>NW_019173004.1:0-309827 GCF_001831195.1 Colletotrichum orchidophilum
CCCCCCCTTATACTGAGCATTCATGAATAATCGATCAACCACGATACATATTGCTCGGCCTGTACGTCCGTATTCACGCCTGATTTGTGGCTTGCCGAGTGTCGATTTGAGCTGGCCAGGCCGACGAGGGGCTAACACTCTGGAACCGGCGGGACCACCGAGGGGTCGTCGACACCATCCAGAAGCAGGAACGGTCTGCGGAAGACGGGCGCCGTCACAGACGGAGGGTTAGCCTTTCGGCGCGGTCGCAGTCATCGCGTGAGACGTCTCGAGCAAATAACAGTCTTAGATCAGACCGTCCCACGAATCCATGATAGGCGTCCGCACCTAACGCACCTGACGAACTCAGAACGGCCGCCTAGGCTAACCTAGCCGTGACACGTCGCAAACGGGCTGTCGTTGCTCAGAAGCCGCGGTGCCAGCTCGGTGACATGTGGGTGCCTGTTTGTTTCGTTTCGAGCGCTTGTTTCGCCAGCAGTGTATGGTTTGTCCGATTGGAGTAAAAGCTTGTTGCCTACGTAGAAAAGAGCACCATCCGCGACACCTTGTCGCGCTTGATTTGTCTTCGGACCCAACGAGTCCCGCTGGTCGCCGCTGGTCGGGGCCATCTGCACCAAATTAAGAAATAGTTGGAACAGAAACCGTAGTTCAATTAAAGACTTGACTAGCCACGCTGTTGCTGCACTTGGATCATGAGTTGTTGAGTGGAATGGCTGTTAGTATCCCCGGTCGGTAAAGCTGGTTTACTCAAGATCGGTCCTGGTTCACGACGAGTTGTGCAGCTGGAACTACAGCCGCATATTGTCTTGCCATTGCTCCACCATGGAGAGCAGCTCGACTTGAACCGGATAGCCAAGAGGGGCAACGCGACTTGACCACTACGAGATGGCAAAGGCGCAATGCAGTCTCGGATTTGGATCTGCAAGATTAGCGGCGGTGGCTCAGCGCCGGGTGATTCGTTCAATCGTTGATGAGATGCCGCGATGCGACATCAACGCCAGCGTCTCGATCGTCGAATAGCAACTCGTTTTTCCAAGACAGTTCAAGATATGGAACAGCGGTGAAGTTCCGGGTACGCAAAGCTAGTCCATTGTCACTTTTCGGACAAATCAGTGTACCGAAGCAGCTCCCCGCATTACGAACAGTTGAGAAATAGCTGCCAGCGGAGTTGCAGGCCTGCTTTAGGTAGGCCTCAATCAGTAGTGAAGGGCATACTGATCATCGAAGTTGGTCAGTCCAGCCCAACAATTAGATCCTTGGCTGCATTGCCTCGCTCAAGGTCGCGGCTGATACCGCTTGGCCATCCATCTTCCTCTGCAGCTGGCCTCCTTACCGTTATTGGGATTCCGTCTCTAGACTCCGGAAGCGAATGCGGCTGTACACCAAGCACATGTACCGCCATGATGCCCAGTACCATCGCTTGGAAGTCGCTGGACAGCGTCAGCGCCTTGTCGCAGAGGGGACAATTTTACAGAACCACAGTTCTAGACAGGGTGGTAGGCTGCAAAACGCATTTTGTGATCACTAGCTAAGTCTCAAAAGCGGGCGTTGATGGTGTTCTAGAGAGTCTATTGTGGCTCTCAGTGCTCTGCCTGTAGGTGCCGCCCTATGATAAACTCGATGTCGTAAAGTAAGCAAAGGCGCTGCTTACTGGGACGGGCGGGAAAGACGGAAAGCAAAGGTTGGAAACCCAGATGTAGTGGCCAATCCGGTTGGCTGCCAGTGATGCTGAACGGACGCAGATTGACAATCTGTTGACATTCCTTGTCGGCGAAGGGTCCTCTTGGATGCGAAGCTTAAACGGAGAGTTGGATACTGGCCCTGTCTCTTGGTCGTCTCAGCAGCAACGTTTGGGGCTGCCCGCAATAGAGTCGGGCTCTTCTCTCAGAGACGAGACGGAGAAACGGATACAGTAACCTGGGCTCATAACAGGGTTGGGGGGGCTAATCATGCTGGGGATCTCGAGGGGAGTAGGGGAGTTGGGGAGCAGGGGGGCAGGGGAGGCCATTTGAGACAAAGCAACAAACAATGACACCTTTGTGAGTTCTGGCAGGCAAAGTCCCAGCTATGGCTGCCCGCGGCTGTGCGCGGCTGCCCCACGGCCGATTCCGGCTCCGAACTACCTGTTACGGGGGCCTCACATGATGGAGCACAGGACATTTACTACGTAGATGAGCTACATCGTTCTGGAAGGACAAGCGGGGGCGTTTCTCGGAGAAGCCGTGTGAGCATGAGGAAGGAAGTATTGGAAGGCGAGGAAATTGGAGGAAGGCGAGGACGAAGGACGGGAACGGCGCGCCGGTGCTTTCCGCTCCGATGCCGATCTGTAGAGGGACCGGGGCCGACTTGCCTCGTTGGACGGAATGTCACCTCGGGTGCTTGCCTCATGTGCGCCTTCCGACCGTGAACATGTCCCATCTGCAAGGCACCTCGCTCACAGCCCTACTCCTTCCAGTATTACGACCTTACCTACCTTACGACTACACACTTTGAATGCAGGTGCGCCTGACAGATATCAAATGTGATGAGGGAAATGGTCTCAGTCACATGCGTCTTGTGCCTTTCCCTGCCTCTATGAAGTCGCATTTGCACATGCTTCAATCCGCGCGTCCCTCTGAACGACCACTCAAGTGCGGGCTGGGTTGAATCACAGTGGACCAGGACGTCAAATGACAGAATAGGAATTTGGACCAGCCGCCAGCCCGCGCGCCTCCACCCATCCGCATATCGTGCCGGCTGGACTGCAGCGGATCTACCGGGACTTGGCTCATTGGACAAGCACACAAGTCTGAGCCTTTGTGGGGTGGTCAAATTGGTGTGGTGCACGCACTGGTGGCTGCTCACCCGCATTCGTGGCTTGGTCTCCTTCTCGTTGGGTCGTCGGGTCCTCTTCCTGAGACTCTAGTCAGCACGATGGATGCTGGCTGGCGAGCATGTGGCGGTAAGCAAACACAGCATTGGATGCAGAGGATCCGTACAGATACGGATACCTTGGATGGCAATGGAATTCAGATTATTAAGGAGACAGCCCTTCAATATCCAGCCTCACCATCCCTTGAACCCATGGCCTGGTCCATGCAAGGTGTGCGGCGTGCCAGGCTTGGCCTTGGCGCGCAATCCACCGCCGCATATGGACTGGGACCGAGGTGTTCCTCGTTTTACTCTCATCCAGCTGGAATGCATTCGATGGAAACTCAGGGGAAGTAGACTAGGTACACTACTCCGTACGGGGCGGCAATTCAGGGGATGAAATCTGAGGCCCTTTTCTCCTGTCAGAGGTTTCCTCCCGTTGCGGCGTTGTCCACAGGTGGCCCTGGACGAGCGAGCCCTGTGCAATGGAACCTGGCCCGAGACTTCGCCACACCCTCATCACACACTGAACCTGTTGCGGCCAAAGTCCACCAAACGTATGCTCACTGCTCCGTGGGCTGAGCCATCTGGGTGCGAGGGTGCTTCACCAAGGAGCTCTCAAAACGGGCCTTTCAATGACCTGGACCGTGGACGGGAGAGGGGCAAAGGAGGCTGGAGTGGAGGGGCACAATCCACCGGTTTCCGCTTAGTAGTGTCCAACCCTGGTGGCCCTGGCATGGCTGGGGTTCCCTATTCCGATGCGGTACCTATTGTATCTCCAACTCCCTGTCTGTACAGGCTGTGCTACCTACTACATAGTAGGTATGAAAATGAAGTGATGTAGCACTGAGAAGAGCTGCCCTTGACACCGTGGTGGACACTGACATCCACAATCCACGGCCCCTCCTATGAGACGAACGCTTGGAACGCTTCGAGAAGAAAGAAAAATAGAAAGGGCTGAGAAAACGAGAGGCAGAATTTTTTCGTCTCACCCATATCGTCGACGTTTCCACCAGATCGGATCGAGACCCGCTCGCATTCAACTGACCCCGAATTCCGGCTCGGCGGGATACGTCTGTGGAGTTTATAATCACACCGCCAAAAAAGAAAGAAAAAAACAGGAAAAGAAAATCCGCACAGAAGGAGAGAAATTGCAATGGTCCGTGCATTGGTCGCCGTCGGTATACGGCGCCGACTCACCGAAGTCACACCCGCTGTTCCCGGCGCGCGGCTTAGGTGCAGCTCCAACTCCGCTATTCGCCAAACCTCGCCTCAAGTCCTCAACGCGACCAGCAGGCAGCTCCAAGGCAAGGCATTCACCAACACCACTCCGGCAATTAAACTTTGTTCTCCATCTCAGAGTTCCTTGTAGTGGACCTCGTGCCACTCTTTTTGCCCGTTGTCCTTTTTGTTTTGTAATCCCGCCGCCTTGGCACTTGGCGGAACTTCAGTCGCGCCCGGAATCGCGGCATCTCTCACTTCTCAACTCGATTGTCACTCTCTCTATCCGACGTCATCACAGCCATGTTCTCCCGTCATGAGTCTCACCCCCGCCAGACTCTAATCACCGTTTTCGTCGCCTGGAAGATCCTCCTGCTGGCCATTGCCCTGGGCAGTGCTGTGGCGCCGTCTTACGATACCTCAACGACGTTGATGCTCCAGCGCAATGAGTCCGACATCTCCCTCGTCACCCGCTTGACGCGCTGGGACGCTCTCTACTTCACCCAATCCGCTCGACGTGGCTACCTGTTCGAGCAGGAGTGGGCTTTCAACGCCGGCCTGCCAATCGTCGTGTCGGGCCTGGTCCGAGTTGCGCGGCTGCTTGGCTTCGAGGGTGATGGAACCGGCGCCTTGGAAGCAGCCTTCAGCATCGCCGTTGCCCACGTAGCGCATCTATGCGCCGGACTCATGCTCTACGAGCTGACACTCAAGCTCTTTTCTCGGCCTCGATTGGCATTTCTGTCCGTTTTACTCCACATCCTATCCCCGGCCGGTCTATTTCTGTCGGCGCCCTACGCAGAGAGTCTTTACGCCTTCTTCTCCTTTGCCGGCTACTTCGTCCTCGCGTCTGCCTCGAGCTCTCCCAGGGGTTCGTTTTCATGGGTCTCGGCTCAGGTCCTGGCCGGCGCCATATTTGGTCTCGCGACGGCGTCACGGTCAAATGGCCTCCTGAACGGCCTCCCCTTCGCCACCGAGTGTCTAATGATCCTCTCCCCGCTGTTCGCCAGCCCTACAAGCCTGACCAACATTGCGGCTCTGTTTGGTTCCGTCATGGGCGGGCTCCTCGTGGCAACCGGGTCAGTCGTGCCACAGGCGCTTGCCTGGTTGCGATACTGTTCCGGCGCATCCGAGGCGCGCACATGGTGTGGGCGGACCGTGCCCAGCATCTATTCCTTTGTACAGGAACATTACTGGTAGGTACTCTTGCGCTTCACCGTTGTTTCCTCTCTCTGGAAAGAAATTTCTTTCCAGCCCTACACTAGGCATGGGTCTGCCCCTCCACGGCTCCTCGGACCCCGTAGAGTGCCTTGGGTCGGTACTTGCGGAGATTTGAGGTGGGATGTGGCCTTGTGGAATGTCACTTTTTTCCCTCGGATTCTGTTCTTGCTTGCTAATCTCGCTGAATCCACGCAGGGGCGTTGGCTTGTTCCGCTATTGGACACTCTCGAACGTTCCTCTGTTCATTCTTGCCGCGCCGGTGCTGGTCCTGCTCATGATATCCGGGTGGGAGGTCGTCAAAAGGCCTTCCGGGTTGGCGCGGAGTCCGACGGCCGAGAAGCAGCCAGGGCAGAATGGCACGACGTCGGTTTTGGTAGGCTCGATGGCCGCTGCCCAACTCTTGCTTGCCGTCTTGGCGATCACGACGTACCATGTTCAGATCATCACCAGGATCGCGTCCGGGTATGCGGTGTGGTACTGGTGGGTTGCCGGGTGTCTGCTGGACGACGGCGCCGACGGCAAGAGGCGGGACTTTGGCGGCAAGGTTGTCATTTTTTCGGTCATGTACGCCATGATTCAGGGTGTGTTGTTTGCGTCGTTTCTGCCGCCTGCTTGAGATACCCGGGTTCTGCCGCTGCGGCGCATGGATCTCAGTTCATCATATTCAATAAAGTTTTTTTTTGGCACTGAGTCCCATGACGGAAAGCCCTTTGAGGTCACAACCATTTACTGAATATGGGATGACAACCAACAACGTTGGCCCCCTCGGATAGCCTGGAAAGCTCACCGGCCCTCACCTGGACCCTGGGTTTTTTGGCACAGAAAACCTAAAGCCTTGCGCATGAGGTGAAGTCAAAGCAACGTGACTCAAAGATGAAGGGTGATGTCATGCTTCCAAAGGTCGGTTGACGTCTCTGCCATGTTCATGTCATCTTCATGCTAAGAAAAGTTATATCTCGGGGCATCTCAGAGTCTATGACGACGACTGAGGGCTAACATCGGATAACCACTAGTGGCTACTTCAATACGTCTTTCGGTGGACTCAGACTTGGGCTTTTGAGTCACGAGGCGCATCACAATAGGTGGCTAGAAGATTCTCATTTCCCCTTCTCTAAGCACGCAAGAATGGAGGACCAAGTGCGGACACTGAGTTTTCGTCAACACCTCGGAACCATGGAATTTGTGCGGATGGTACGGATTAAACCAATCAATCTTGGATTACATGTTGAGAACAGCTAGGCGGGTGTGACAAATCGCATGTGTTAGATGGGAGCTGTGGGAATCCACATGCTGTTTTGGGTCGAAACTCTTAAACTTAAAGATCAATACCGCATAGCAGTCACTCATCTGTAGAGTAGACTTTTGCAGCCCTTATACGTTGTTTCTCTCCAACAAATGACGAGAAAGCTCTCCTGGAAAGGATGATCTTGCTAGAATTCGAACAGATATTGAATAGGGCATTATCTGTTTATGATCTACTTCAATACATTTTCTATCACCTTTACAGTCTTTGTTTCACCTACTATGTAAAAGGAGAAAACTTAGCTAAACTCAGACTGATGTAAGCTTTACATGACGAACAAGGTTCTTCGAGCTTCAGATGAAGTCAAGTTCACTGCAAAGGCAAGCGGTCACCATGAACCCTCTTCAGAGACATGATTCCCTGAAACAGAGAATTAGGCACCTCTCAGCCAGCCAATCTCCCTCCGAACTAGATACTGGTTGGCGTATGGTTGGAGAATCGATTTCAGATTAGACTTAACCATAGAATTGATTTGTGCTGTACACTGTCATAATACAGCTTATAATTGGCGTCCAGGTGATTCTAGTGGACAGTCGGATGGTCACCGCGTGAGGGGGTTACCATTGCATTCCACAGCTTCTAGGTCTTGAACTCGATTGTGAAGCTAGCCATTATCATTTTACTTCGTCAAAAGAGGAGCGAGGCTGCTGGGGCATCTTGTCTTCTATTGCTAGCTCGTATATTTGTTTGTGGTAGACCATTGATGAAATTATCGTAGGTTGCCGTTTTCATAGAAACTGGGCATAGTCAGCAGTCGTTCGTCAGTGTTCGACAACCCTGAGCAAGCAAAGTGAACTCACAGGCCACTGTTACTGAACGCGCGTTGTGATATCTCCAGCCCCCATCCTTTCCGAGAGCTCATCTTGTCTTCTATAACCGTTTCAGCTATGAGTCTTTGAGGCGTTGGAAAGCATGGTCTACAAGACTAATGATTAGAATAGCAATGAGATGAAAGGGACCGACGGGACTCACAGCAGGAACGGCTCCTTAAGCACAGATGAATGACCACCACTATGGCGTGGACGCTGTTCGCCGAGTTGACGGAAGAACTTGATGCCGCAGATGAGTCTCTCTGACCTGAGGTTGAAATCATCTGTAAAGTTGGACGCCTTGGCCCAGATGTAAGCATCACGGCCGAGGACTTCGTTGAAGTTGTAGATATCCAGCCAAAGGTGCAAATCAGCCATAGTGACGAGACAACCTGCACGGCCGACGACGAACTTGATGATTTGGACTCGGTCATTGTCGCTGGGGACCTTTGCGTTGTTGCAGTAGACAACATGCTGATCGGGAACGTCCAAACCAGCATTGACTACCCCGTACTGACGGTCATCGGGACCCAGGCGATGGTTGTTGACAAGAGTAACCCCGAAGTAATCATCACACGGTCCGTGGAATTGAAAGTTCATGCGGCCATGGGCTTTCTCAGTCGGATTACGGGCCAAAACGAGGACGCCACCTCCCTGTGACTGATGAGCTCGTCAGTTCTTTGATCTCACTCATCGTCGCTCTTAGTGGTTGCCTGGCTGATGGACAGACAAGTGAAGGTTCCAGCCCAGCGTTTGGTAATGGAAAGAGTGTTTCTCTCTTGAAGACGGTTGAGAGATATGGTGGCGAGCAACGCTACTTGTATTCAGTAGGGCTTGGTCATGAAGGTTCATCCAGAGCGGAGCTCGAATTGACAATGTGGCAATAATCTAGAGGCGTGGCCTTCGCAACTACTATTAGGGGTATTGTCTTACTCGAGGGAGAAAGTCTATGATCCTTGGAAATACCAAAGAATCTTGAAAACCTGCTCTAATACTTGATCTAAATGCTATCTTGAGGTGTAGGAAGGCCTAATGAAACAGGCCAGGGGTATAGAGTCTATGATAAGTCTATATAAGTCATTAGCAGGGCGGCTAGGCTCTCAGGCTGCCCGCCGTCGTCATTAGGATTAAGAGTGAAACGGGAAGTCGGGGCCTCTAATCAGGGAGGCCGTGGAAAATGCGAACAACGACCCCATCTAATCGCTGTCCTCGTCTCGGCCTGGCCAGACGAGCTTTCTCCTGATGACAGCACGAGCACAGCAAATGCCAACGAAGAGCCAAACAGCGACCAACACGATGGTGAACACTGTGGCCAACCATAACAAACCCTCGCTACCAAACGCTTCGCCTATGCGGATCGTGGCAATGGTGAAGCCAACGTTGGGGAAGACAAAACTCCACCAGCTCAGATGGAATGAGTGATCGGGCATGCCAAACAGTGTAGAGAGACAGGCGGAAGAGAAGAACCAGAACGAGAGGCCCCATAGGAACACGGCAGAAAAGAGAGCCACGGCACGTACGGCGAATGCAACAGTGCCCGGATTTTCCATGCCGTACAGATATGCCGCGTCGCGGAGGGAGCCGGAGATGAAGGATCCCTCGGAGGCGATGAGACGGGGTACGTCTGCGCCCATCGCCACCAATGCTGCGGCGGTGAAACTCGGTGGTCCGACTGCGATGAACATACCGGGGCGTTGGACGGGAAGACCAATAGTCATGAGCCTGGAGAGATACGTCGCGTACATGAAAGCCGAGACGAGGAAGCCTAACCCCTGAGCTGCGAGACCCGCCCCCAGCATGGCGGCAGCCTGATTTGGCGGTTGCGAGGAGGCCATGAACCCAGCCAGAGTACCTGACAACATGACGGGAAAGATGGGCAGGATCCACGCCGGGGTCATGCTATCTAGGGATAGTCTTCTGCGACCGGTGAAGAGGAGGTGGTACATGCCGACGGAGGCGAAGAAGGTGACGACGAGGTAGATCCAGAAGCACACCCTCAACGTGACGATGAGCCATGGGCCGCATTTTGGGACGGCGTAGTGCTGGATGTTTGAGAGGGCGGCGGCGATGGAAAGGAAGAAGGTCGGAATGAAGAGGGACTCTGAGGGGTGCGTGATGGCCTTTGCTGGCGTCTTTCGAAAGAAGGAGAAGCGGAGGCAGAGGGCGAGCGTGATGAGAAAGATGAGGACGATGTCGAGAAGGAAGACAATGAGGCCTATTGTTTCCAGGCCACGGAAGCGGTGAGGAGTTTCGGCGAGAAGGAGGGCGATACCGCCTGTTGACATGCTAAGGTAGTGGGAGGTGTCAGTCGCGGATACCTCATGAGATGCAGGGGTGGCGGGAAGTAGGGCTGAAAGCCGACGGCACGGGACGAGGGAAGAGGCTTACGTTAGGGTGTACCATGCAAAAGTAAAGTGATGGATGCGTTCGCGTAGCGAGACTTTTTCAAGGATAGTGTTGGTCCTGCTTTTTGTGCGGGAGAGTGTGGCCATGAGGGCATTCTGAGGTGGCTCGTCTGAGATTTGGCCCTCGTCCCTCGTCCGGGTTGAGGCCTTGGAGACGACATCTAGCATGCGGTGTGAGTGAGTGAGACTGAGAATGAGAATGAGTGGATGGTACTCACTTATTGGTTCGTCTGCAGCGGCCATGATGGCGTATGTGGCAGGAAAAAACTGAGTCTCGTGAGGTTTGATTTGCAACGTAAAAGAATTTAGAGACTCGAGTGGTATTTCTTCGATGCAGTTTCGACGCAGACGTCACTGCACTTGGGCCGCTGGTTGGGATGGCGTTGCATTAAATTTAGAGGCTGCAGTAGATGAGTCAGCCAATTCTTGCGGTGGTTCCAACCTGCGGGTCACGCCAGTGAGTCGGTATTGGAGTGATGGGAAAGGGGGGCCAGTCGTATGATTTGAGTAAATTTGGGCTTCTGTTCCTTGGATGCAACATGGCCATTGCGCGGCGGGAACAACAAACTGCATCCGCGGTCTGTGAATTTTCTGGTCGGCAGGGCGGCAGGGCCGAATTGAGGCCGGGCAACGGTCCGATCCACAATACGGAGGCGGCGAGCTACTACTGTCGGCGTGGCGCCGTGCCATCGGGTCCTGGATGTCTTGGGTGGACGGGCGCATGGGTGCCTCTCCCATCAGGAAAGCGTTTCCATACTTGATTTGTTTTCTGCAACTTCAAATAGACAGCTTCAACATTGTCGTGCATCAGAGATTTGGGCCACCAGCGAGACTGAGTTGGCTCTCGTATATGATAAGAGTGTAGATGCTCATACTCTGGACCTGAAGAGCGGCCTCAATGTCCCGACGCAAATAAACATCCAAAGCCCTTACACAGCCGTGAAGTAACAAGCTGTCCGTCTCTGAGGCCCAGCTGAGTTGGCACATCCCTCGCATGGCCAGCCTTGACCTCCACGGAGGCGAAATGGGGTCAGCCGAATGCTTAAAATCTGGAGAATTCGGCACTTGTCGCGACATGATGGACAAGGGACGATAATGGACCGGACACACGGCACCTCCCAGGCTCCTGGACCCTGAGGGCGAGACACCGTGGGCATGACGCGCATATATGAATCCTCCTCCAAGGTGTCATTTGAGGTTATGCAATGGACCTTTCCAGGCCCCGAATGGACGGTTTGCAGGATGCAGGCAGACGAGACACAACGTGGACGCTGATTTCATGAGACCATCTTCGGAGCTAAGGATTGGAATCAATCACAGTGAGACTAGAACATGGCTGCTTCTGGCAGCTCAAGCGTGATGTGAGCGCTCGGAGACTTGTTGGAGTGGATGATTGCGTCTTTCGAGTGCCGCCTTCGGCGAGCTGAGAAAGAGCAGAAGCGCATTGACCGTGGCACACGGTGGCCTGCAGACGGGCCAGGTTTACAGTGCAAGGTAGGTAGGTCGGGCCGGGAACACTCGGCCGGTTCCCCGCCTGTGGGCAGATGTCGTCCGGTCGAGCATGACTAATGAGCGGATGGGCAGGCGAGAACTTGGTTGAGTGGTGCTTGGCAGCCCCTGGGTCCGACTGTCCGAGGCTTTTGGCCGTAGAGCAGTGCAAAGACATCTCTGGTGATGGTGGGCTGCTTGGTGCTTGCCTACTGATTGGCGCAGATAAAACCTTGACGAGGATAGCTACATAGGCATGAATGGTAATGCAGGTTGGCGACGTGTTGGCAGCATGTTGGAACGCGTGGTTTGTGCTTTTTGCAGGGGAGTTGATGGCTGGTTGGCCGCAGCCGCAAAGTCAAAGAAAACGAACACGATGGTTTGGCGTTGATGGCGTTGGCATTCTAAAGCGTGTCTATTGTAGATATCCATGGGCGAGGCCAGGGATGGTCGAGTAGAAGACGTATGTATATCAACGAGCCGTTGTGAGGTACTCAACTTCAAACTACCCACTCGGCATGTTGTGATATGTGAGCAACCAGGCCATGCCCCTGTTTTCTCACTTGGAGTAGCGCACCGGTGCAGCGAGGCAATATCGAGTCCACCGCCACCAGCGAGTCATGGCAGGACATGCAGCGGCGCAGTCTACTTTTCGCAAGTTGTTCGAGGGGATGTGGCCGAGGCGCCGTGTTTGCTGTTGGTGCGAGATGTAGTGGACGGGCAGGAAGATGGCGGCGGTAGTGAGTGTGATGGAGCCGCCATTCAATCGGTCGGTGTCTCGATATTTCAATAGAAAGTCGCGAGGTGTACTTCGTCGCCTGTTTAAAGGCCAAAAGGTACAAGACGAGACTTGGAGGCTGAAAGAGTGGATGGGCCTTTCGGGGTCAGCTCCCTACCAAATAGCGGCAAGCGCTGGGATGCAGCTGTCACTGAAAGGGGGAGGTGCATCAGAGTGGGGACCTGTCGGCCTTAGCAAGCTTACCTAAGGTGAGGTAAGGCAGGCAAGGCTGCCAAGGGTGCGTAAGGTCCTGACTTGTACGGTTCTTCCTGAGGTAAGGTTCCTTAGGAGGTAAGAGGTCTTCTGACATCAGATGTATCTCCACACCAGCTTTGGCAACATAGATACTTGGGAGCTCTCCTCCCTCGGCGGCCCTCCCCAGCCCTCCCCAGCAAACCTGGCAAGGTGAGGCCCAGGCTGCTGTTCTGCTGCATCATCACCCCCTCTGCAAGTCTGCTGTCCCCCCAAGGCCGCCGACCGCGCATACCCTCACCCGTCACCCGTCACCCGTTCCCCGGTGAGTACGTGCCCGCTTCTGCTGCCTCTTCCGCTCCGACCACCAGGGCAGCTGCACCTGCATCCCGTGTACCCGTATCCGTACATCTGTCTCTTCTAGTATTTTATTTTTCCTTTTTTTTCTTCTTCTTCCTCTCTCCTCAGGCTGCTTTGGACCGGCCAATATTATACTGCATTGCCATCCAACACCCTTTCTTCTTGTCTTTGTCCTGCTTCTTCTTCTGTTTTCCCTGTCCCAGATATCCTTTGCGGCGTTTCTCTCCCCGCCAAATACTTACTGGGGCGGCCAAACGGGGTTCTGCGGAGACCAAAAGACCCAGACAGCATCACCATCCATTATTCATCATTGGTTGTTGCACTTCCAACAGAACGACGCCATTGACCACCACCACCACCACCACCATTGAATAGATACTCACCACACGCATCATCGACCAGAGATTCGATCCGACTTGCTACGAGATTGCCCTTTTCGACTTCTGCCTGACGTCCTCTCCGTACCACCATCCATCCGCTGATCCGTCCATCCGTCGACCCTTCCCTCGCCTCCAGTCTTGCGCTGTCTCCTCTCCCTCCCCCTTCCGGATCAACGCCCGCCCCGCGACCGACGACACCACCCGAAGCCCCCAGCTGCATTGCATCTCAGCTGTGGTGTGGGAGCGGGAGCTTGATTCCTGCTGCACCTGTGCGACCACCCCGATCGTTGCTACCCCTCCGCTCGGTCGCTCATCTCCAGAGTCGCAAACACCTCCTCCATCCTCTTAGTGTCCTCGACACGACGCCCTCGCCGCCATGGACGAGACACCGGGGCCGCAGCCCTCCAACCATGCCGCCGCCTTGGCTGCTGCCTCGACCGCACACTTCCTCTCCAGCCATTTCGCCTCGGTCGATACCATCTCCAGATCCAACTCTCCCGGGCCGCCGTACACAAAGAATGACGAGGACGACAAGAAGCGATACCGCCCGCGCACATTTAGCTACTTCAATCACCTGCCCTTCCCCGTCGAAGAGGAATCACAGCGAGATGCCGCTCTGGCTGGTATTCTGAAGCATCTATACATTGCCATCAAGGCAGAAGACTTTAGCCCCGGCGCTTTGCACTGGACGAGGGAGCTCACAGGATGGCTGAATCTCAAGTTCGAGATGACGCGAGAGCTTCGCTCCACCTTGGCCAAGCTCTACTACCACCTATGTCTGGCCCCCGGACTGGAGCCCAGTACTGCCGACCGCTTCCTGCGCATGGTCGTCATCTTGACTAGGTGCGCTGCCCCTTCACACCCCTCCTCCTAACTTGGCCTCCTCATGCCTGATCAGTCACTGACAAAGTCCTCCATGCAGAAAGTACCACTACCTCAAACCCGTCGACGACCTTCTGCTCGATTGGCGCCCATTATGGCGCGAGATCAAGGCTTTAGTGCTGCCATCAGAGGTCGCTTCACACCAGACGAACCGCCGCCGCTCCCAGAAGCAACTGTGGAAGCTGTGCCTTCATGCACAGACATACTTCGATCCCAAGGACCGCAAGGAGATGCTCGACGAATTCTTACCCTACTTCAGCACCTCGGATGTCTCGAATGCTTATATTGTTGTCGGAACTATCAACGCTCTGCTTCCCACCGATGCCGCCCCCGAAAATGTGCCGTGCTCTCAGCCGCAAGAGTTCATGCCAACGCTCTTCCATCTCTGGTCTCTGATTGCGAGATCCAAGAGCTTCGACGTCTTTTTTATTGACCTCTACTCCCGCATGGCAAGGGACTTCTTGCAGGCGTCCAATACGTCTTTTGATGCCCACGGCATCTTCACCAGGGAACAGTCAGATTGGATTTTCACTGCAATTCTCCGCTTGACAGAGATTCCGGTCGGCCAGTCTAATTCACCATACTCTACGCTAGACTACTCGTCTGGCTTGGGCTTATATCTCGAGAAGGACAAGAAAAAATACCCTACGGCTTACATGATTGCCAGGTGGATTGTGTACTCCTTGTCGCCCAAGTGCTTGGAGCAAGAGAGCTCCATTTTGGCGAGCCTTGAGGGCCTTCTTGAAGCCATTGACACGTTCTATCACCCTTCCAACGTGGGATCATGGACCACCTTTTTGGGACAGTTCACCGTATACCTTACAGATATTTTTGTATCCCGATGGAATCGCGAAAAGAGCGGCGAGCTTGATACGCCAGAGGATCGCAAGATCACTCCCGCCTTGAAGCAACGCTTCGTGGCTGCGCTCAAAGAGGTCACATACATGGGGCTATTCTCCAAGAGTAACAGGGTTGCGCATTACTACTACGCATCCCTTCAAGGACTGGCGTACCTCGAACCAAATCTCATTTTGCCTGGGGCTTTGCAGCGATTTTACCCAAGTTTGCAGGGTCTGGTGGAAGTACACCGGACAACGTCAAGTTTGAACGGTCTGCAGATGATTGCCAACGTCATGTCCAAGACCAAGGGCTTCCGTTGCCACATCACTGCTCTCTTGGCTCTTGCCCTTCCTGGCATCGACGCCAACGACTTGGGGAAGACGCAGTACACGCTCAACTTCTTCCAGAGTGTCGCCTACAGTATTCCCATGGTGCCTCTCGTCAACGATGGCGATTATGTCCATGACACCAGCTTGGCCATGCAGTGGGTGCAAGGTGAAATGGAACGCATGGAGCGTGAGGGCCAGGATATCAAACTGGACTACGAAACTGAGCTTACCGACGAAGACGAAGCCAACGTCCTCAGATCATCAACAGCCGGACTCGGCGAGTTCGTCATCGCCCTCCTGGGCAAGGTCTTTACGCTCTTGGAGAACCTGCCGGATGCTTCCCACATCAGGGGAGGGACACCGGAGGACAACGTGATCAATGCGTTGCCGGCAGCCCTCTCGCCTCTCTTCGCATCGCTGTCTCCTGAGCTCTTCGATACAGCCCTCGAGAAGCTCGCTTCCTTCGTGTCGAGTCATGTCGTGCACCAGGCGAGAGACGCGATGGCTTGGATCCTCAATGCTCTCTGCAAGGTGAACCCGGAAAAGACTCTCAAGGTCTTCATTCCCATGCTCATTGTCAACATTCGAAATGAAATTGACTTCAATCACGCTGCGTCAGACCGAAGCAGCGGTACGGACTATTTGCCCAGAGACCGTGCTCTTGTTTGGCACGTGAGCATGCTAGGCATGGCCGTTGTGCATGTTGGTAATGAGGTTCTGAAATACCAGACGGAGCTCCATGACATCGCCAAGTACATGCAAGAGAAGTGCCGTGGTCTCCCCACCATTCACATCTCCAACTACATTCACCACCTGCTGCTGAACCTGACACACACCTATCCCATCGATACCGCATTGTACGAGCCTGATATCATCAAGCGCGGACTCGATGTGAATGATTGGGGAAAGACAACCTCTCCCGCTGATCTAACAATCAAGTGGCACCGACCTTCTGCTGGGGAGGTGCAGTTTGCTCTGGAGCTGTTTGATTCTCAGACCAAAGCAGCCACGAAGAAGCTGGATCTCCTGATGAGCGAACATCCTCCAGTCAGCCGAAAGGGAAAGAACAAGGAGTGGTCTGATGAGGTCTCCAGATTATTCCAACAGATCAGGCTGGTGATCTCTGGAGTGGCAACGTTGTTCGACGCGCACCGCGCTTCGGGCCAGAGCCCGAATGGTCACTCTGGCGTGGATGGTGAAGGCGATACGGAAATGAACGACGACGATCCTCTCGCCGAGGCGGCCGAGGACGAGGAGACGCGGCCTCAATACCGCTACGACGCTGGATATCTCCTGACTGTCGAAGATCCTGCCTACCACAAGCTTCATGAGCTGAGAGAAGACGTGGGACAACTGTTGTGCCGGAGCCACGAGTTCCTCAACCAAAACCAAGAAGACGATGTTTCCTGCTTCACGACGCTGTATGCAGCCTACCGGACCTGGATCACGGACGTTGGTATCGAGCGGTCGGCCCATCCGCTGGAACGTCACCTTCGCCTTTACAAGTCGGACATCTCTGCGTTCAAGATCAGTGGTCTTCGCAAAGTGTACCCCCGCCCGCTGCTGATCAAGCGAGCAGATGCTTACCAACTTCTCCGTGTCAAGCACAATGCATCAGCGCGACAAAAGAGCGACCTGGATAAACAACTCTTGCTGAACCTAGCTCAGTCGTCTGTTTCCCCTTACGCTGATGTCAGGCGTGTCGCACAGAGCGCGCTTGATTCATCGCTCAAGGCCCTCATCGGTGGTCGGCCCCTGGTGATCCCAATTCTACTAGAGAGACTTCGGGTGGCCCTGGACGAAGTTGATCACGATCGCATCAAAGGTGCCATGTATACGCTGTTCTTCACTAGTTTGCTGAGGACCATGGTCAAGGACTGGAGATTTGCTCCGGATGCCCTTAAACTTTACCTTCGTGCTGGGACTATCGACAAGCCTAGTATCCAACAGCTTAACGCTACGGCACTCTTCCCTCTGCTCGATTTTGGCAAGCCTTTCGAGCGGATGATCATTGTCAATGAAGACTACGTCGAGAAGATTCGTCCCTCCGATGACTGCTCTAAAGCCATTGACAGTCGCCACAACTTCATTGTTCAACGGCGAGAGCGTGTTGAGAAGAAGAAGCTTGCGTTGGGTTTGGAATTGACCGAAATGGCCAGGGCAGCCCACTGGAAGATCGCGTCTCGATGCGCAATCTTTGCTAGCAACATGTGCTTGCGCTTCGACACGGTCGCACCTCCCGAATTCATCGCTTTGGTGACTGAGGGCATCAACGACACCCACCCTGGCCTGCGCTCCAGCTACATGGCCGCATTTACCAGCGTTTTCGAGGCTGTAGAGATGCGCGCTGCCTACGACCACACCTATCGCAACTATTTACTTGAGAAGGAAAAGGATCGCAATAAGATTACGATCGAGGTTCCCAAAGGCGACGCAGCCTTCACACAGAAATACCTTGATGCATTCGCCGGCGGCCCCGAGAACGCGGAGTACATGGTCGACTCGGATCATCCCGGATGGCTTGTATGGGGCAAGAAGTTCCTCGCATCACGCGCGAAGCCCATACCCTTCACCGATTATGATGAGACTGAGACGGCTGTCCGGAAACAAATCGGCAACCTGATTACGAAGGAGTGGTTAAAGACTTGTTTCGATTACCTCAAGCAGGAACCTCGCGATGCAAACGCTGATAGATTCCGCATGGGCAACGTGTACATGCTGATGCATGTGTTCGATCTCATGCATTACGGAGGGACGGCAATCAAGCTAGACGACGTGAAAGAGCTCACTACCGACGTCTACGGCGATGGCAGCGACAAGCATCAACACCGCGCCACGGCAGAGGTCATTGCCGCGCTTTTGTGCGGATCGAGCGATGATCCGCCCGAATTCCGCGACCAAGTCTGGGGATTTGCCGCGCCGTTGATGCTGAAGGTCCTTAACGAGGATCTTACGCCCGAGAATCTTCAGTACTGGGTCTCATGCTTGCATCTGACAGTCGATCCGAAGGACCCGCGTAGATCGCATGAGCTTGTTGACGCACTGAGTTCTTTCCGGCTGGACATGTCTTCGAATGCCGCCTTCAAGGAGTCGAGCAAGGTCCAGGTGTTGGAATTCATCATCACGGACTCGGGCTGGCATTTCCGTCACGAGAAGCCAATTCTCGCAGACTTCCTCGCACACATTGATCACCCCTATAAGACAGTGAGAGAAGCAATGGGCCGCGTGATCGCCACCATCTATCGAACCCGTTATCACGAGTCTTTCGAGAATGTCGACAAGTTGCTGGAAGCCAACAAGTCGGCCTCGTCTCTCGGTCTTCGCCCGTATGAGGCAAGCAAGGAGTTTTCCGAGACCGTGCTCGAGATCTTCGACCGTCTCGAGAAGTGGCGACATGAGCGTACCCCCGGTCAACAGACGCCTTCGTCCTATACCAGTGGCTCAAAGACAGTCTTGACCTGGCTTGACAGTACCTTGTCATCGCAGGAATGCACACAGCTGATGCCATTCTTCCCCGAACCTTTCATGGAGCAGCTCCTACACATGATGGACGTCAAGGAGGATCCCGAGCTTATGAGGCTCGCCTACCACGTTTACCGTCATCTGCCCAACATTCCCTTCAGGCTTGGGGAAGATGGGGCTTTCATTGATGCACTGGTCCGCATCGGCAAGTCTGCTACGAGCTGGCACCAGCGACTGCGATCCATGGTCAACATGCAAGTGATTTACTTCCGCCGCCTGTTCCTCATCGAGAAGAAGCAACGGGACATCTTGTTCAACGCCGTCAGCGATATGCTCGCCGACCCCCAACTCGAAGTCCGGTCTTGCGCATCGGCCACTTTGGCCGGCATGATTCGATGTTCGCCGAAGCGCATTCGCGACCCCACCATTAGACTACTCAAGAAACGGTTCGAAAACGAACTGCGTCTGAACCCGATGCCCAAGAGGAAGCTGCCGGGCACTGAAACGCCCGTAGACAACAACAAGCAGATTGTGCGTCGTCACGCGGCTGTCCTGGGTCTCGGAGCACTCATCGAGGCCTTCCCCTACGCGACGCCGCCCCCGTCGTGGATGCCCGAGGTGCTTCAGATCCTTGCTACACGTGCTGCAAGCGACCCCGGTGTGGTTGGCAAGGCTACCAAGTCTATCCTATCCGACTTCAAGAAGACAAGACAAGATAGTTGGAGTGTGGATCAAAAGGTACAGTTTAAACGCACCCCGGATATCCTCCGATTCTACCGGTCTTGTCCCGACCTCATCTTGATTAGCGGCTAACATATCAATAGTACTTCACATCAGAGCAGCTTGAGGATTTGGAAGGCGTGCTTTGGAAGAGTTATTTCGCATAATCGGCGCGGCATGGCTCAGGTATGCAGCGTGCTTGCGTATGTAGTAGGTTCAGCTGAGGAAATGGACAGTCATAAAAGGCATGGCGACGGAATGATATCCAACCGGGGAGGCGGGATTGCATAGCCCTGATAGATGGGCCCAGGATAAACAGTGCGCTTGTGGATTAGTAGACTTTGTAGTTCATATCCATGCTCTGATCGTACATATTGAATTCACTTCGGTTTAGTCCGCCATGCGATAGGGTGATGGAGCCCTCGCGTGGAAAAGTCAGTGGAAGCTGTTGCCGGTACCTTTGATGGCCTGGGCAACTGATCCGCCGGAAGGCCCCGATGAGCTGCAGACCAGGCAGGAATGCCGCGAGTCGCGACGTGTGTCGGGAGACTAAACTTTATTTCGAGCGTGTTTTATGCGATGAACTCGGCCTAAGCGACGCGGCATCGTGGAACACTCTGACACGCCAACTTCCAGGGTTCAGAGTGTGGAAGCCACCTCTATGATCCATCCCCAGCGCCGCATGATGGGGAAAAGTCGCGCGCCAGCAAGGTAGGGATAGGATGCTCGCTGTCGCCGTTTCGGAGTCTCAGGCCCTGACATCTGAGATGTTCCGACGGGGCGGTTCACCATCCCCGTGGGTAAATGACTAACTTGTTCAGCTGGTCGCCTTGTTTTACCTTGGCTTTCTGCGCTGTGGAGGGGCGTATATAAACTGAGTGAACCACGTTGTCATATTCCTGTCTGGTCAATCTTTATTAGCAAGCCGTCACAGCTCGTAGATACACAAAAACCACTTTGACAGCCTGTCTCCACGACATAAAAAAAACGTGATACCTTACACAACATCCCTTGTTCATACTAAACAGCACAGATGAAGACCACTATCGCAACACTCGTTCTCTTCGTCACCGTGGGTCTGGGCGCCAATACGACGTCCCTCTGCAACGATGTGGGCAACAAGGTGGTTGAGGACAAGGGTGTCTGTTCCCGCGCTGGAGGTGTGCCTCTTGGGAAGGGAGTACGTTGCCGTGATTCCAGCTATGCCTAGACCTTTTTTTTTTTTTTTGAAGTTTCTGGTTAACGCGAGGAACTAGATCTGCTGCTTCGACCAGTCCAATGCTCTCGTTCAATCGAAGTTCGACATTGCGTGTGACGACAAGTTGGGTACAGTGCAGTATATTGGGGAGGCTTGCCAAGCTTAGGTACCTTTGGCTAAGAGAAGTGGAATCATTTGGTCATTTGGATTTCGTTTAGCAAAGCCACTTGAGAACACCATTCAAGCGATTTTTTTTTTTTTTTGATGAGCAGTCTCCATTGGAGGGATCGGTGCATACCGACTCAGAGTACCTTAAGCTCTATAGTGAGCCACCAAACAGCTGTTCCCGTTCCCCATAGCAGCCTTTCCTACAGGTTGCAACCCCAGATAAAAATCCAGTCGGGAAGATCGAAGATCCAGCTCACGTGTTCCGCTTGGTCAACGGTTAGACTGCTTGGGTAGAAACAGCCATCCCTAGACCTGTATTACTCGGGCTTTGGGGAGGCAGTGAAGACCAGAACTGGATCATCTCGTGTGGAATCCAAAGCATGAATGTCCATTTGTGACCATGCCAAATCACTGGATACGTCCAAAGGCTGAATGAGATGACAGGGATTGACATTGAAGCGGGCGATCTGGTATTTGAATGGGAAAGTTTCGACCACATAGACCCGAAGTGTATGTGACAGGAACAGACAGCACGTCTCTGGGTGAACTTTCTTGTTTGAGGCGGTCTACAGTTAGTGCATTCCCACTCGACTTTGGCAGAGGCCTCCCAGGGAGCGGTAGAATCGAGGCTCATGGGTGGAACTCCTTCCGTGTCAACAGTGTCGATGAAGATAATGAAGGCAACTGCATGCTTGACGGATGGAAAACATTGAAACCATCTTGTTCTTCAATAATGGTGCACACCCCGCACTAGTCAAGACAATTTCGTGATCTGGCGGCCGCATCTACCAGCGTAACCACACTGATGGAACAGCCAAGGCTTTGAACACATATGACGCTCCATTGGAAATCGGCTCATACCCAAGAGAATTTCCAGGTCCCTGCCGCCAACAAAATTTTCATCGACTTGAGATAGGCAGGCGCAGTAACCAAGTATAGCAATCATGGCGACGTCTTGTTCAGGCCCACCTCGACTCGGCTCCCGGAGGCATTTTGGTCTAAAGTCACCGTGGCTCCAGTCCAAATTCACACGAACACCCAAAGAAGAACCTTTTACAGCTGCTTTTGCTGCCAAACCCTCGTCCATTTACATATACGTTTCGTGAAATGGAGATACCGAAGCGGCATCATGGCGTTCCTACTCTACGAATGCGGCGAAGGCAACTTATAGTCTCTGAGGCGAGTTCAAGAATAATCGGCTCGAGACGCATTTGAATGTCTCGGAAGCCGTTGAAAAAGATGATTCATTGATTTTTGCTCAGGTTATCAGCGCCAGCGGCGAAGTCTTGGGGCACATGTAACCAACAATGATCTCAAGGAACGAGGTATCCACCCTTCCAAATCAGTCCAGTGGTCTGAGAAGATCTGATTTTTCGTATCAGTTTGTTACTAAAGGTCCTCGAGACAAACTGCAGCATACCTGAATGGGATTGAGTGCAGTCGGAAACCGGAATAAAAGCCAAGATTGACGTTAATCACGACGTTCCGTGGCCAAGAAAGAGGGTTCATGCAGATTTTCATATTTGAAATCCCATCAGGATTGTAGTTATCTCCCATGCACAACAAAAACAGGTCAAACGAAAGCAATTCGACGTCAGAAATTTTAAGAAAGAAGGAAGGCTATTCGCATGCGGTCACGCTTCGGGATGGCAGATGCCTTGCGAGTGGATTTAGGCGAGAGCGCGGAAGAGCTGGTAGATGTAAAGCTTGACCTCGAGAATGGGCAACTGCTCTATACAGGAGCAGACAGACAATTCAAAATTTTTGAGAAAAATAAAAAACAACAGGAGCCAACCGAGAATTGAACGCGGGAGTATCGAAAGGTAGCAGAGCTTCATGCACCAGTCAACACTTCAGGGCTTTCACCCCTCGGCCATCAGGCCCGGTATTTGTTGTTAGAATAGGAAGGCACTGGACTGATCATAAGGCCTACGGGTTCAAACCGACGAATACTCAGTGAGAAGTGCGTATTCCTGGAAGCTGAATACCACCACCTTAATCGCCACAGGGAAGTGCCAAGACCGAGTTTAAGCTTCCATCCGCATCTCTACCTGAGTCTCTGTAAAGTTTAACTTAGCCACGCCCATAACTTCGCAATCTGGGTTTAAGCCCTGAGCATAACTCTAAAAAGACGAGAAGATGCCCGTTTAAATTAACTTCTTAGATTTCTTCCCGGCTTTTTAGTAGGAGACTGCCCGACTTAAAGCTTACTTAACTCTTACTTCATCTCTAATCAAGCTATCGTTCCCTAAGTATTATCCTTTATGCCTAAATCCGCTACGAATATATTAAACTTTTAAAGCTAATTTTGAAAGTTATTGAAGAAGATATCAATATTAAAAGAGAATACTAATTATGTTAAAAATAATTATTAATATTCTGAGAAAATAATAAATTTATATATTAAAGCTGATAAAGATAATGAGGTCCTTTAATCTTATAATAATTTTTTAATACTAATTAATAAGGGATAACCTGGAAGTAAAAAAATATATTCTTACCTTAGGCGAAGCTCGACAGATTAAATCGCAGCCAATACTAATTAATATGAGGCGGATACTGAGAGTTTCGGGATTAAGCATCAAAGTGTTTGACACTAATGTGGGAGGGGGTTTAGTTTGATGGCATGAATAGTCTGCAGAAGTCAAGGCATTGGTGAAGAGCCACGGCATTGCCGAAAACAATGTGTCATGTCGGTGATTCAAGTGCCATCCGACTCGGTTGCGGCATTCTTAGTGCTAGCCATCGCCCATGTGCATAAATGGGGATGACGACTTAGTCCCCGGAGGATTGGATTGCGGCTCTACTGAGCCCGGCTATCAAGAGGTCGTTATGTCTTGGGTTTCTTGGCTTGCCAAATCGACTCCGGGGTTGAAGGGCGAGATAGTTTATCAGGTGGCTGGTTCCCATAACCTGCGCTGTTTGGTGAGCATGCCACCTGCAAGACCATGCAAAGCTGTGGCTTTAGTCTGACTGACTACCAGTCACTCAACATGCACTTCTATGAGAGCGGTTCCTCGCCAACGGCAAGAGCTTATCATAAATCCACTCCCTGCATTACTCTAATCGACTATGACACTCGCTAATGTGCAATGCTGATCTCATGCTCGGAGTGACGGAAGACTACGAGGACTACGGCATTCTCGAGAGATACACCTGCAAAGATTTTGACGCGGTGCTCAGCTTGAAGGAGAGAAACAGGTGGAAAGGCTTTCTCGAATAGACGTACCAGAGTCAACGTCGAAGCCAGAGGGCGGACAGGCAGGGAAGTTGGCGAGCAAAGCCGGGGAATTGTTTGGTATGCTTAGTAGCTCTACGAAATGGGAATAATAGACATCATGTGTTACTGGGTTTCTTCCCCGTGAGATTGCCTCAGGTAAATAAAACAATGCTAACCACTCATAACACAGGAAGAATAGACACCCACCACCAAAGTCCCCAGAACGCAAATATGAAATGTGGCATGAATGGATATTCTTATCTACTTACCAGCTACTATGTTATACCGGTCGGCCCATCCAGGCGCATCCCGTCCCAAGACCCACCAAAGTAGGTTAGAAGCTGCAGGATGACCCTTGTATCTCTGCCATTAATTGAACATGTCGCAAATTAGGCTGCACATCGCACGCGACAGCGCTGATAGTAATCCCAAGGCGTGAAGCCAGGCACACTCGACACGCGTCACGACTTAACGTCTCTGTCGCAGCCTGTCGATATGTTGCTGGAAATTTCGCCAGTAACTATATTCCTGTGTGTCCTTCGTCCCTACCGAGCTTGAGCCTCTAGGGAATATGTCATAATCTATCTTTTGATTCTACGAAGCATCAAAATGTCCTGTCCGACTTCCAGCGACTGGGTGTTTGGACCACGGGTCCATACAGATTGTCGGTCTTTTGACTTTACTCTACAATTTGAAGACGTTGTCTTTGTATGCTTGCCATCTGCATTATTTATTCTCCTCGTCCCAATGAGAGTTGCCCAGTTGCTTCGACAGCCCGTTGCTTTCCCGACTCGATCCAGGCTCCTGGCCAGCAAGTTGGTATGTCCAACCGCACAATCGAAATGCCGATAGGTGCCTCGAGCTAACGCCCATCTCAAGGTGGCTACGACGACACTTCTTGTCTTCCAGTTGGCCTTCCTGGCTCTGCGCTGCCAGACCTCAGCATTCCAAACTCCTGCGTCGATCGCCGCCGATGTTCTGACTCTTTTCGCTACGCTTACAGTCTTGTTGCTGTCTATCCTGAACCATCAAAGATCGCCTCGACCCTCGACTCTCCTCAGCCTCTATCTCTCGGTATCCATCATACTTGGCATTGCCCGTGTCCGGACAGCATATCTTTCCTCTCTGGGCGGCCGTTTACCAGCCATCGCCACAGTCGTATTGGTTTTCACCCTGGCGGTGCTCTTGCTAGAGTCAATAGAGGTGAAGAAGAGACTTGCCGCGGCCGATACCCCTGACAGAGAACATGCAACTCCCGAGCAGAGCAGCGGCTTCTGGTCAAGAACTTGCTTTTTGTGGCTGGCGACTACCTTCTATTTGGGGTACTCCAAAGTCATATCTCTCGGCGACTTACCAGTGCTTGATTCAAACATAGAAAGTCGCGTTCTTCACAGAAACTTGGCCGTTGCATTGGAAAAATGTATGTGCTTTACGTCAGAACATTCCCATTGATGACTACAGCCCGTTTCTGACCATGAGGCGTTATCAGATGACCTTCAAAGTCGTCATAGTCTCATCAAAGCTTGCTTTAGGGGCTACCTTTGGTCCTTTCTGGCACCTGTCATCCCCAGACTCTGTCTGACGGTCTTTACATTCGCGCAACCGTTTCTCATAAACACGACTGTAACCTTTGTGAGTAACAGAAACCCGGACGCTTACTACGGCAGAGGCCTCATTGGGGCCTGGGTTTTGGTGTACCTGGGCATCGCGGTTAGCAACTCTGTTTACCAGTACTACAACTTTCGCTTTACAACCAGGCTTCGAGGAGGTTTAATCGCGCTTGTCTACCAACAAGCCGTTCATACGAGAGAAGTCGATGCTGGAGAAATCACGGCGGTAGCCCTGATGGGGACAGATGTCGAACGTATCTTTGGTGCCATGTCTACATTCCACATGATGTGGGGTTCGCTGCTTGATATTGCTGTTGCCAGCTGGCTTCTCGGGCTGCAACTATCCCTCGCCTGTCTGGCACCAATAGTTCTTGTATTGGGTATGTGTTGTGTGGCGATTTTGTGACGGTCGCTGACCAGACCATTCTCAGTTTTCATCGCTGCAATATCGAAGATCTCTGTGGCCAGCAGAATAGCCCAGATGCGGTGGATCGAGAAGATCCAGGAACGCCTTCGTGTCACCACAACGATGCTCGGTGAAATGAAGACTGTGAAGATGCTCGGACTCGCAGATGTCATGTCGACAACGATTGAGGAACTTCGCAATGATGAGATCAACACCTCGAAGTCTTTCCGGAAGCTACTCGTGGCTACTCTATTGCTATGTAAGTCTTTTATCTTCGGCGTGAGAATCTCTGGTTCCTGATGGACAATTTCAGCGCTCACCCCTATCAATCTTGCCCCCATTGTTACCTTTGCCGTATACGTCATCATCTCAGTCTTCTGGAAGAATGAAACCCTGTTGCCCGCTCAGGCCTTCGTCTCCGTTGCATTAATTGGGCTCTTGACCACGCCTGTTGTCGTGTTCATACAGCTGCTACCAATGGTTGTCCAGTCGACTGCATGCTTCGACCGCATCCAAGACTTTTGCAATTACGGTTCCCGACCTGCAAC
This sequence comes from Colletotrichum orchidophilum, assembly GCF_001831195.1. Taxonomy (NCBI): domain Eukaryota; kingdom Fungi; phylum Ascomycota; class Sordariomycetes; order Glomerellales; family Glomerellaceae; genus Colletotrichum; species Colletotrichum orchidophilum. The sequence goes on from NW_019173004.1 coordinate 26,388, forward strand.
TCGCGATAGACAATGCAACACCTCCCATTCGCCGCCTTCGACGGACATCAGCCTTCTTCCACTGACAACTGAGGGCGGTAGCAAGCGGGGGGACCCCTCGCAGCAGCCGTATGTCATCTCGTTCAGAGGGAATAGCTTCGGCTGGAACAAGGACCAGGCTGTGCTTCACGACCTTACCGTTGATATCCCTCGGAACGTGGTGACTGTTGTCATTGGTCCCGTGGGAAGCGGCAAGTCATCCTTCCTTAGCGCAATACTGGGCGAGTTGATCCCCATGTCTCCTACTGCCGCGCAAGCCGTTGAAAATTCTCTCAAAAAAGGTACAGCGGCATATTGTGCACAGAGCCCATGGCTTGAGAACGGGACAGTTCGGCAAAACATACTCGGCGTTGCATTTTACGATCAGAGATGGTACGATGCTGTTATCTCGGCTTGCGGTCTTGAAACCGATTTACAAGCGTTGCAAAAGGGAGACTACACACTTGTTGGTAGCAAAGGTGTCAATCTCAGCGGTGGCCAAAAACAGCGAATTGTGAGTGCTCTAAAATACTCCTCGAACGTTGTGTTCATGCTGAAATCTTACCTTGTGCCCCCAAAGGCTCTTGCCCGAGCTGTCTACTCAAGGCAGAAGATGATTGTCCTTGATGATGTCTTCAGCGGTATGGATGCCCACACGGCTAATCATGTCTCAAACCGTCTGTTTGGCACCAATGGTATTTTGCGAAGTCAACACAGGGAAATCATCATCGCAACGCATAGCCGTGAGATTCGTCCTTACCTCGAGGCATTGTTATAGGCTTGCTAACGAGTGCAGATAAAATCATGGCCTTCGCCGACATCATCATCTCCCTTGGCAATGGCAGAATACAAGAATTCGGCAACCCCGCAGCCCTCGTGCGAGGTCAAGGATATACGAGCAAGCAAGGGCTGAACTTGTCATCTGACGGTGTGTTGGAGGATGTACATAAGTCTGATGATTCTGTGACTCCCGACAAGCAGACAGCCACGCCAACCAACGAGAACCACCAAGAACAAAAGCGTCATACGGATATCCGACGCAAGAACGGGGAGAAGTCAGTTTACGAATACTACTTGAAGAATGCCAGTTGGAAGGCGGTCACCCTCTACTCAATTGCAGTTGTCGTGTGGATCTTCTTCTCAGAGTTCTCCAGTAAGTTGTGAAGTTGCCATTGCAATATTGGCGACAATACCGCTGACAGATGTGTGACAACTAGCCGTTTGGGTCAAATGGTGGTCTGAAGCCAATGCCGTCGGTGCCAACACAAGCGTGGGATATTACTTAGGCATTTTCGCCCTGTTTGGCGTCCTTGGCACTCTGGGAGCTTCTTTGGCTGCCTGGTTTGCATTCCTCGACGTCATAACAAATACAGCTCTCAAGCTGCACTCAGACCTCCTCAAGACTACGATAGCGTGAGTTTGCACATTTTGCAGCACCGTATTTTATGGGACAGGGCTAATCGTATACCTCGCGGGACAGGGCATCCTTCCGTTTCCTGACCACAACAGACAATGGCGAGATTCTCAATAGGTAGGTCACATTTGTTTAACTTTCATTCCAATTTGATGCTCATTTTTATCCATTTTCAGATTCAGTGAAGATATGCAGCTTCTGGATATGGATCTGCCAGCCAATATGGTGAATTACACCTCCAGTGAGTCTGTCATTCATACAAATATACAATATTGCTCACAATGTTCCGTAGCGGCCATGTCCATCTTGGCTAAACTCATTATTCTCGCCGTCTTCTCCCAATATCTTGGTATCACAATCCCTTTCCTCACGACCGTGGTCTATTTTCTGCAACGCTTCTACCTTCAGACGTCTCGCCAGATCCGTCTTCTCGGGATCGAAGCCAAGGCGCCCCTCTATACCCACTTCTCCGAATCCGTGGCTGGGGGAGCGACCATTCGTGCCTTTGGATGGCAAGCCCAGTACCAGGAACGTAATTATCACCGCATTGACTTGTCCCAGAAGCCGAATTACGTTCAAAGCTGCATTCAGGCGTGGCTTATATTTGTGCTCGACTTGGTCGTGGCTGTACTTTCTGTCATCCTTGTGTGCGTAGTTGTCATTTGGCATGATAAATTCAGTGCTGGAAGCGTCGGTGTCAACCTTGTCATGGTCATGAGTTTTAGCGAGGTGTTGGCTCGCCTGATTCAAAGTTGGACCAAGCTTGAGTCCAGCGTGGGGGCTGTTGCAAGAGTAAGAAGATTTGTAGTAGAGACCGAAACAGAGAAAACAGCTGGCAAGGGGCAGTTACCAAGGGATTGGCCCCGTGGCGGAGCTGTCACCTTCTCCAATGTTTTTGCGTCTTATGGGTGAGTATTCAAGTGTTGTCCACGTCTTTTCGGTCTCGGAACTGATATTGCGCCAGTCCTGATGCAGAGCCCATACTCAAGGGAGTCTCGTTGTCGGTGGAGGCCGGTGACCATGTTGCTGTCTGTGGTCGCTCAGGCAGCGGCAAGACGTCGCTCGTCCTCAGCCTACTACAAATGACAGACATAAAGGAAGGTCATATCAACATCGACGGTATCGACGTATCAACTTTGGTACCATCGGAGCTTCGGTTATGTATCAATGTTGTTTCCCAAGATCCCTTCCTTATGCCGGGAACTATCCGATTCAATATTGACCCGTTTAGCGTCGTTTCCGACGACGAAAGGATTTCCCAAGCTCTCGACAGAGTTGGTCTTTCGAGACATGTTCAAGAACAAGGCGGCTTGGGCTCGGAGATTGATGACAAAGCTTGGTCGGCTGGTCAGAAGCAGCTTCTTTGCATGGCCAGGGCCATGCTTCGGCAGTGCAAGCTTTTGATTTTGGACGAGGCCATGAGCAGGTAAGTAGAAGTTTGTCTTTGGTATGAAATTGACGCTGATGTTAATGTACCTAGTGTTGATAGCGAGACCGAAGCGGTTATGCAGGATGTTATTGACAATGAATTCCGCGACTGCACTGTTTTGGCTATTATGCACAGGCTCAAGAACATCTTACGGTACGACTTAGTCACGCTTCTTGGTGACGGCGAAGTCTTGGAGATCGGAGAGCCATCTTCGCTGATTGCAGGAGATGGCCGGTTTGCTGAGCTATACAGGATGAACTTGAACTGACCCCCTCATGAGATGTGCAGTCAGGCACGCAATGAGTAGAAGGTTTCTTATTTTACGATATATTTCCTTCAACAGGTATGACCTCCTTGATATACAGATCGGCTGCTCACTTAGTTGGCCGCGTCCCTCGTATATATCTAGGCGCCCTTCGCTATGATAAAGCGATTCCAATCTTCAAACATTTTCTACTTCACCATCTGTAGTATTTCGTGTATTGTTTCGTAAATACTGGCTCATCTCACATATGAATGAGACGATGTTGGTGTATTTGGTTTTCAGACCCGGGCGATACCGACTGAAGTGTCTGCTTGCCCGCGTACCTATGTGGTGAATCCAAAAAGGCAGAGACGTGTCTACTTCTCACACGCCATAATGAAGATATTTAACAGCAAAACGATCTTTTATGATATTGGGGGCAATATTCCTGCCCGCCAACAACAAGTGCTCGTAGTGCGTTGTGGGCTCGTACACTCCTATGTATCCGTCAATCGCGTTGTACCCGTGTCCGTTTCCGAGTATGATGGCCCGATGCATCTTCTTCCACATTGCCGTGCAGTGCCGCACATGGTCATCCCAGTTAACTTAAAACCCTGTATACTTGCCCGTCATGATTTTCTCGTATGTCAGGGGCTCGTTGCGATTAGGGTCGAGAGACCACACCAGGTGATTGTCTTCGTCGAATCCGCGTGACAGTCAATGGTCAAACGAGAAAATCCCGCAGCCCATATGCAGCTAGGCATTGGCGCGGCTTCTACCACTGCTATTGATCGCACTACTGCGAACCATGTTGCCGAGGACCCGTCTTAACGAACCCAGCGGCAAAGAGGATATTCTTCCTCCTTCCGAGGGGCAGATTGAAGCCCTTGGGATCAACAACTGGCGTGATCTTGAGAGGCAGGTCGTCAAGCGCCTTATGTGACTCTCATGCCATGCCTATGGGTACTCTATCTGTTTAACTAACTAGATAAAGCTTTAAATGCGTAAGTCAGTACCTGATTGAGAGTACGAGGATTTTGGCGTGCCATTACTGACTGAACTCGACCACTCCAGACAAGCTGGCCTCAGTAGCCTGAACGAGGATCTCAGTCTCGAAGGGTACCAATATGGCACTGCCGTGTCAGTCCTCAGCGTCGGGTAAGCGGACCGAAACGACTTTTGTCTCTCGGGCTTTCCAAGCTGCTAACATTGCAAAACAGATACTTCCTCGGTCAAATCTCGTCCACTATGATCATTGGAAAAGTGCGACCTAGTGTGTATCTTTGTTGGATGGCCTTGGTCCGGTCTAAAGTCTCGGTCGCAACCTGTGGTGTCAAGGACTACCAGGGTCTCATCGCCGTCAGATTCTTCCTTGGTGCGGTCGAAGCACCACCATTCCCTGGTAGAAGTTTCCTATAGATGCCATTCCGCTTATATCCCTCAAGGCATTCTTCTTCACATTCCGCAGGCTATCCACGGCACTCGAGCACCAATGACTTGCGACCAGGGTTGAGATACGACGTCCAGACATCCAGCCGCCTGAACAAACATGAGGTCGATAATAATGTCAAAAGCAGCAAGGCTAAACCATTTGACCATGTCCTGGGGAGTCCCTGTTTCACTGGAAGATCGCAGCTATAAGGTTAGTTTGTCCTCATAAAGCTGAAAGAGTTCCTCTTGCTCTCTCAGTCCCCGGTCGCTGAAGCCCGGGAAGACTGCCTTTCGAAATCGGGAGTGAGGTTCCTGGTTGGGCGTCACGAGTTCGCCATTACGAACCGCTGGGCCGGGAACACTGGGGCCCAGCAATTCCCCGTCCGTCAAAGAACTTTGCGAATTCCCGTGATCTCTGGCTGTGGATCTTTTCCCGAGCTGTAGAGCTGAGGTAAGATAGCTCATCTGGTGCAACTCTGGCAACCGGCCCATGCTTTTCGTGGATTTCGCTAATTTTCCAAGCAAGGTTGCTGTGAAGGATTACAAAGTTGCACGGCAGTCGAGACGCTGCCCAAAGTCGACGTCCAAAATAGCGCCCCACAGCGGGAAAGTAATTTAGTGAGTGGCACGGGATACAACAAAAAAGGCAAAATGCAAGTTGTAAGCTGGAGCAAAGACTGAATAGAAACTCACAGCTCACGCAAAAGCTGGTGAGGGGTAACACTAGCTCTACGTGGGATGCGCAGAGCGCAGCTAGCGCGAGTAAGGTGCGTAAAGTCTGTCACCCAGAAAGCGACTCTTGGTTTCAGTTGAGAGCCAATGCCAGCTAATTCAGTGGCCTCCGGGCGTTTGTTTGTTTGTTTGATTGTTTAACGCCGGTTCCGCCCGAAAGGGTAAAGGGCGCCTACATCGGCTGTCTGAAACTGTCTACTTCTACATACAGTGCGGCCTCCGGGCGTTGCCAAGGCTGACGGGACAGGGATGCTTTTTGATTTCATACAAAAAGTTAATCTGGTACGAATCTGGTACGCTGCGAGTCAGGCATCACTATGAGATCAATGAACGAAGAAGCAGTCCTCAGGAACGTGGGCGTTTCCTGGACTTTGTTTCATTGCATAAACAACAACCATCTCTGCAGCGGCTCCGCAAAGATTGGTCGTACCCGGTTTGGGAAAGAGGTGCAACGACTTAAGTTGCATTAAATCTAAGTATTACCTCAAGTCCATAGGTATCCTCCCTATGTATCCTCATCAAAGAAGTGCACAACTGATGGTGCGAAAGTGGCGTTGCCATTCACATTTCCCCCGTATTGCAAATACCCAGCCGCATCAACAGGGGGGATGCCCGTGATGTCTTGGTAATCTCCCATCACCCAGACACTTTGCATGCCCATCACCATGTGTTGCAAAATGTGGCAGTGAATCTACAGTCTAGTCAGCTCATGGCTAGCCTTGTGGAGTCGAAGCAAACTTACCATCCAAACGCCTGCGTCTTCCACGCGCAGACGCCAGGCTCTCCATCCAGATTCACCGCCAGACCTTGTCTTCGGGCCGTATCGGTAGAGATTTGTGGTGTCTCGCTTGACCGGATTGTAATTTTTCAGCCGCTTCTCGTTCTCGAAGGGGTCGTATGTCCCATTTCCACTGCCAAGGTCGAAGAAAGCTCCGCCATGGGCATGGAAGGGATGGAAATCGACGCCACCGCTACCACTACCGTTGACGAGGGATCCAGTGTTGTGCCAAATGATATCGATAACCTGGTTTGCTTGTCAGCATAATGTCTTTTCGCGTAGGTAATATACCAAGGAGTTATAAAGTACTCACCTCGCCCAATTTGGCCGGCCAAGTCAACGTAGTCGGATCCCAGCCGTAATTGTTAATGGCTGCTGTGTAATTCGGAATGGCCGATGGTCCGTTCTCGTAAATGTTGACCAAGTAGGGTCGATCTCCTGGATAGGGTGACGAAGTGTCGTTCCACTGCAGCCCGTTAAGCTGCCAAAGGGTAGTTTGAGTAGCGAGTTGACGGTTGTCGATATCGATGCGTCGTGTCACTTCACTCGCCTGGGGGAAGTTGTTGGGCACCAGCGGTTCCAAGGCATACTCTGCCCATTCATAGGTCTTATTAGAAAGCGCCAAAGGAGGTGTAGCTGGCGCTGTGGTGATTTGGGGGTGTGCCTTGGAGTAGCGTAGCACACCGTAGCCGTGATACACCTTCGGACGGTCCTTGGTCTCCAGTTGAATGAGGTAGTCGGTTTTGCCGTTCAGCTCTGATTCGCTCTTGGTCTTGAAGATGACGTCAAATCGTTGCCCTGAAGTCAACTGCATGAACTTCTCGGTATGAGGCTTGGTGTAGTGGCCGTCTGCCCCGATGATGGTGAAGTTGTCGTGATCCACGATGCCCATCTGTACCATAGACAGGGCTGTGGCACCAATAAAGCGCATACGGTAGGTTTTCCCAGGCTTGACGTCGATTACTGGCAACTTGCAGCTGCCACTTCCAGCTGTTTCACCAACAGAGACTCCGACACCATTGAGGAGAACCGCATTCGTTTCGCCAGACCAGGTAAATGGCGTCGCCACCAACCCCTTCTCGATTTCCTCGTCCGTTTTGTTGAAGTAGTCGGTAAGAAAGACGATTCTCTCCTCATCATAAGCGTAGGGGGGCTCAGGCTTGTCCAGAACGATCAATGGCCCAGAAGCCGTCATCGCCTGGAAGCCGACGTGAGAGTGATAGAAGGTGGTCATGCCGCCTTCGGATGACAGGGGGTAGACCTCGTAGTCGAAGAAATGATGAGGTGGAATGGGCCACTGGCTGACCAGGCTGCCATCAGAGAAAGGTGCCATGCGCATGCTCAAGCCGTGCCAATGAATGGTGGCATTGTAAAGCTCCATATCATTGTAAACTCTGATCCAACTCCTTCGCCCGGGCTTGAGCCTGAGCGGTGGCCCGACCAATGTGCCATTGACCAGCACGGACGCTCGTGTCTGACAACCTATTGAAACGTTTTCGTAGGTCATCCTCAACACGAAGTCCGGAGTGAAGCTAGCACCATGCCTATGTCGGCCTCCATAGTGACCTGGGGGCCCATGGTCCGATTTGCGCGGGCCCCATGCCGAGACTTGCGCAAGCAAGGCAAAGAAACAAAGGACCGAAACAAATGACTGCATCATGGTCAATAAACGCACAGAGGAGGCATGAGGGTGTGAGTGACATTGAACGGAGTCTGGCAAAGGCCCTCACTTAAGATAAATGCTGACGAACCCCTCACGAGGCACCTTGTCTCGGATTCGCCTCGTCTCGGACTTCAGAGCGAAGTGTTCGGGAAGAGCGAAATGTTCGGGAAGATGAGCGAATGAATGCTATTATTGAGTCAGCCGCGCTACTCGTTCTAGTAACACCGCAGGCATTCGTGGCCCTAGTCCCCTCATTTCACTTAATAAAGTTGCCGCTGCGCGTTGACCTGCAGGCTGCCGAGGCGTTGGCCGTGTGTTCCTCTCCGGCGGTACACGCACACGTTGTCGGCACTTGAAGGCCAACCAGCCCTGCCCCGGTTCAGCTCCGCGTTGCGAACCTTAAATCTGAACCCTTCCAATCGGAGCTCCTAAGCGTGCTGCGAATGTGAATGGGGTGGGTTTAGGATAGTGTCGTCGGCTGTGGAATAGAGTTTGGCTGGCCCTCGTACTTATTTCAAATTTGATTTAAGGCTGTTTCCTCGTTTGTTGGACGATGCCGAAAGTCCGTCTCGAAGCTATGCCCTGCTTTTGCTGAGGTCGTGTCCGGAATCCCCGGGCTTAAGTGTCAAGGGTCTATTGAGATCTGCATGGCCTTTCGCCGACCACTTTCATATCCGACCAAACCCGACGATCATGTTCATCTCATCGCGTTCACCGACAGTTCAACAGCACTTTCAGTGAACCGTTCAGCTTGAAAACCCAATTAACGCCGTTAAAATCAAACTCAACTCAACTTTTTAAACGAACTATGACGTTCATATGAACCCATATGAAAGCGTGCCCCTATATATTTCAAATGAATTAAAGACATGTTTTTAAAAATACACCTTACTATTGGAGCTTATACTTATAGGCTTGAAACTGCAACGCATCTCAGGTGTATCAAGGGCACTAAAAGTAAGCCGTTCGGCTAAAACACTGATTAAAGCTTGTTGGAATCGAACTTAACTCAACCAACTAAGCGACCTTCCGCTTTCACACACTTGGCGTGCTGAACTCTAAGAATAAGGCGATAACTTACATGCGGATTTCCCGATTCACCTCGGACTCGAGCGACCGCGGAGACTCCGGTGCCCCAGTAAACTTCCTGAACCTGGACTGAGCTAATGTAGCAGTTCTTCCTGATGATTGTGGTAAATGACATTCAATGGGGGGGCAATGCGGACGAGATGGGCGACAAACCAGACTTCATCCTCTTTGCACTATTTCTCTGGCAGAATGTGCAGCTTGCTTGTTGCAGCATCAGATTCATGGACTTCTTGATGAGAGGAGGAGCACGATGAGAGAAGGAGCACGATGAGAGAAGGAGCACTACAGACTGGCCATTACACTGTATTCTGGCACAGGACGACAAAGAACACATACGGGTATGACTTAAACACAGCTACTTAGTATGAGTCGTTCTACAATACTGAGCACCGAAGTTGGGATATCGGTTGTCTACCCGCGAGCAAGAAAGAAATTAGGGCATGAATTCATTTCAATTAGCATGCATGCCGCGATGACGTCAGTACCTCCTTAGTCTCTGAATCTTGAAAACGGAGTGGGAACTACATAGATAATAGCGCAGAGCTTCAGGCCATTTCAAGCAGCCGGCTATCAGAGGTTTGAAGAGTCAAGGCCTGAGTACACCCAAAATCAACTCATTCCCACGTGCGATGCGCATGAAGCCGTTGCTGAGTCAAGCTCGCCTAAGTAGTTCGGGTTTGCGGGATTCATCAAACCCGGTCCCCATGGCGTTTAGACTGCACAAAGAACACAAACTACCAACAGGAGGCATATCTTACCTTAGTCTGTGTTTATGCAACATCTAGTGCACAGCGAAAAAGTTTCAAAGCAGCCTATGAATCTAAGGCATCCAAGTAGCTCATTGTCACTTGAGCGCCTAGGGCAGCAGCTCGGCCAATTACCCCAGAACCAAAGAATTATTTGCTTCCACAAGGCCACCTGTTCACAAAACTAATTACTTTTAGAGATATTTTGGCCTACTAGCAAGATCAGGTATGGACCGATCAAGTCCACGAAAGCAATGACCAGCATTCGGAATCATCTGCGAAAATGCCTTGTTACGTCCTCTATAACACCATTTCTCTTACAGCAGAGTCAACCGTTTCATTCATCATGAAACTATATCTTGATTATCTGGTCTTAAAACTTCAGTCTGGCATCACCCATCCTGTGTCGTCAGGCTGCTTCAGCTCAATGAGAGAGTTGTGATAAACCAAGGTCAAGGTAATCTAGTGCACAGTGTTGAGTCGATTGAGAAATTTGCAGGCGAGGGACCTAGCTCGAAGCAGAACCTCCAATGTATTGTATTAAAGCAACAGCTTGGTAATTTGGCAACGGCTAAGTAATAAGAACATCGTCGTTGAAGCGCTCGCGATTCGCTTTTAGTGACGTGAGTCCGAGAATACGACGTTAGCGACTCGCCGCCTCGCCATTCGGGAGCAATGCTGCACAAAGATGCAGAGATCCGCAGTACTACGGTCTCAGCGAGCATCTCCGTGCTCCGTAGTGGTGGTGATCTGCACAGGTGTCTGTGATATAGCCAACGAGCATCCGGCAGTGTTTGTTTTGAGATGCGGGAGTATCCGTGACGCTAGCGAGAACCTTGTCATTCCGATGTCTACCTTACACACCCGTCAACAATGTTCATGCCACCTTCCGAATATAGACGTGCCAAGGTACCCAGATGACGCATCACGTACAGCTACCCGCAGCCCCATTCGTAACACGGAGATGGCTAAGAAACGGAGAGTATTCTGAGCGTCGGTCCGATAGGTCATCGGTCCCAAGATTTACCGTGTTTGTTTCCAAGACGGTTGCCATTCTCAGGAAGCTCTGTCTTCTTCAGCCTTTCCAGACGATAGCAAAGCTTCAACTTGAGTGGTAAGGTAGAGAAAAATTATTGATGCTGTTGGATTTACAGTCAGTTGCAAGCGCTCCAAGGCTTATCGTTGGGTATTCTATTGTGAAGCTGCGATGCCAAGACGCAAATGATTTCTCCGAATCAATGGAGCCGCTCAATTCGCATTTGAAAAAAGAGGTCTCAGTCGGGGTAACGCGCCTTGAACCATGAGCAATCACCCCGTGGCATCGCTCTGGTCAATCGCCGAGTCCGATCAGCATTGGTACGTGCTTGCAACGACTAGCCAAAGTCGTTATCTCTGAATTCAAACCCCCCTCTCGCAAATGGTCCATATCTGATGCTACAAGATGCATGGTCCTCGTTGATGCTTCATAAGCAAAGAGGGGCATCGTGAAGGATTCGAGACGTTGGAAAAAGTATTTATGAGAAGCCCGAATACCATCCACTCCTTGTTCTAGGATCTTTCCATAACCAAGTGCTCGATTTTACAAATTACACGATGACGGCAAACAAAGCAAGAGTCACTGAGGGTGGCTCAGGAGGCAGCCCTCTCATTCTCATTGTGGCCTACCCTGGAGAAGGTCACACCAATCCCCTGCTGACAATTGCAGCATTCCTCGCGAAGAAGGGTTACGAAGTTGCATTCCTCACGACTGAAGACTTCCGCAGCAAAGTCGAAGACGCCGGCGCCGAGTGGGTTCATACCGATAACCCTATAACCAGCGAAACTTACCAAGCCCTTCGCGATGCAGCTTCATTGCCAATTGGTCCCGAGCGTTTCGCTGCACAAATCAAAGCTGTTTTCTTCGATACCCTTCCTCTGCGAACACGGAAGATGGAGGAGGCCTTGACCGACTTGAAAGCACGCGACCCAGGCCGCCAGATCATTGTCATTGAAGATGTCTTCAACTGGTCAATCTTTCCCTTCAGATACGGCCGTCCTTTGCCTCAAGGCTTTGATACTGTCCCCAAGTCAATCGGTATCGGTGTTGCAGCATTTATCATGGAAAGTCGGGACACTGCACCAGTCACACTCGGCTTGCCTCCCGATTCCACCGGATCCGGTCGTCAGCGTAACGCGGTGCTCCAGCAGCTGGTTGCAAAAGGTCCAATGAAGCCATCGATTGATGCATGGCAACAGGCTATGAGACTCACAGGATGTACGACTATTCTGGAGACAAACATGTTTCGGTCATGCTATACAGCGCATGACTTTGCACTGCAACTATGCTCTCCCAGCCTTGAATACGAACTTTCTGACTTGCCACCGTCTGTGGAGTTCATAGGCGTCTTGCCTCGGAAGCCTACTGCAACGACCTTTCAGTACCCTCCTTGGTGGCCAGAGGTTGAAAGGAATCATAAAGACAACAAGTATCGACATGTGATCTTCGTCTCCCAGGGCACTATCAACATGAATCATTCCGAGCTTGTTCTTCCAACTATCGAAGCCTTCTCCAAAATTGAGGATACACTCGTTGTTGCAGCTCTGGGGGTTCGTGGCGCTCAACTCCCCCATGGTTTCGTCGTTCCCTCAAACGCTAGGGTCGTGGATTACATGCCTTACGACACTATCCTCGAGTACACCGATGTCTTCATCTCCAACGGCGGATATGGCGCTCTGACACATGCTGTCAGAAACGGTGTCCCCATTGTTCTGGCGGGAGAAAGCGAGGAGAAGATGGAAGTTACCATGCGTGCGGTTTACGCTGGCCTGGCAGTCAGCCTGGCAACGCAAAGGCCTTCGGCAGCGCAGGTCAGACTTGGCGTTGAACAAATCTTTCAAGATACCAGATTCAAAAAGGCAGCAATGAAGCTCAAGCATGAGAATGAAGACATGGATGCATTGGCAGCGGTGGAAGCCAAGATTCGGGTACTCACATTGTAGGGCCTGAAAGATTCAATGGTTGTACAGCAAGACTTCCTAAGCGCTACGGAACAGAGTACAGATCAACCCCAATTGATAATTACTAAACCCTTAGACTTTCAGAGCGTGTTCATAATCAAGCTGACTTAATGACCGGCCCATCAGCTTTTTTGTAAATCCAGCGAGGAGTCTGAGGCAGGAAACCACTAATTCATTTAAGTTCCAGGTAAAATTGCGAGGTAAAACAGGTCATAAGAAGTTCATTCGAAGTCAAAAAACCTCTGTATTTCTTCTCCGCCAAAAATTGCTGGGCTTCAATTCTGAAGATTTTTGTTGCTTCTCATTGTTGCCAGTTCAAATTGTTACATATTATGAATATATAGCAGGGCTCCCCTTTACTCTGCTCTCTTCGCAGTTTTCATCATTTTATAGACCGATCATAGCCATTTAATCTTTTTGCAGATTATTGATATAATTTCTACCTCCTTGTCATTATTATCCCGCTGCTGAAAGGGTGCTGGGAGAGAATGAGTCTGACAGTGAGGTCGACGCAAGAGCCTTGGAATTCTCGGTCACTTCGATACATCGTAGAGACTGATACGCTTGTGAGATCAAGATTAGTCACACTCTTCTGCTTTTTAAGAATACATTTTCGTGGTCGGTGGTTCTTTTGCAATCCTGAGTGTTGTGCATTTTGTCAAGATATCTTATGTTCAAGTGATCGTGGTCGTTTTGCGTACTCAACTACCTTGTACAACATAAAAATAGGAGACCTTAGGGCAAAGCAAGAGTAGTCCTGGGCAGCATGTTCATTCTTAGAGGATAAACAAGCCTCACTATCTTTAGAGAAAGTAAGCTAGGGTTAGCTTGGCTATGGCTGGGTTGTCTAGTCGCGCCAGTGAGGCATAGATTCTGCGAATTTCCCTTCCTTGTTCTTGACTTCACGCCAACCTGTCTTATTTTAGGGTTTTGTTTCCTTGTTTCTGTGCTATTGCTAGCTGTGCTAATTGTACCAAGTATTCGTTGCCTTGCAAGCTTTATCACTTATTCTGCTGTCGCACTAGGGTATCGCTGCTCAGTATGCAAGACCATTTTTGCACAAGTTTCGATCACAATACTAGCGTGAAAATTTTACAGCTGTCTCAAGGTTAGATTTCGTCGGTGCCGCCTTTCACGGTATTAAAACTCACGATGCGGCTAAGGGGCGTATGGCCGACTGTGATTTTGAACTTATCCCGCTTCAACTACATCATGGTCAGTATCTTTGCGGTTGGGGGGAGAACTGAGCAGCCAATGGTACCTGTACTGAGTACTGTCCTGGAAAGTTTGCGTCCAGATATTCCTTGAGCTGACTTGAGCTGACTCGAGATGCAGAAATGATGGCATTCTGGGTGCCATCTTGATTACTCTGCCATTTAACCTTGCCAGAAGGTGTCTGTATTTGCTTCCAGGCCATGACGATAGATCAAAATTTGAGGTAGGAAATTGTGAAGAGGTAGGGTGTGGTGTGGGACTTGACGGGCGCGGCGGGAAGAGCAGGCGACCGGACGCCTTACGCTGTAGTTCTCGAACTCGAAACTCCTATTTTAACCTGGGAATGTCCCGCGAAAAACAAATCCACCCGGTGATCAGAGTGGCGAAGTTCGGCGCATTGCTACAAATGAATACAATGATTAGTCTCCTAACTGTCATGTTAACAACCTTTCCGTAACCTGATGGAGGGAGGATCTCCTGAACTTATGAGGAGCCTAGGGGTAGTCTGGCCCTGACCGCCTCGCTGTCTCACCAGGATTGTCTTGCGCTCAAATTTCCAGCCATTAATGGAAGCAACCTTGACCTGTAGCCAGGATGTAGGCGAACCACATGGCGAACCACATGGCGACCCAGCCCGTTCTGAGGCTTTGACCGGCTGCGCCGCAGTAGCTATGCGTTGTCAGCGCATGTTGGTTGCACTGCAGGCAATAAAAGCAAGATATGTGATCCCTCTTGCGTCTAGGGTGCGCTTTTGAAGCGCATTTGGCTTATTCGCAACCGCGTCATCCTTATGTGGGCAGACTATTGCTGTGAGTGGCCATCTCTTGTCTTGCCACGACAGGGCGTGACAACCATCCCTACCCGGAGCGCTTTGCGCAGCACATACGGGGCTTATCAAATGCATCGGGTGTTAAAATCCCTCACACATCTCCGTAGCAAAACTGAGATGTATGAAAAGTCCGCGGAAACTCACTTTTCAAAAGGAATGTCGAAGCCATTAGCAACCTCATTGTCATTTGAATGCCGGTTTACCTCGTCTCCCAAAATCCTCTCGGGAGCAATTTTCCATGAGGGCAAACAAAGTATTCCCACCACCCAAGAGTCTCCGAATACAGTCGTCAGTATCAATTTAGCAGATTGATCGGACCATCTCTTCTGAAAATTATGTTCCTTGAAGATGACGATGAGGCAGCCGGTGGGGGCTAATGCTCGGTTCGAGAGATGAACTTGGGTGGCGGGCCGAGGCCTCCTGGGCCCTTCACTTCATCGGCATCTGGCGGATGGCATGAGCACAGTCCTCGACGGCACATGGGGAAATGCGAACTGCGGTTTAGAGTAAGACAATTATCCAAGCCATTCAAGAAACTGCCCTCGTCTTGCTGCGGCTTGTTGAGACCCTGGTGCGGTACCCAGTTGCCTTACTGCTTCTGCCTTATCAGTAGACCATCGCTGCTCTCCAGCCGTTTTGCTGACCGAATTCTACATGAGATGCAAGGCCCGTCAACGAGGCTTTCCTATTAAGGCCAAGGGTAGTTGCCAGCAAATCATGGCCGGAGGCAGCACTCCATCAAATGGGAAAATAGACTCCAGGAAAGGTACTTCAATGTTCGTCGCCCGTCTTTGTGCACGATTGGCTTTAAGATATGCTCCATTCCGACCCCATTTCTCCATCTCGCGTGCATACAACTTTCGCAATTCTTCATCTTACGTTGCCTCACTTGATTCCTCGTCGCTGGCGCGACATCCTCGCGCATTACTTCCGATCGACAGACACCTGTGGCGACTTGCGAGACACCCCTTTGAGGCTGACCATAGAGTCCACACAGGAGCCAGGCACCAACTGGACATCATCGGCAAGTCTTTGGTCTTGTGAGTTCAGCTAGAGACCTACTATTGTACAAACCAGACCCCACAACTTCCATCATGTCAACCAATCCTCAAGATGTGTTCAAATTACTATCCCAACAAGGAAAGCTTGTGCTGGATGATCCGAGGAAAGTCGTTCATGTTTACGACAGAGGCGAGTCTTCCCGACTGAAGAGCGAACAGAAGAATCATCCAAGTCGAAAGAGCCATGCAGCTTCCAGACGACCAGAAGGGTTTCGCCTCGAACGCAATGTGGTCAGCATCATTCAAGGTGAACTTGACGAGGCCCCGGTGTCTTACTTTTTTGACCCGGACAAGGACTTTATACCCCGACACAAGTTCGAACAGATTATGACCTTAAATCGGGTTTTATCTGTTGTCCATGTGCTCAAGTGCTTCAAAGACGTCCAGGATAAGAATCAGCTCGCCAGAGAAATCCGATATGGCAGCTCAGATGGCTCGAGGTCACCCTGTGTCAAGCTTC
This sequence comes from Colletotrichum orchidophilum, assembly GCF_001831195.1. Taxonomy (NCBI): domain Eukaryota; kingdom Fungi; phylum Ascomycota; class Sordariomycetes; order Glomerellales; family Glomerellaceae; genus Colletotrichum; species Colletotrichum orchidophilum. Next base: position 42,494 of record NW_019173004.1, read on the forward strand.
TCGCAATCCTAATTGGCATCGGCACAGAAGAGGATATGTCCATACTCATGTCGGAAGATGAGCTGAGAGACAGCTGTCTTCCCCTACGAAATGTACCCGTCGACAGACGTCGGACACTTCAATGTCGGCAACACAAGGAACATCGCTTACTCAACAAGTATCGTCGTCCAAATGATCGTGCAATGTTTTGCCAATGGGCATATACACTGTGCTCTCCCTTCATCACATGGGAGTATGGAAGACACCAGCATTACTTACTCGACACCGGCGACTTCTTCCCCATGGAAGTCGTGTGTAAGGTTGAGGAAGAGGAGAACAAGACAGATCCTTCTGGAAACGCTTATGGAGGCTTCAGCGAGGTATACAAAGTGAAAATCCATGAAGGCCATTTTGACTTTGGGGGCCATGGGGTAAGGAACATTGTGAACCATTTGCCGTGTTTAGTCGATGAACTAACCATTCCTTTCGTCCAGATACGGCACCCACAAGGCTATTTTGCGCTAAAGAAGCTCACATCCCACAATCGCGACAGCTTTAATCTCGAACTGTCGTCACTTGTATCCATTGCTCAAAAATATCACGACAAACATATCATTCAGCTTCTCGCTACGTTTGAGGTGAATAATACAGTGGCAAAGGAGTCAACATTCTATCTCTTATTCGATTGGGCTGACGGCACTTTGAATAAGTTCTGGCAAAGTAATGAACGTCTAGTTGGAGACAGAAAGCACTGCAAGTGGATGGCAACTCAGTTCTACGAAGTCTCTGAGGCTCTCCGCTGCGTTCACAATGACCGTGAGCCAACTGTGCGGTATCTTGAGGATCGGGACTCCAACAAGCAGCTATATGGACGGCACGGAGACATCAAACCAGGTAAACTACATCCGTCTCCTCCATATCGATTAAAGCTTACCTATAGTCGAAAGGGAACTTCCTGTGGTTCAGATCAAACAGCTTTCCCGGTCTTCTAGCTTTGGCGGACTTCGGTCTCGGAAGACTGCATACCCAGGTTTCTCGCTCAAAACAAGACCCCAACAGTTTGGAAAGAACGGCCACTTACCGCTGCCCGGAGTTCGATCTGCAATTCGGTCTTGTGTCGCCAAGGTCTGATATATTCAGTCTTGGGTGTGTTTTCCTGGAATATGTCACCTGGTTCTTGCTAGGACTCGAAGCCGTGGAGAAAACATTCCCCAACTTCAGAATGGAAAATGATATCCATGGCTTCACTTCCGATATATTTTTCTCAATCAGTAACAAACAGGCTTTCCTCAAGTCCTCGGTTGCTACATGGATCAAAAAACTCCAAAACCATCCCGACTGTTCCTGGTATCTTTGGGATTTACTGGAAGTCATCAGAGATGGTATGCTGAACCCTGATTCCACGACGAGGATTCCATCGAGCTTGTTGAGCAAAAGAATGAAAGACCTTTTAAAGACTTGCTCCGTCGAACCCGATTACTATCTCAAGCCCAAGCCCCGCGATTTACGACATTGATGCCGTTCAGTCGACCTTTTTCAAAAGCAAAAATGTTGATGGATCATGGATCCGAAAATTTTCCAGCAAGAGGTCGAAAGTAGGAGCCGTCACTTAGCCCGCATTGAATCGCAAGCGTATAGATCCCGTCCATCATTCGATTCCAGCCAAGAGAGAACGGAACGGCTCATCTACTTGAAATCAAACTCTGAGTCCTTGACGCAACGTTAGAGTTCGAAAGGTCAGAATTCCCAATTTCCTAGCCGCAAGGCCAACTAACTCAATCGTTGTAGTGTACCCTAATGCGTTTTTCAATTGCTGCTAGCTCGCCCTTCGCAACCGCACACGTTAGTCATGCCAATGCGATTATGCCTGTGCGAATGAAATTTGTAGGGGGTAATGCTCAGACCTTTTTCAATGGTTCTGGTAGCATGAGAATGAATCTGTTGGCTCTTTCCTGTTTGAAGCGACCGTCAATAAACCATATACCGTCACAAGTGAGAGTGGATGGCATACCTTGACTTTGTAATTCCCTTCGCCATAGATAGAATCCAGCGATGTCTTCAACTTTGCCGAATTATGGTACCTCGCTCTCAATACCTCTTCGCAGGGGAATTCCGATTCTGGTCTTGGTTTTGATGCTGGTTGTGTTGCTTGGTCGCAACTCTTCCTTTCAGGCTCTGCTTTCGATTCCGATTTGTCACTGCGGCCTGAGCCTTTTCTAAGGAAGAACATTCCGAGGTCTCCAAGCCGGATTCTTCATGAATTGAAGGTAAGGTGTGCTTCACAGCGTTTTTGGTGAGTGACTTGTTGGTTTTCGGTGTCCAAGTCAAGGCGGAAGAGTGGTTGGGGATCTGAAAAGGCACGGGGGGGGCGTGGGCAGCACCCAAGCTGGCTTACCCCGTGAGGCTCTCCTTCTCGAGAGGATTGGATCATGCATGCAGGTGACCAATCCTATTATTGAGTCCCACACACCCTGTCTTGCATGACGCATGAAGGGAATCCCAATGGCTGCCCGACAACACATACCTGAACACTGCCTGTCGCTCGGCCTCGGATCTGCCTACATACACTAGTCAAGAGGTGCTTCGGTGGCTGCAAGTAAGCCGACAGGGTATTCATCGGTCTTGGCACCGCCCAGCATGGTGTGCGCAGAAAACATCTCAAAGTGGTCAAAGGCAGTCTGCAAGGCAGGCCGGGTGGCAGCATGCCCTGAGGGGTTTGGAATTGTAGAAACTACGGGCGATAAAACAGAGGCCGGTTTCCTGATATAGTCAACTGTCGCAAATTGTTACATAGTTCTTCCCCAAGAGCTATAACTCAAATACATTCTATCGTCTTTGGAGATATAGCATATCTTTTAGCACTCCACCATACCCCGAGTAGGCTGGTCGGCGTTTATTTCAATATTCGATACACAACTCACGTTGACGATCTCGGAGCCTAAATGTGATTTTGGATCAACAGTGTCCAACACTTAAACGCATGAAGATGGATTTACCAATTGAGACTTTGACTTGGACAGCATCAGATCTTGGCTTCTTTGATTACAAAGAGCGGGAGGCGGTGGTATTAAGAGCTCTAGAAGGCGAGGAGGTTTGCATCAGTCCATACACGACGCTGGAGCACCCTCTGGATGACTGACATCAGACAGCTTTCGAGTCAAGCTCTTCACAGCAAGGAAGAATGGGAGCGGTGGTTCAGCTCTGTGAGTCGCTAGTATTCTCTACTAGCTTAGCAACAATGCTGACTGGATATGCCAACAGCCACAAAATAGCTCTCCTAACTGGAAGGAGTTAAAGCCAGGTATATTTGTGGTGTTAGTCGGACCCTCTATTCACCCTTGGCCTTTTATTTCAGGGACCACTATTACAGGACGTTATGCTGACCCCGTCATTTCGATTAGTTTGTGCAGCAGAGCTCCCCCAGTCTCCGAGACACCGGGCAGAGTACAATGTCTTCCATTCACCAAGAATACCTGGGAGAGAATTGCGAGGGAATTTCACATATCCCGGAACATCAAGCGGACGATAGCAAGATTAGTTCCTTGTTTCTCTTCGGCTCGTGAAGATGACGCGACGTCCGGTCATCTCAAGATGTGTTGGTTATGCGCCTGACTTTGTTCATCTCAACGAGACTGACACCCTTTGTAGCCTTTTCTGCGCGCATGTCTTCTAGTCTTCCAGACGATCTGGCCATGTCGGCCACTTTTATTCCAAGCACCGGGACCACATTCGCTGTCGTTTACGGCTGCAGCGGCGAGCAGATGGGAAGCATCGAGGCGAAAATACGGAGAGCAGGCAAACAATTATTCCACCCACTCTTACTGCCAGGGGTATTTGCAGAGCTAGAGAGGGCCAGGTTGGTTGAGGCGGTAGAAGACCTCATGGATCCGTTTACCCTCCGATCAGAGCAGCTTGAGAAACAGCCGTGGCGTCCAGAAGAGGATACAGACGGCACGAAAGCACAACAGCATCTTTCTCTCTGTGTTCAAAGCCAAAATCTGATGGATCAAATACGTATGGTGAAACGACAGTTGACAAAGTTTTCAAAAGAGATTAATATTGTTACGACAGAGCTCGAGTCTCTCGATGAGGCTGAATACATCCACTGCAATGAGCCCAGGGCAGCAGAGATAGCGAATGTGGGAATAAAGATGAAGAGGAGGGTGGACGACATCATGGTCGAATATGACGATAAAATCGATGAGTGTAATATGATGATTTGCAACACATCTTTGGCTATGCAAACGGTTAGTGCCTTAGTCGGTTAGTTGAACGTACGTACTGACATCAACAGATTTGGAATCACATTGCGAGACAGGATTCAAAAACTAACACCAAAATTTCAAAGGCAAATGCTGCCATTGCAGTGCAAACAAAGGTCGAAAGCGCCCAGATGAGGACGATTGCGCTCTTGACCATGATATACCTCCCCCTATCCAGTGTTGCGGTACGTTCGATAGCTCCATGTTGACATGTTGAGACATTTATATACATGTTCATGCTCACTGACGACATGGTAGGCCATTTTCTCCATGGACATGTTCAACTGGGAGGCAATGGACGGCCAGTCCATCGTATCAAAGCACATCTGGTTATTTGCAGTCCTCACTGTCGGCCTCACACTGCTCACCATTGCTGCTTGGTTCTTGGGCACGCGGAAAGAGAAAGCCATGGCGAAGAAGTCAGATATTTACTTCAATTCGCCACAGCGGCATGAAACATTCGATTATGTGTAGTGAAGGATGGTAGAAAAGACGACTCATACACATTGAGACCAGACCTCGCTCTCATTCAAATAGAGGGCCTAGGTAGAGACGGCTTTACAAACGTCATGGGTATGTTATGGATGCTGACGGACAGCACCACTCCTGTCTTCTTCCTCTTTGGATTGTCATCATCATAGTTAAGTGTATGACTACTACGACATAGTAGTGAACGGACAGATCATGCTGCGTTGCTTGGCAGAACTGCGGACACGGGGCTCACAAGAAGAAGAAAATGTTTTGGTTACAGGGATTTTTCCATCCCCAAGAATAGGTGACACAAGGGTCATGAGGGTATGCTCAGGAACTGTCTCATCCTGAATTGCTGTATTGCGTCTGATCATTGAGCATATTATCCCTCTCAGCTCATCTCAACTCAAACACCCCGCACATTGTGCCGTGAAGAGAGGAGGAAGGCAACGGAGGCTTAATACCGTTAGTTAAACAATTCGCATTTCTAGGCTGCCATTCATGCAATGTCACGACCTGCGTGAGGCCAAGGTTAGCTTGGCAAGACAATAGCGCGTCTCTTGGATGTCTTGCATTTAAGCCAGAAGAAGAGATGTATCTCTGCTCCTACTCCTATCCCTCATAAGGGCCAATTACTCGATATTGCATATCCATGTACGGAGTATGACACGCTTACAGCATCCAAGAAGAAGAGATGGAGGAGGGAGGAACAGAGTGCTGACCAATGCTGATCGGAGGCCGCGAATCGCGGTCCCCGCTCTTTTGCAGGCCTGTTGACGATGCCGCGGAGCCGAAATAAGGGGTGGTGGAGCTGGCTGGTGGAGTTGAATGACGGCTTGGTAAGGGGAAATTTGCGACCTGTGAAGATCGTGGTCACCCATCACCGAAGGATGCAGCGTATGTGTAGAGAAAACTCGCTTGAAGCGTATACAGAATTGGTAGGTTCATACTGTTTCTACGCTGTTGAATAGAATCCTGCTTGCCGATTGTACTTCACCTGTCTGATGTAGTCTGCTGGGTGAGTGAGGAATGAATTGGGAGTGAGTGAGTGAGCAACGGACGGACATTGAATGGAAATCGCCCGCTGACTAAGATACATTACCGAGTGCCTTGCATATGGAGACCCGACGGCTTCTGGCTGTGTGCGCCGAGTCGCCGACCGACGCCCGCTGGGTGAGTGAACGGCAGCACCGACATGGACCACCGAGATTGCAGTGAGCTATTCATAACCTCGAGGCCTTGAACCATTCTTTTTTTTCTGTCCAATTTGGCTGTTAGGGTTGAAACTTTCTCTGGGCGCGGCGCGCGCAGGAGAAAGACTACATGGTAATGTACTATATTGTAATAGCAACTTAGCAAGTCATCAACAGGTGACGTTCCCGGAGATGCGGATCCGGTCGGTTCAACGGCAGGGATGCAACGTGGAGTTCAGCAGCGGCATCGCAGCACAGCAGCACGGCAGTACGGAAGGTGGCGTGGGTGGGTAGTGCGGCGTGCCGTGGCCCGCGGTGGACGGTGAACGGACGGTGGACGGTAGTAGGTTCAGTGATTGGCGATGGGGTGTTCGTTTGCAGATATCTTTTGCCAAGTCTTGATGCCAGATGGTCCACGAGGAGAGGGGCGAGCACGGGAGGAGTGAACGGGAAGGATGGGAAACCTCGAGTGCCTGGGGAACGGAAAGTGACACATCAAGGCTTAGGTAAGGCATGGAAATAAGGCAAGTGGGGGAAAAAGGGAAGGAACATGCCAGGTTGCTGGGAAAGAAAAAAAAAGTCGGCCGAAACGAGATGAGAAATGGACCGTGCATCCAGTACCTACTCGGCTCCTCCCCACTGTCAGTGATGATTGGCTCTGATTGCTTTTGTGGGTCACTGGGCCAGTCCTGTTGGAGTCTAGTGCTACTGCGATTGTCACAGGCTGGACCCCAAGTTCCGACCCACGCCAAGGCCCAAACGCACTTCTCCTTGGTTCGTTCTCACGTTCTCAGGTTCTTCCTTGCACCTTGCGATCTTCGAAGCTTGAGAGACGGGGCTTGAGAGGGGCGTCGGGGGGCGTCGGGGCCCGAGCTCGCTACGGATACCCCTTGCCTCCTTGTCTTAGGGTTAAGAGCTCAGTCGCAATGTTTGGTAGTGAAAACAATAATACTAACCAAACTATCCGTATAGTGTCCGTATTGAACAATTATATGCACTCTACTCTTGCAATCTGATCGCACGTTGGTTCATCTTCCCGCTGCTGGAGCCCGTTGGCTTGGAGTGCATGCCAAGGTCCTGGAGCATGTGGGCAGGCCGCAGGTGCAAGTTGCAACAGGCACAGTTGGTAGGTACCGGAGCTACCCATGTCTGCCCAGCCGGGTCTTCTTGTCAACCCTGACCAAGCACGTTCTTCCCCTGGCATCTGATCCTGGGTACAGAACTTCAATGCTTCTCGATATGCTCCAAGCAGTCCACCACCACCATTGCCACCAGCGACACTGGTTGAGACTCGAGACCAGGATGGCGCCGCATTGCCGGACCAGAAACAGACACCACCTAGTTCCGAGGCTGTCGAGGGTTTGCATCCCCACGCTGCCCTGCGACATGCGTCCAGCTGCTGCTTGCCCTATTTCCCCTGCAGCCACCAACAGCCTGGAAGTGCAACCAACCCAACCCATGCAACGTTCTCAGTTGACCGCGATGGCACAACGCTATCCTCTAGCGGTGACCATCATCGTCGTGGGTTGTGGGCCATGGATCATGGATCATGGACCGTGGGTGTCGCTTCCTGTATCCGTACGTACACACAACTAATTATGTATGGAATGGTGGCTGTTGTTGGGGTAGCGTCGGATTGGTGTTTGTCTGTTTGTTCTGCCCCCAAACCCATCCCAAACTCTAAGCCCATTCCTCTCTCGTGCTGGCTCGTGCTGGCTCGTCGTCGCCATTGTTCCAGACCTCGACGCCTTTCCTTTCCTGTCCATCATCTGGACGCTGCTACTGTTCTTGTAATCCTTACCCCCCCATCTTCTTTCTTCCCCCTATCCTGTGCCTCCGTTGCTTCGCTTTGCTCCGCCTTCCCGATTTCTACCAAGGAGTCCCGTCGAACCTATTCCCCTGCTCAGACAACGTCAGCTCGTCTTTGGTGCGAGTCCTCCAGGCGTCGTCCGATCTTGGATCCTCTGACCGCGCCTGTTCCAAGCAAAACTCGACAACGGCCGGATTTGACACGTTGTTTCTGCGGAGCTACTGTAACATCGCGTTCCAATTACGGCCAACGGGTCCTTTTTTGGACTTTCAATATCATCGTGAGCTTTGTCTTGGCAGACAATATTGGCATCGACTTACACAGTAATTACCCCCCCAGAATCTACATAGATACACACTTGTACGTAGTAGACGACGAGGACGACGACGATGACTCGAAACGGAACCCGTTCCACCGATTCGCTCCGAAATACGACGATGCCGAATTCGGGAGACATTGCCTATGTCGAAAAACGCTCGTCTTCGTCTGCAGACGATTTCGACCTCGACGATGAACACAAGGAGCCATTGCTTCCCGGCTCGGCCTCGATCTCGCGCAGGAGGCAACGAGGGACTATACTTGCATGGCTGAAAGGACGGCCAAAGTCGTTGCTGAGGACTTTCCGTCGCCAACCGAGATCTCTCCCGCGACTGCTACTCCGATACACATTCATGTTTATACTCTTCATCCTTGTGACTACCCCGATCTTCTTCCCGTCGTACACGCGCCACCCGAAGCACTACAAGGATCTGAGGAAGAGGTGCCTGGTATCCGACAGCTTGTCTGGTTGCGCCAACCTGCAAAACGAAAAGGTCTTCATCGCCGTCAGCTTGTTTGATCCCGAGGGCAAGATTGCAGGAGGAGAATGGGCCAAGAATGTATTGGACCTGATCCACCTGATTGGCGAGGACAACACTTTTCTGAGCATCTACGAAAACGACAGCGGTGACTTGGGCACTGCTGCTTTGGAGGAGTTTAAGAAAAATGTCCCATGCAAACACAAGATCATCAGCGAGGGCCAGGTCGATTACAACGTCTTCCCGCATGTCACCATGCCTGACGGAACACAGAGGTTGAAGCGCTTGGCATATCTGTCCGAGATGCGCAATCGCGCACTCTATCCATTGGACCAGTACGACACGGATGCAGGGGTTGTCAAGTATGACAAGATCTTGTTCCTCAATGATGCTCTCTTTGCACCGGTAGACGCTGCCCACCTGCTATTCAGCACGAATGCCGGCGAAGACGGCCGAGCTCACTACCTTTCGGCGTGCTCCCTGGACTATGATTGGAATCCCTTCCTCGAGTACGACCTCTATGCGCAGCGCGACGCTGAGGGTTACTCCAACGGCATACCCCTCTTTCCCTACTTCACCAAAAAGGGCCAGGGAATCTCGCGCAAGGCCATGATCTCCCAGACGGACGCGGTACCTGTCAAGAGCTGCTGGGGTGGAATGGTGGCTATGCAGGCCAAGTACATCCAGAACATGGAGACGAAGCTGCCGACCAAGGACTGGCAGGCTGTCGCGCACCACGTTATCAACCCAGACCACCCTCACAATGCGACAAGGCCAGTCCGATTCCGCTATGAACCCGAGGTATACTTTGACGCCTGCGAATGCTGTCTATTTCTTGCCGACGTCACGAGTGTTGCGGACAAGGCCGGCGAGCCGGACATGGGCGTCTTTGTGAACCCGTACGTGCGCGTGGCCTACCGCAAGAGGACCCAACGCCTTGAGCGCGTGATTCGCCATTGGGAAAGGCTCATGGCCCTGCCGCAAGAAATCATCACGTATTTTTCACGGTTCCCGACCCCGAACCCCCACAGGGAGGTCGTCGAGGGCCAACGCTTCATGGAGGAGATTTACCAGCGCCGAGAGGGGTGGAAGATGGTTGAGCGGACGGGACGCAACGGCATGTTCTGCGGAGTCCGTGAGATGCAGCTCATCAAGGAGGGCCCGCGCAACGGACGCAACTGGGAGAACTACTACAACATCCCGTGGGCGGAGCAGCAGTTGAACTTTCCCATCTAATCGTTGGCTTTTGTCCGATGGGTTTTGCACGGACTGGTGTAATGGGGAACACGGCGCATGTGGTTTGATTTTGGAGCATCAGCATTGAGGTTACTTTTGATTGGCAGCATTGGATCAACCTCTTGGACAGAACATGGCGTTGGTCCAACACGAAGAAAGCTGCTGGGATGGCAGCCTAACTATCCAAAAAAGGGGGGCAAAAAGGAGCAGAGGGCGGTTGTGGAAAAGTGCTCTTGGAGCTTATGGCAGACTTTGTGCACCTTGATACCACTTTCGTTTATCCTTTTGAATAGACTACTATCGATATTGACGACTTCTCCCAACACCCGCCGCCGTCAACCACGCTTGACAGGATGAGCGCACGGGGTCAAACTGGTGGTGAGTACACATGATGTGGTTACGTGAGGTGAGACTGTATCAGCCATTCTACTCGGCCTACCTCAGGTGCCTCAAGTAAGTACCTTACCTCTACGCAATTACCACGGCTGACCTTACGTTATAGACAGGAGAATGTATAGAAGATGGTTCAAACGGATTTCAATCGCTGTGGACTGTTTCATTGGACCCCTGTTCGGTCCTTGCTGCTGCGGTAATAGATTTGAAGCAAACCAGACTAGCCCAGACCCAGACCCAGACCCAGACCCAACGAGCAATATTCCTATTTATGTTTCCATCCCATGGTCCAAAACCCCAAACGGTGCAACTAAGAGACAGAGAGAGAGAGAGAGAGGAAGTGGCCGCCAAAAACATGCAGACGGGGCGAGTATAGACAGCAGCAGCGACCCGAAGAAACCCGAGAAAACGAAGACACCCCCGCAGAACCGGACCCCAGTAACCCCAAGTCACAAAAAGCAAACCAAAAAGTCGGCTCGCTCAACAACAATCAAGGTGGTATCTTGAAGAGAAAAGACACTGGCAAGCCCCGTAGTGAAGATGGGAGAGACTCATTCATGCGCGAAGAATGCTTCGAAGAGGGCTTTGGCGAGAGACGCGTCGTCGAGGCGAGTGGGAGATGATGTAGAGGGGGAGAGTAGAGAGAAAGACAGACAGAGAAGCAACCGAGGCACACTTAGGCGGCGGCGGGTGCCGCCTTGGCCTTGGTGGTCTTGGGCTTGGTCTCCTTCTTGCCTGCTTTGGTGGCAGCAGCGACCTTGGTCTCTGCCTTTTTGGCTACTGACTTGGCCTGCGCAAGATGTTGTTAGCATCTAGTTGAGTTACGGAAAGGGGGGGGGGGGGGGGGGGGGGGGGGGGGGGGAAAAAAAGGGGAAGAGCATTTGGTGGGGGGGGGGGAGAGGGTCTCGCGGGGGGGGGGGGGGGGGGGGGGGGGGGGGGGGGGGGGGGGGGGGGGGGGGGGGGGGGGGGGGGGGGGGGGGGGGGGGGGGGGGAGGATATTGGAAGAAAAGAGGGCAATCATCTTGGTTGGGCAGGGGTAAGGATCTCGTCTAGGACGGGGCGGACGCGCCAGTTTCGCGCCCGATTTTTTATTTTTATTTTTTGGGCACAAAACGATAAGACCGCCTTCAAAAATCCGACGTCGTGTCTAGGAGCATGGAGATTGACAGGTGGTTGTGATGGAGGGTTGCGGGACTCTAGCCGAGTCCAGAAGAGAGGCAAGGCAGAGTGCATCACGAACATACCTTGGTGGCGACGGAAGGGCCCTTCTTGGTGGTGGTAGCCTTCTTCTTGGTGACGCCGACGGGCTTCGCAGCCTTGGCAGCGGTGGAAGTGGTCTTGGGCTTCTTCGCGGTCGTGGTTGTCGCGGCGTTCTGCTTGCGAACGGGAGCGGTGTCGACGACGGGGAAGAGACGCGGCTTGGAGTTGCCGGTCTGGGAGCGGGTTCCTTCGCGGGCCATTTTGACGGTTGGTCTGGTGTCGCGATGGGATGTTAGTTATTGGGATACAATGAGAAGAGTGACGCGATCGCGATAGGAATGATGCGACGAGAAGAGGAGGTGGTTGGTTGTGAATGCGCTCGCGAGAAAGAGACGAGACGAGAGGCGGAGGAGCAGAAGGAGGAGGAGCAGGAGGGGGCACCCCAAAGTGCTTGTGGCGATGGCGCGATGGGTGGGAAAAACGGGCCAAAGTTGGAGGATTGGCAGACTTACAAATGGATAAAGAGTATGGAAAAGGGAGGCGTAAAAGCTTTCTGAAGCTGCAGAATCGAGTTATTCCAAAGCACGATGAAAAATTGAAAGTTTGCGACGAGGGGTGGTTAGATGGCGAGGTGTTGTTGTGGAAGAAGAGAAGATGGGAGGTGACGTGGTTTCGTGTTGCGGCGCGAGAGGGGAGGGGGAAGGACTGCGGATATGGCTGATTTGAGTGCTGGCGGCGGTGGTGTTGGTGGTGGTGGACGGTCACAAGGGGCACACACACACTCACACATATACACACGGAGGGAGCGGTGTCGAACACATTTTAATAACCGGCCATGCCGTGAACGCTTTTGGGGGAATTGATCCGAATATGGTTTATATTCATTCGGCTAACTCAATTATCTTTCAAATGAATGGAGTAAAGCCGTGCCTTCTTTCCTGGGGACCCCGTGAGGGGATGAGATGGAAAGAGCAGACAGCATGAGGTAATACATGGCAAGAACGCGGGACGGTGAGCTTGGAGGGAAGGAAGACAGGCACAAGATCTGGACGGGATGGGATGGGATGTGCCCGAATGGGCAGTTGCGTCTACTACCTACTTTCCCTTGCCTTTACTTCTGGAGTCAGGCCAAGTATCTCTGGTAAAATAAGGTATCTATCGACCTTACCTTCAGGTATCTGACTCCAGGTCCCGTCCTTCCAGCTCCTTGGCGGCTGGCCCAGGCAATCTTTGGCGCTTTATCAGACACGGCAAGACGGCCTGATCTTGCGCCCCTTCCCATTGCATTCTTCACTCCTTTCTTCTCTCTCTCTCTCTCGATACCTTATCCTACCCGCCCGGCCAGTTGGCAGTACCTATTCCCCATTCCCTCCATCCTCCATCTTTCTACCCCCTCCCCCCCAGTCCGGCCCTTGTCGACCCTCTGGTTTGAATTTCCCTGACGTATTCTTTACCTTTCCCCCCCTCTTTCGACATTTTTGACCTTTTACTTTCTAACATCTGTTCTCTATTTTACTGTAATTTTACTCGTGAAATTTTCCGCCTCGGCGCAGACCCGGGGCGGGGGCCCGGCAATCCGGTCACGAGTTGGTGTCCCGTCCTTCTCATCTCCCACCTCCTGTTTCCAGCCCCCTCAGACTCGGCGTGGGGTTGGGTCTCTGTTGATATCCTGTCGTCTTCTTTGTCTACATCGCTCATGATCTAGTCAGGAACTCAAGCGCCATTCAGCATGATGATTCCGTCCCTCGAGCCGTCGCAGCGGCCATCGCGATGAAATACCGGGCAAGATTCGGCCACGGCAACCTCGCCAGACCAAGCACATGATGGACCCGAGCGAAGGACGCGCCAGTACTAGACCGACCGGAACCACCCCCCGGCACGCGACGTCTGGCGCCCAACTCCCCGGTCTTTGGTGTCTTGTTCCCGAGCCCATCGCGACGGATCAGATGGCCTCCCGTCTGTCTACACGGATGACGGATGCCTTGGCCGTACATTTGCCTCGGGAATTCTAAAAACCCAACACTCCTCCCGCAATCTTTCAACTCTTCATCATCTTCAGCGGCAACGTCCGCCTGAACCTTGCAGCACAAGCGTGCCCCGTGACCACAGCCAACGCCACGTCTGTTCTCATACCCATCTCGCCATGCTTTTGCCGTCAATCGTGTCTGTCAATCACCTTCACATGGAAGCTCTCCATCTTGAGGGCAGAGTCAAAGCCTGATTCTTGGAATAGTGGACAGTATACATGAATAGCTGGAAGCATTCAACAGAGTGGAATGTGGCGACGATAGCAAATGGACAAGACGAATCCTTCATCCTTTCCCCCACGGCCCACGCACGCCTCACCGGACGTCCCACAGCGACCATCGTGCTAACGGCGTGCCCCAAGGCCTCCTTGCCACCCTGCCTGCACCAAGGGTCTGTCCGTGCTGGCCCTGCTGCTGCCAGACCGTTGAGCCCCGCTGTCTCGCAGACAGGCTCCAGGAGTTCAGAAGGACAGACCTCACCCTACCGTTTTGGAAGCCTTTCAGAAGTCCCAACTCCCCGTCTTCGACGCTTAGCGCCTGCAAATGTCTCATCATCATGTGGGAACCAAATTTCAAAGCCAAACACTTAGATACGAGTTCAATTTGACGCCTCGCGCCCATGTACAAAACCTCATCGCCTCTTCAACTCACTCCGGCCTTTACTCGCAACGTACAAGTGTCCCCCGCTGCTCCAACCTTGCCTTGGATTCGTACCTGTAGGCGTGCTTCTTCAAGTCCTTATGCAAGCTCTTTAGCTCCGCGTTCATTTTCTTGCTACGCTCCAGTATTTCTTTGGCGCCTTGCATCATGGCATCATCCGCCCTGTTCAATTTGCTCACCTTCTCACGGATCGCTTGCGTCCGCCGCCGCTCACACGACAAGTGGTCAATGTTGACGGTTGTCACTTTGTTGACCTCGACCATGGTCACTCCGGGCCGTTGCGCCAGTGCTTGTACCTGTCTCCATTTGGTCTGCAGTTTCAGTAGCAGAATAAAGCCCCTGGCTAGGAGCTGCAGTTGATCGACTTCGGCGCTGACTGCAGGTTGTAATAATGTCAGTTTAAATAGCCTCCATGGTTTCTTGAGGGGAAATCCGGGGCCTTGCTTACACTCGACAACGCGCTTGCTCAACTCGGCTCTTGTGCGGCTGAGCTCCAACGAACGGCGTACCAGCTTGCTCACCGCATCCTGCTGCCGTTGACGATTGGAGCCTCGGACTTTGACGACAAAACATGCAAGGACTCTTCTCCACCACCTTGCGTTGCTCGGCTGAGCCAACTCATGTCGGTCCGCGTCCATCGCCGATTCATTAATGTCCTCAATTTCGACTACAGTCACCTTGCCTAACCCCCAATCCTTCTCACCACAGAGAGTCTTCTCAGATCTGGACTTGGACGTGACCGAGATACCGTCTGTTGCCGCATCCCTCCGTTCCGGCCCTGCGTGTAGCTGATTGGCAAGGGTGACCGCCTTGTCCACTCGGCTTTCGATGCCTTGAGATTGCACAGCAACTTTGCACAAAGACAAAAGCTCGTCATACCACTTCACAACCTTCTTTGTGGTGAAGACAGCCAAGTCGATATCGAGCTGAAGGGGGTCGGGGCCGAGGACCGAAGAGTACACAATGGCATTCCAGAGAGGTTGTGTGTTGTCATCGCTCCGGTCGACTCGCCTGCGAGCCTCTCGAAGTGCCACGGAACTCGTGGTCGTAGCCAACGTCATTCCCCGGATGGGATCTGTTACCTGAGCATGCTCTGTCAGCGTTTCCCACACACCTAGTCGGCCGCCAAACATACCTCCATGTACTTGAGGAGAAGCTCCTGAGTTTGCTTCTGCGCACTGCCATTCGGGCCGCCCTGCTCGCGGGGATGACAGTAGTAGCCCGCCGGCTCGATACCCCAAGGCGTGCTACAGTCGCCAGCAATGCGAGGATGGCAGCCAAACGAGAATACTTTGCCCCAGTCGAGGGCGCCTCGCTCATTGGGATTCGCCATGGCCAATCCTGACATTATGTCTCTGAGAACTTCCATGGTATCCAAAAACGTACGTCTCGCAACGCCCATGTGATTGTAGGTCAGCCACTTATGTGTGAATCTCATCTACATTATGTTAATGGTGTCTCTGCAAGGGTTCTGCGACTGATTAGGAAACAGTTTACTTACTTCCAATATCACAATCTTTGGTGTCTTATCTTCAGTATCTTGCCCCGGTGCCAGCCTTTTCGCAAACAATTCCCATCCTGCCAGCTTCTTTTGGTGCTTAGCGAGGAGCAGATACTTCCACAGTGAGATGAGGCACTGAGAGATATCATCCCGGGTCGCGTAATAGTGGCATTTCAGGTCAAAGCTGAGCCGAGTCTTGGGCTGCTGCTTGAGCTGCTCTTCGGACTGCCGCTGAGCCACCTTGGTGTACGTCGTTTCAGGCTTGAGCCCCGTGGGCTGCCTTTTGATGGTGATGGAGACCGAAATCGGTAGCATGATGAGAGGCATACTGAGTCTGGTATGTACATTCTGGAAAGCGAGCATTCTCACGGGCTAATATGTGTGGGAATGCACGTACCCTTATGAGCGAGGTACAACCTTGGTAGGCCAGGTCCCGATTTGGAGGCGGGCCTAGCGACCTTGATTGCCTTCCTAATTTGTCGTGGCTTGGCCATCACATGTGCCTGTCGCTGGGTTCGGCGAGGATGGCTTCATGAGTCGGCAACCTTTCAATCTCGAGTTGGCGGCTATTAGACTCATGAAGCCGTGAGTAAAAGCAACTTTGGATGATGTCTTCGTTGGCCAAGAAACTCTCTCGACAGCCACGCGAGATATACCACGTTTAGGCTGGGAGCACCACGCGTTAATTGACTCATGGCTTTAACACGGTTTGAAAACCAATCGCGATGATTCTGAAAACGGTAGAGGGTGGCTCCCGTATCTCCACAAACTCGATGTTCAATGCCTCGATCCCGCTGCGGCTCAAAGACTCTAATTTCTCGGCAACCTGTCATGGACTCTTATTGAAATCTTGTCGGCTGTTCCTCCCTCATCCATCTTGAATGATTCAGAAGGACCGGTCACTCGACTGACTGTGTTTGATTCCCTGCCCATGGACCGTATCATTGGCTTCATAGACAAGTTGGTATTCAGGCTTGTGACACGACCTTGGTGGGAATCCCTTGATGGAACCCGCGACCTTTTGACATTTTCATCGGTGACACAGCTATCTTTTGTCCGATGCAAAGGGGCCTCCAGCTGTGTTTTCGAATCGTCACTTCCTTTCCAAGGTTACATGTAGGTTTGGGCAAACCTGACCGAGTCGTAGAAGGTTGTTGAGTATTCGAGGCCCAGTACCAGATCAATGATGGAGTGGTGATTGTGCTTTCTTATGTAGGGCACAGTAAACTTGTGCCATTTCAGGAGCATAGAGAAAGGACTCGAGTATTTATAAAATTCTTCCATCGCCCATCGCCCACAGCCAATAGCTTAGGACGGAGGACGTTCTGCGGACGTAGGATGTTCGAGACCGCGCCACCCACGCGGTGCCGTCGTAGTGGAGGGACTGTGCGGAGGTGACTTAACCATCTCCGCCGCCGTCCGCTCATCTCCACGCTGCCGCTTCAACGTCTTTACACGGTTGATTTCGATGTCTATTATAGGAGAATAGTTATCAAGAGTCTTCATATGATCCTTTGCGATGCAAGGACTTAAGAAAGCTTCTTATACAAGCCCAAGTTGGACGTGACCGATCCTCGGCGTGATAGATTAGATGCCCGTATCCTTGTACCGGATCTAGGGCAGGAGAATGACTTCGCCGCCGGCTTCACCTAGATTTGGTTACTAAACACTAGCTAACCGCCGTTGGAAGGTTTTTCAATTATGATCCAGCCGACATGTAAGATGCCGAGTGTTCACGGTGTCAGATTCAATCGTGAACACACTCAGCAAGTTGACAACGGCTTGTCAAAGTCCACTCAGCGGCACCTGTGACCATGGAAATCAACACATTCCTCTCTACGATCTCCTCGTCCCGCGGTCTGGGACTCTCCTTGTCATTCCCTTTTCAATTTCACTCGGAATAGCAAAATCTCCCTAGCATATGGCTCTAAAGCCTCTCCAAAAGCTCATGGGAAGCAGTGAAGTACGTAGCTACAGCTGTGTATTTTACCTGTATTTAAATCACCACAAATCTACTTTTGCGAGCTATTTAAACGTTTCCGTACGTCTATATGTACCGAAAAGGAGCTAGAAATCATCAACTTTTGTCTATCCTACTCATCTACAACCTGTGAAATCCCAACCCGTGACAACCGCCGTTCGAGATGCTCTCCAAATAACCGGTGTCTTCAAGAACCCGGTCAGCCATTGCCCATTTCCCGCCTCCACTGCGCGGCGAACCTCCACTGCACGCCCGCACTTGTCACTGCCACCAGTTGTGCCACAACACACACGGTAAAAGCCCACCCCACGCCAATAACGCTCACCATCGGCATCACGAAGCTTGTGCCGCCGGCAGCGACAAGACACCTGGCGAGATTGACGCTGGCGCTAGCCGCGGCACTGCGGTCGGGAAATATGTCGATAAGGTATGTCATGACCAGAGACTGGGTCGAGACGGCGGTCCAGCCGGTCACAAATGTTGATATGATGGGTACTGCAATGTGTACCTGGCGGGGAAAGTTGATGGTCCAGCCAAAGATTGCAATCGAGATACATTGTAGAAGAGCGAAAATCGGTAGAAGACGGAGTCGGGCCTTTTCGATGGGAAACTCGTGGTTGGTGTCCGAGTCCACAAAGGTACTTTCTTGGTCATTGCTCGCCTCAAACCTGACCTTGACGCGTTGATAGTCAATGTCAAGAATTTTGCCCGTGACTAGAGTGCCAATCATGGAGCCTACGCCGTTTGCGATAAAAGTCAGACCAATGTGGGTTTCCGATAGGCCGTATCGTGATGCAAAGAGGCTTGACATTGCCGTGATGCTCATTTGCCATACCGCGTAGTAGACGGCGAGGAACGCCACGATAGGGGCTGCGCATTTGTTGAGGAGTATGCGAAGAGGCCCAGTGACATCAATGTGGCGAGACTTTGCCGGCTTTGGTGGTGACGCAATGGGACTCTGGCGGACCTGTGAGGTTCGCTGGTAGATGATTAAGGGGTACTTTCCCAGCCAGTCCGTCGGTGCCCTGGTGCCGTTGGACACGACCGACCTCAAAGTTTCTGGTAACAGCAGCACGAGGAACGTAAGAAAGATCCCGCAGTAGATCACTAGGAACCAAAAGACGCTCCGCCATCCCAATGACCCGGCCAAAGCCCCTCCGATGACGGGTCCGACGGCAACAGGGACCAGCAAGCCGGCCTGGAAAACACCCATATACCCGCCCCTCTCTTGTCGAGTGGTGAAGTCGCTAATGACTCCGGAACCTATGGCGATGGTGCTTGCGCTACCAGTACTCTGCAGGCATCTGAGAATGATCAAAGTGGCATAGTTTCTGGTCTCTGCGAGACCGATGCATGCTCCCAGAAACACTATAAACGTGCAGCAGTATGCTACTCGTCGGCCCTTGACGTCGGAAATGGGACCCCATATACTCGGTGCCAGGCCTTGAAAGATGAGGTACGTCGTGACGGTAAGATTGACGAGCTCTACTGAGACGTTGAGATCGTCGGCGATGGTGGGGAGGGCCGGGAAGTAGATGTTTGAGGCGAAGCCAGAGACTGAGAGCTAGGTCAGCAAGGAAGGCGAGGTCTCTTGGGAATGTGGCTTGGACCAACAAGTGGCAGCGATAGAGACTAGAGCTATGATCAATCCCTTTTGGCGTTTGTCGAAAATGGTGTATGGTTCGTGGGGCTGGTCGAACGAGGAGGGCGACGCTGCCGTGTCACTGGTGTTGGTGGTTTGTGGTGCGCTGTTGATAGCCATTGTTCCATTCCGATTCTTGCTGAGACGATGACTACATATAGATAAGGGGAAAAAATTAAGTGAATAGGAGGTCTCGATGTTCTGACTATCACGGTGAAAAACTGACCTATATACACCTGCAATCGATGCTGATGTCAGGTAGGCTTGACCGTGAGGACCGGCCTTCGGAGTTGAGCCCCATATTTCCGGAGTTGAGATCTTGAACTTGATTCACTGGCGACATCGGACACCCATGTCTCCAATACGTACACTGGCTCATGGAAATTTGCATTGCTAAGGTAGATATATGCAAATTTTCTCCAGATAACTCTCTAATATTTGCCTTTTTGTCAGATAAGTGCAGGCACGCTGCGGAGGGACAGAAGCCATAGACTCAGTGAGAGAGACCTTCTTTCGGATCCGAATATGGAGCCGGATGAAAGACCCCACTATTTCCGGCCATACCGCCCCACTCATCCGACGTTGTCCCGAAGGACTGACTCACAGTGGCTTGCAGCTGGCCCCATCTGCAGGGCGCGAGAAGTAGATCGGAGCTTCCTTCTCGAAGCGCGTGCTTCTCTTTCAGATGCGCTCGCCTGCTTCCTCCGGGGCGACTTCAACCTCACGTCTCGACAGCATCGCATTATTGCTAGCCGTGCTTCCCGCATCCCCAACGATGCTGAAATGGCAAAATGTCGACATTCAATGGACTCGTCACCGAGTTCCCCGACATACGAAGTACGTCCTTAATCCTACGAAGCACGCACTGGCGATTCACCCGCCTCGCAGCATTCACACGATATCGGCCTCGCTTCTTTTGTAACACAGCACTAAACTTTGCCAGTTGACTTGTTTCGGAAACATGCAGATCGTCGCCCGCCTCTTGCGTGCTTCCTGAGCCATATCCACAGCGACCACTTGGCTGGGCTCGACACCCTTCGGTCTCCTTTCGTATACTGCTCCGCAGCCACCCGGGAGATGCTCCTCCGTCTCGAGCGCTATCCCTGTCGTATCAATTACGCCAAAGGCATCCTCGAGGCACGTGTGCAGACTTACAAGCATCTGAAGAATCTGCTGAAGCCGTTGCCCCTGGAAACCCCAACCACTTTAGAGCTGGCGCCCGGCAGTCACATCCAGGTCACTCTGTTCGATGCCAACCATTGCCCCGGTGCTGTCATGTTCCTCATAGAGGACTCATATCACGCCATACTCTACACGGGCGACATCCGGAGCGAGCCTTGGTTCGTTAATGCGATTGCCAGAAGCCCGGCCGTCATCGAGTACACCTCTGGCATGAAGACGCTCGATAAGATCTACATCGACACCTCCTTCATCAAGGATGTGCCATTCCAGACCAAGGCTGAGGGCATCGCAGAGTTGCTCCGCAAAGTAGCACTGTATCCAGACGACACCATCTTCCACATCCAAGCATGGACGTTTGGATACGAACAGGTCTGGGTAGCGATAGCCAAGGCTCTCAAGTCCCGAATCCACGTCGACGACTACAAGATGCGCATGTTCTCGCCGCTCACCGGCAGGACATCCCACGACCGCTTTAGCTCGTCCATCCATCTGTGTCCAGAAGCTCCTGCTCTAGCCGGCTACGTGTGTGGAAATACGCCCCATCCCGGATGCCTCACCCGAGATGAAAACGCTCGACTTCACAGCTGCGAGAGGGGAAACTTCTGCACCGTTGTCAAAAGTTCCAAAGTGGTGTCTATTCAGCCTGTTGTTGCACACCTTCGAGGTGGTATCGATATTGCCGAAGTCGGCGTTGGCGGCGGCGGGGATGACCTTGAACGTGACGCCGAGCTCGACCCTCTGTCAACAGAAGACATTGAGGCAGTGTCGAAGCTCATTGACGTTGCGGATATATCCGCTGACGCAAAGCTTCGTCTCTTGGAGTTTCTCGAGACCGGCGCCAAAGCTGGGCGGAGCCTTTCCCTTGACCTTGACATTACGTCCTTTGGAGAGAAGAATGAAGCGGCCATCACAGATGCATTTCAAGCAGTTGGTCGGAGGAAATACCTCGAACACCAAACCACACAAACTCTTGAACAAACGACGGACGGTCCAAGTGGAGATTTGCCGAGAATCATCACATTCCCTTACTCTCGACACTCGTCCTACCGCGAGCTATGCGACCTGGTTCAGATATTTCGTCCAAAAGATGTATGGCCTTGCACAGTAAACCCTGCCGACTGGCTCAGGAACAACACTAGCATACGGTCCCTCTTTGGCGATTTCTGCTCCGGCAATGTCTTTGATCACGACATAGAGATGGGAAAACTCGCCGAGAGTTTGAGGATCCTCCAGCAACCGCTGTCCGAAAGCCTTGAAGGCAGTCAATTGCCAGCGAGTGAGGCTCACATCCCGACGTTACATTCCTCGCACAGTCACCAAACCAATACATCCGAATCTTCCATCGTTGAGGTCGGAGAGACGTTTCCTCAAGGGTTCGATGGCAACCCCGAGTCCATCGAGACACGGACCCGCACATGGGAGCAACACAGCTTCTCCTATCAGAGTGAGGAACCCCAGGACGTCCAAGAGTCTCCGATTTCGCACATTTCACCAGCATCACTCAAATCGTCTGTCGATATGTCTCAAATTCGGGCAGATGCATATTTCGCCATGGAGCAAAATCTCCTCGGCGGGGAATGGACTCCAATTGGGCTCCTCTCCACGATTGATCACCATACTTTCCCTGAAAAGGATCTTGGACTCGCTTGAGCTTTACCAGTGTCTCAAGTTATATACACATCAGAATATCACCATTGGCAGGGATTTTGTCTGCATCTGGTCTTTGCAACTATGATTATCATTGACGATCGGGTTTTGCTCGTTGATGAGCTACGCGAACCAAGGAAATAGGATCTCAGCACCGCTGTAATAATACCTCTCTCATGACACTGTCTGGGCCATGCATGACTGCACACACTCCCCACACGTTCTGTTTGCCGCGTTTACTTATTGTGGACGCAAAGCCCCAGCCTCCGAAACACCCCATCGACCATCGATGTACTGTCGCAAACTCTTTCCCCAGAAAGCAAGGGGCACAGCAATACCTCCCACGACGAGGAGAATGGCGCCCAATTCGAAGTTGGCACCCAGATATCCCTGTGACCTGAGCCACGGGGTAACAGCGGAGCTGGTTGCAAAGCTCAACATGTACCCCGCTCCGCCGACGATGATCATGGCTGGCGCCGCCCACCGAGGGAACGCTTCCGTGACCCAGAGCGTCGAGGCGATGCCGTACGCAACCCCGCTGAATGAACTGAGGAGATAGGAGACGAAGATCCAGATGAAGCTCCATTTGTAGTGCACGGTGAGGCCGTACAGAAAGACGCTGCCCGCACCAGCCAGGACGGCGGGGAGAAAGGCAACGAGGTAGTGTTCCGCATCTCGGATTCCACCGTTGCGGAGTGTCATGCGGCGGGCAACCCGCGATGTCAGGATTGTTGACGCGGGCCAGGCCAGGAAGGAACCAATCGCCGAGACAGGGTTGACCATGGAGATGACACGCTCGGGAAGGTTGTACGGCGGCTGGGACATGACCACCGCATACGTTTCGCCAATGAAAATCATTGCGCCAAAGTTGAGAGCGTTAAGGATTGCGACCCAGAAAACGAGGGGGTTGCACGCGCAGAGCAACGTCTGCATATAGCACGTCCACATCTCCCTGAACCCTGCACCGCTCCTGCGCACTCCCCATCGTCGTACCATGCCTTGCCAGACCGTCTCGGGAACGGCTTCGGCCTGGATTGCCTCACTCACTTTTCCGCCCGGCAGCTCTTCCCAGTCGTCGTAAATCTTGACCTTTTCCGCACCACCTTGAACGAGGATGTGTCCGTCATAGGCAACGGCCGGTCGGACAAAGTATGTCTCGGGCAGGAAGAAGAAGACGCAAATGAACACGGCAAGGCAGGGGAAAAGCCAGGCGGAGTAGAAGCTTCTCCATCCGGAGGTGGCGAGCGCTGGAACGATGGGCAATGACGCGAGGCCAACGCCGCACCCGAGACTCCAGAACATGCCCAGAACATTTGGGCGTTCGTCAATGAAGGTCAGGTCAATGACAATCAGAATCGACTATAGTACGCAAGTGAGTCAAGTGTGGCTGGCATAAAGCGGAAACGTTAGAGAACGGTACATACCGCACTCAGGCTTAATCCGGCGGAAAACCCTTGCAAACTCAAAGCCCCGAGGAGCTGGTAGTAACCCGAGGCATTCGCAGCTAAAGCCGTGGCGAGTATCAGACAGCACGAAGCCAGCAAGAAGACTGGCCGCCTCCCGATGGCTACCGACAGGGGTATCCAGAGGAATGCCCCGAGACCGAGGGATAGTGTGCTCGGTGTTGAAACAAGAATATTCAACGGATATTCATCGGCTTGCTGAAACTAGTGTCAGCAGCTGTTTCGATGGTCTCTGAAAGGTATCGCCTTTTGGCAGAAGAGAAGGAATTACCTGTCCATTGAATTCGATAGCGAGAGATTTGTACATCAGACTGGCAGCTTGCGTCTCCAGCATGGCAACAAGAGAGTATAGCATGAGTACGCCCATGGCGAGAAGTCGCTTCGGCAAGCTCCAGTTCAAAGGGTCGTTGGGCGATTTACTCGCCATGGGTAGCTTGAGTGTCTTTCCATCAGAGGTGATGAGGTAGATGCTGCCAGAGAGGTCGGCCGAAGCCGGCCGGACCCCTGATCGGCTACTGACGCGGCTCATTGTGTCTGTGAGAGGCAAAACGATCAACAAAAAGAAAGAGGGAGAAAGAGTGAGCGAGTGAGCGAGAGAGAAAAAGAGAAAGAGAGAGAGAGAGAGAGACACTCGTAGTGAGCAGACGCGATTATTGCAAAATAGACCAAAGTGTCAATGTAAACATAAAGACGGCCGGTGTGCTGCCAGAACAACCCGATGAATGACAAAAGCAAACAAAATGTTATGGGACTGGGAGACCAGGTCCCTTAATATGAAGGTATGGAGGTCTCGAGAGTTCTGTTGACAGGTGGTGCGTGGAGAATAGACACGTTGGGCCCGGGTAGATAGAGTAGGGCAGAAGATGGGAAGAAAAAAAAGTGTATTTGTGCGGCATGTTCGGTCGTCGACAGTGACAATCTTTCGACGATTTGGGAAGGCATCACAAAAAGTTTATTCGAGTTAATTGCAGAGTTCAACGGGCCAAGATCAGCAAACCTCTATGTAGATTGGAGTGTAGAGTAGGGCTAATTTTGTTTCTCAACTACGTGCTAACCGGCGTCTGAAACCCGGCGTCGTGGCCCCTGGACTCTCTAGGCTTGCTTATCAAGTTGCAGAGTATGTAACTCTACGCAGGTCTCCCTGGCGGGCGCCACGGCGTATCAACAACGGCGGAAGATGGTGGAGAGAGAAGGAAGGACGTCTAACGTTGGATTGCCGTTCCCAGCCGCGGGAGTCGGCGGTGTTCAAGCGAGTTTGGCTGCCTTCATCGCAAACACTTTTGAGGATATGCAGGGGATGCGAATGCTACGGGTATGTCTGGTTGAAAGAACAGATGAAAAAAAGCGAGTTGCGTGTGTGAGTAGGCTGTAGCAAACTGCGTCCGACTGATTACAATAAGGTTCATGCCTAAAGTTTAAATCGTCAATCTTGGCATAAATGGGAGAGGGAGAGAGAGGCGGTCCGTTGTCCGTGCTACGTTGTTTTGCCTGGCAGAAAGTCTGTCCACAATGGAGATGACGAGCCCGTCGGCACCATCCTTGCCAGAGCCCAGAGCCCAAGTCGGCGGCGTTTGCAGCAGTAAGAGTTTCGGCCGAGCCGCCGCTTCAACAGTCTGCTGTACAATCTGCAGTCTGCAGAAGAAAGAAGATTCTCTGACAGAAGCATGCCGAAGAATGAGTTCCAGTGACAGAAATCGGACGGACCATGTGCAGTAGAAGGCTCCATGCACACACTTCCATACACCCACCATTGCACCCTCTCGCGACACCTTATCCAAACTGATCGGCGATGAGACCAGTCCGAGAACCAGCGTCTCATGCTGCTCGCTCGTTTGAATCCTTGACTAATGTTTTATTTCAAGTACGTTACCCCGGAAGCTGAGGTCGTGAGAACACGCGGCGAGTGGTTGGGCAGAAGTTGCAGTGTCGTATTCTACTAACCCGCGGCTCCGCGCAGCCGAGAGAGCCTTGAGGATCATCGGGTTTCAGGACATTTCGTTCGTCGTCGTCGCCCGTGGTCCGTCGTATTGCCGGATCCTCTTTCCATGTCAAGACGTGCAGAGTGCGGGCAATGTGCCACTGAACGGCGGCGTGTGCCGTGTGCGGACTTTCTTCTCGGGACCATCTGACCCAAGGGCTCGTATGCCACCATCCAGTCCAGTCGGATTGGTGGATCGGGCAGGTCTCTCGGCTACTGGATGACCAAGCAGGCAGTAGCCGTTACAATGGACGGAGATTTGCACCAAAAGTCCAGTCCACGCGAGATGGCAAACGGGAGACCCTTGCCCGCCATGTTGGCGGCTGGGAAGAAGGACTGCTTATACCCCCGCAAGGACTGGCTGGGGGTCTCGGGGAATCGGGGTAGACGGAGCTTCTGCGTTTTGCCCGCCATTTGGGGGCCAGCAGGCCAGCGTGGTGCTTAGCCCACGGAGTCTTTTCGCGGGATGCATTCAGGTTGCCAGTAATAATAGCCGCCACCACCACCACCACCCTGCTTGGTTACTGACTGGGCTGGTTGAGGTTGATCCAGTTCCGATGGACCGTCTGCAGCGAACAGGTGGTGTGTGTTGACGCGCACGAAACACTGGCAATGAAACCTGGCGCCAAAGGTAAATCTCGATGGAGGTCGGTTCTCCCACCCCACGACCGTCCCAGTCTGGGCCGCCCGCCTGGTGTCAAATAAACACGCTATTGGAGGCTGATATGGCCATCGGTCGCGGGCGTTCGTCTCGCTTTCGCTGCTGCTACGCTATGATACCTACTTAATAGTAGTAAGTGTCCATCTCATCTGTCCCGATGGCATACCCCCTTCAAACAAGTCCAAAATCCAGATGGTTAGCTCTCGGGCGTCGTTGCCCCGTAGTCTGGAGTCACTCGTCATCTTCAGCTAGTCAGCGGCTCGGCCCAACAACCTGCAGCAACGTTGCGAGTGTTCATGAGTAACGGAATAAGTAGGCAGTGCTCGGCAATCTGTTGTTTCGGTCCTCGCCAGGCTCTTCGGGTCCACGTCTCAGAAGTACGTGAAAGCTGCTAGTCAGGTTCGCATCTGGAAAATCGCACGACTTGGAGATCAGTGCTTGGCCATGATCAATGCAAAGACGTTGGGAAAAGAGCAAAAAGAAAAAAAAAAAAACTTTGCTGCGAGTGTTTTACAATTGCTGTCCATCATCACATGTTCTCAACTTTGCGACATGCTTGTTCCTTTTGGCATAAAGTCGCATGTAGCGCGCGACTCAGGCTGGGGGAACTCCCAACACCTTTTCCTGCTGCGGCGCATCTTGCGCCGAAGGGCAGGGTCTGGCTGGCTGACTGTGTTCTGGCCCTGGTAACCAACCTTACTAGATAGACAGAGTAGATAGACAGAGACAAGGAGAGGATTTGAGAATTTGAGAAATGGTCAAAGAAATGTTTCCAGGGAGAATAAGGCAAAGCCGACTGGTCACAACGGCTCCTCGCCCGGGCTTTCCCACAAACATGGGGGCGGGCGGCTTTTACGGGACCTCCCACTGTCTGTATCCGTCGTACAGCAGGCTTGTACGATTCCGTCCATGGCACGCATGCCTGAGACTGGGGAGTTGATTGGACAGAGCAGCAGGCCGTGACAAGGATGCGGGCGAAGGAAGAAGCGGCCTCTCTGACCGGGGAGACTCCTCTGGACTTTTGGAGGAGGCCGCTCCAGGCTCTGACCAACCCACGCGCGGAGTGAGATTCCGCACATTAGCCGTGACGCGGGTTCGCGGCCCGGCGGGCAGCGCAGACGGAGGTTGTGGAGGTCGTGATGGGGCCACGAGCGCTTAGTCTGCCCGTATGGCCCGCGGCGGCGCCCCCTCCCGTTCTACTTTCTTTTCATCCGGAAGGGTTGAATCTTGGTGTAAGTGAGCCTGTGAGGACATGACTGGAGCAATCTATCTCGTCGCAGATGCCCCCCCTTCCCCCCCTCCATATCCCAAGCCCAGAACGGCCGGACCAGCTTGTCGGCCCTGTATCCTGTGTTCCTGTGGCCACGCTAACGCTGGGGATGGGATTTGTGGACACATTCTGCGTCGTGTTGTGGGCCGTGGTCTCGATGATAAAGTCTTCGTGATGCCCCAAGAAAACACACATTGTGCGAGCTTCTTTGATTTGGAAAGGCTTTTTCAGGGGATTCTGTCAATTTCAGCCACATCGACACATTGTTGCATAGTCTTCTTCTTCCCCGATTTCTCGCGAGGCATTTGTTAGACAGCCAACTCTGCCGCTTCTTACCACTTCGGCCGTCTTCATCCGCCGCTATTCGCAACCCCCTTTGGGACGGTCACGAGGTGCCATTCTTTTCTCGATTCGGAACTGCTGTCAATAAAAACCTCCGAGCGACACTAGAACAGACCTGCTCTGTTCCTGCGCCGCCGCCCGCTGTCTGTCCGGGTCTCTGGTACACTACTTCGGCTGGACTGCCCGTTTCCACCACTTTGGGAATAACAGCCGTTGAAGGTCTACGACACTGTGGTGTGGTGTACGCCGTCACGAGACATCTCGGGATATATAAACCGGAGACTATTGAGAAACAGGTTTACGCATTGCGTTCGTTCTGTCATTTTTGGAGCCTCGGGGCGACGATTGGATCGACTTTTAGCCTCACTCCCACAGCGGCCGGCCGGGATTCGATATTCGATTTCACTTCCGTGAATCTCAACAACAAATGCACCAGTCACTTGAGCACTTGACCTGTCATTCTTCTCCTCAGGCCGAAAACAAGACCGGGCCATAAGCGCAGCACAGTGGTCATCTATCGGAAAACGCACCTGCGCACCTGTTGGCTGACGGTGGAAGAGCCGCTCACTTGTCCCACGAGGCATTTTGCTGGAAGGACTTGTACAGTTGCAAACCGTTGGTATCAGTACATAAGCCGTCTTTTGGCTGCAGGAATCGCGCATAGGCCCGTATCAGTGTGAGTGTGTACATCCATACACACTGCCCACGCCGCGCTCTCGAGTTACTGGGCGAGTCAACGCGGGTTCTTCCCCACCCACCCCCTCCCCCCTTTGATCTCTGGGCGACGGCAGCTCGGATGATCTTGGCCCGCTGGGCCGCTGGCCCCACCGAGGCTCCCCCCGCAAATGAGGAGGGGGGGAAAGGAGGAGGAAATGGAGATGGAGATGGAGATGGGGGAGGAGAAGGAGGTGGAGGAGGAGAAGTTGGGGGAGTTGGAGACGCCGGGAACACAGCAGCGATCCTGACCGAGACAACCAGTAGCAACACAAGCTCAGGAAGCACCACACCAGCTCCCGCTGCACCCTCCTCCTCTTCTTCCTCCGTCAAGTCCCCCAAATCGCGGCTTGGCAAGAAGACTCGCAGGGGGCTCGGTTCAGGTACACGTACGGGGTCAAACAGCAGCAGCGGAAGCGTTGGGAGCATTGGGGGAGGAATAATAGGAGGGATATCAGGAGGACAACCAGCAGGAGGAGGCCGCAGGACTTCTTCCAGAATTATTAAGACGACCCCGCCGTCGTCTACCGCCGTGTCCCGGGCCACCTCCGTCTCCCCTACCTCTGCCCTCCTCACATCGCCCCCTTCGTCTGCAGCCATCACAGCTGTCACCTCCGCCGCGACGACGCGCTCGTCCACTGCCGCTGCTGCAGCCGCTGCAAGCCGCAAGGTCTTCCCCAAAAGTATGGAGCCCCCGGTCGTCTCCTTTTACGGGGCCGAGCCCATCCCGCTGCCGTCGCGCTTCGCCGGCGTCAAGAAGCGGCTCATCACCGGTCACGAGACCGCCGTCGAGGCTTCTTGGTACCGTCTCATCAACGCTCTGAGGACCGAGATTGCCGACATCCAGACCCGCGGCTCCGAGCTGATCCCGTCCATCAACTTCACCGACATCAATGACCCCGTCCGCGTCGAGGCCTTTGCGCACAGGCTGCGCCGGTACGGCGTGGCCGTCATCCGCGGCGTCGTCCCGCCCAGCGATGCCCAGAAATGGGTGCACGAAACTCACGACTATCTCGACAAGAACCGCGAGTTCAAACCTCCCGCGCTACACGACCCGACGTGTATCGATCTCTTCTGGACGCCCGTTCAAGTACGGGCCCGGGCGCATCCCAACATGTTGCGCGCGCAAAAGTTTGCCATGTCCTTTTGGGAATCGACGGACGACGTGCACATCACCCGCGCACCCGTGAGCTACGCCGATCGTCTGCGCATTCACAACGACAAGCTCGGCGCCGTCGGCCAGCCGACCGGAAACTCGGCCGCAGACTCTCTCAGCACCACCGCCTCGTCGACTGTCATTGCCCAAATCGACAGCGGCAGCCTGGAACGATGGGAACCGGACGGCTACGGCCGCGGCGGCACCTACGAGGCCGTCTTCCGCGGCGACTGGGAGTCCTACGACCCCTGGGACCCGGCCGGCCGCGTCGGTGCCACGACGGATCTGTACAACGGCGCGGGTGCCTGCAGCGTGTTCCGCATGTTCCAGGGCATCCTGGCGCTCACCGAGGTCGAGCAGGGCATGGTGCGCGTGTTGCCGTCGCCCAAGCTCGTGGCCGCCTACTTCCTCCTGCGGCCGTTCTTCTCGCCGAAGCGTGGACCGCCAGAGCAGCCGGACGGTGGCAAGGCCGACCAGTGGGCTGCGTATCTCGATGCGTCCAACTGGACCCTCGATACGGAGCCCAGCACCATCATCCACGGGGCCGTTCCGGGCCATGCGCAGCGTCTCACGGAACGCTGGCACCCGCATCTGCATCTGCGCAGGAGCCTGGTCTCCCTGCCCAGCTTGCAGGCCGGTGACTACGTTATATGGCATTGCGATCAGGCCTACTCCATCATCACAGGCGGCACCAGGCTAGGCGTCCCGCCGTCGTTGCAAAACGAGTCCAACGAGCTCTCCCTCCTCACCTACACTCCCGTGTGCCCCCTGACGCAAACGAATGCGCTTTTCCTGGCTCGCCAGAGGAAGGCCTTTCAGACCGGCCAGCCGGGACCGGACTTTGACACTCTGGGTGGACTGGGCAGCGAAGCCTCACATCAAGATCGTCCCGGTGCCAAGGAGGTCGAGGAGTACGGCGGAGTCGACGGCCTCCGCGCAATGGGATTGGCGCCCTACGACGTCGAACCAGCCGGCGTCATCTCGACGAACCCCGCCGCGGATGCCATGGATATTGACGACGAGGAGGGAATACGAAACAAGACAAAGACGGAAGCGGAGACGGAACTCCTGCGGCTGGCCAACATCATCCTCTTCCCGAGTCGCTATGATTTCTACATTCCTACCAGCGGCACCCGGAGCAGCGGCGATCGCACCCCCCGGGCGACGGCGGGACCACCCAAGACGGTGGCCAATAATGGCAGCAAGAGCTGACGGCGTTGGTTGAAGGGGCGATGGCGGCGCGGCGGTCGGCGACAGGTAGACTCGTCGGGAAGAGAGGTCGAGGATGAAGGGGAAGAGGATGATGCTGAACCGGCGACCGTTGTTGAGACTCTGACCTCCAAGGGGAGCAGCGAGGAGACCATCACAGTCACGGTCACCGCGGCGGAAGTCTAGATTGCTGTTTTTTTTCTTACCGTGATACCCTGTGCAATCAGGCAACTTGTCGACGGATGAGAGGGGTTAAGAGGGGGAGATGTTAGAGAGAGAAACGGAGACAGAGAGACAGAGACAGAGGATGGGAAGGCCGCCCCTTCAACGTGACGCTAGAAAGCACATATAACGCGCGTATCCGTAGATGACGGAGGCGTTCGAATTCGAGGAATGAGGCCTGTTAGTGTCCATCTAGTACGGACCGCGATTGAGCAACGATGGGTAGTCGAAACTTTGCGAGATTTCATGCATTTTCATGGGCCTGACAGGGTCCGCCGGGAAGACCCGATATTTTTTCTCATCTTACCCCATTGAATTTTGAATGCAATCGCATCTATCCGTATCGTCTACGGACTGTAAGTGAGAGAAGTGAATCGTGAATGACGACTTTGAATATTGATCAACGGGGGCGGCGGTGCTGCAGAGTGGTGGCCGGCACGTAGCCGGTTCTTGCACTCGAGGGGAACCGGAACGGGTTCCCGGCTCACACCACCTCTTTTCCTCTCCTAATCTCTCTCACTTTCAGATGGCGGTGCCCCGAGAGTTTGGGACCGGGCCTGTCTCTGCGCCGGCCGCAGTGTCGACCTTACAGCCGGGAATGCGCTTTGGACGATCCGATTATATCCGCCTGCCTGCCAGGTTGTCAAACGCGCGTTCTTGGAATGCAAAGGAACATATAACGAAGCATATTCAGCCCGGAGTCAAGATTACCGTTGTAATGTTTTAATACATGTACTTGCTGGCTGCACTTGTCAATCGTCTCGGTGAGAACATCCCACACACAGGACCCTCGTCCCGAATCTCAAAGACCCCACGCAAGCGCGCCGCTTCCCCGTGTTTTTTGCTCCCGGTCTTGATCATCTATTTTGCAAACGGCATACCAGCCTGTCACTATCTTCCTCTTGAGCCAAGCTGGTTTTGATCGGTCAGCCGTCGAGCGCGGCGGCCCCTCTCGGACTGGATCCTATCTTGGGCGCATGGCCCCATATAATACAACCAAATGTACGTAATAAAACACATTCAAAAAAGAGGGTTCGCGCGGTGATAGTGAATTTCCCCGGATGACGAGACGGGGATCCGTTAGTGCCTGGCACCACTCCACTGTCATATGATTTCTATCAGGTCTCTGTCAGTCTGTCTCGTCTTGAAAGCCGCGTTCTAGCTGATCGAGAGTGTTGAAAGCCAAGACAATGCGCGCCCTAGGAACAAGCCAGGTACGGCATTCCGAATCCTGCAGTCTGCACTCTGCAGGCCGGCGAGTCAGTCCCTGAACAATCCCGCCATCCGTGGTTGACGACGCCAGACCGCGCTGCGTTCATTATTGGGCCTGCAGCTGGTCTGGTCGGGCTTCTACCCGCTTTCTATGCAGCTTCTCCTGCAATGACACCGCAAATCATCCCGCCATGCTCTCCTCGTTGACGGGAAAGGTGCGGAATATGACATGGACATGCCAACCCGGAGCTAAGCAAAGCTCTGCTGCCGCGTTCCTCGAGGGAGCTTCACACCGTTTCGGCGTGGCCGCCGGCACACTGCAGCACGGATACGGCACGCGGTCGTTTGTCGGCAGAAATTGGAGCTAAGCCCCAGGTTTTCGCCTCTCACCCGCGCTTCTCCAAGGGTTCCTTTCGGTCTTTTTCAGTCTTCAGCCAACCATCAACTCGACATCTATCGGATAATGGAGGGGTCTTTCTTCCCTGATCCTATGGCCGAGTCCGACGTCGGAAATCGCTCGACCCATTGCCAAGACACTAGGCAATGAGTTGGCTACAGGCCAAAGGCCTGAGGCTTGAGGGCCTTGGAGGGGTTTTGCAGACAAGTCGAGGCACGTCAGCTCGATGCCAATTGGGAGCTTGAAGGAGCAAAAAGTCTCAGCAAATGCTTGATACGTGGGCCGCCCAATCGACGACTGCCGGGGATTTTTCTGGCCCCCCCTGGTTCTACCACTTGTTCCAGTTCCACCGCGTCTCCTCTTTTCGATCAGTGGCTATCGTCGGCAGCTTCTTCGTCTTACCCCAAAGCTTGAGGTGATTCTCATCTCGTGGCCTGCCGTTGGCCCGTTGCTGCGATGTCAGCCAGGCGCGGAATTCGGATGTGTACGTCAGTGGGCCCTCGAGGGCTAATCAAAACGTGGGAATGGGGGCATCTTCATTGGGATGGAGCGCGTTAGATGCTCTCGACGAGACGACTGTCTCTCCGTTATCGTCGGTATTGTCCGCTCTGATGTTGCCCCCCCCAGCAGAGATCCTTCCTCGCTCCTCGAGCGCCCCCCCGCGCGCCCATATCCACACTTTGATCGCCCCAGCAAGCTGCCACCCATCCCCGGCGCGCTGTGCTTATCTCTGCGGGTCTCCCTACTAGACGGGGGCACCATCCGTTGGTCTTGTCTATCATGACCCGAGTAAGTCACATACACACATACCCAGTGGTAATATGGCGTACTGGCTTGTTTCTCCCAGGAACCGGGAGACGTCAGATGAAGGTTGGCAAGCTAACCAGGGAGGGAAAGGGGGGCCGCCGGACGCATGGTAGCGTCGGGCCAGGGGCATGCAACGAACTCATCTATATAGAATACATGCCCTCCAAGCCCGTCTGGGTTGACCACTCGTGTTTAAGTCGTATCCCATTCGATCTGCTCGGCGTCTTTGAGAGTGGTGCTCCCCGACCTCACTCAGCCAAACTTGGACGAGTTGCGTTTTTAGACAGTCGGACGCCGGATCACCAAACAAAGATCTCTTCTACCATTGCCCGCCCAACATGGCTTCTGGGATGGATGAAAAGACTGTCGGCCTCAGCCGCGCCGACAGCACCAACAGCAACAAGCTCGGGACGGTCATGTCCGGAACCGCGGCTGCCGTTGCTCAACAATACGGTGAGACTCAGCGTGGTCTGAGCCCTCGCCATGTCCAGCTCATGGCCATTGGAGGTTCCATTGGTACCGGTCTCTGGGTAGGTTCTCTCGCGGTCTTTGGTGCTGCTTATTTTATTTTATTTTTTTACAGTGCCACAATCAGGAAATGCTAATACTTATGTTGTTTTTTTCAGGTCGGTATTGGTGGTGTCTTGTCCAAGGCCGGCCCTCTCTCCCTCGTTCTCGGTTACGCTTTCTGGGGTCTCCTCTTCATCTGGCCGCTTAACCTCTCTGTCGCCGAAATGTGCGCCTACCTGCCCATTCGCGGCACCATTTTCGAACTCGCCTCTCGCTTTGTTGACCCTGCCCTCGGTTTCGCCATGGGATGGACGTACTTCTTCGCCGGTCTCATGTTGGTCTGTACGGAATATAGCGCTGTCGCAACGGTCATCCAATACTGGAACGCGGACATCAACCCAGCTGCCTGGATTGCCGTGGCCATTGTTTCGTGCGTGGCGGTCAACTTGATTGCTGTCAAGTACTACGGAGAATCCGAGTTCATCATGGCTTCGACAAAGGTCATCCTGCTCATCGGCCTGTGTCTCATCACTCTCGTCACCATGTCCGGCGGCAACCCCGCAAACTACGCCTACGGATTCCGCAACTGGGGCGATGGCAACTACATCCACGCATACTTCACCGACGGGTCGACAGGAAGGTTTCTGGGATTCTGGAAGGTCGTCATCTACGCCGCCTTCACCATTGCCGGCCCCGACATGATCGCCCTCGCCGCTGGTGAGATCCAGAACCCCCGCCGCACCATCCCCCGCGTCGCCAAGCTCATCTTCTACCGCCTGGTCGGTTTCTACGTTGTCGGTGTCCTGTGCGTCGGCATCATCTGCAGCTCGCGCGATCCCGGCTTGCTGGGCGCCATCGAGAATGGTGAGCCTGGAGCTGGCGCTTCCCCTTGGGTTGTCGGTATCAAGAACCTCCACATTAAGGCTCTTCCTGATATCATTAATGCTTTCATTTTGCTCTCTGGATGGTGAGTCATCTTCCAGCTCCTTCTCATACATTCAACTACGTCCCCTGCTAACAATCTTTCAAAGGTCTTGCGGTAACGCTTACCTCTATGCGACTTCCCGCACCCTCTATGGTCTTGCTCGCGACGGCCAGGCCCCCAGATTCCTGCTGAAGTGCACCAAGGCCGGCGTCCCCATCTATTCTGTCCTCGTCGTCACCGCCATCTCCTGTATCACCTTCCTGGTCTCTTCCAACAGCGCCGTCGACGTCTTCTTCTGGTTCGTCGACCTGACCACGACCGCCTTGATCATGACCTATACCTTTATGCTCATCACCTACATGGGCTTCTACCGCGCCCGAGTCGCCCAGAACTTCCCTCCCGAGACACTTCCCTATCTCGCTCCCTGGACGCCTTACTTCCCTGGCCTGGCGCTGCTCTTGGGCATCCTGGCCCTCATCTTTGTCGGTTTCGACAATTTCTACCCCTTCAGCGTGCGAGGCTTCATCACCTCCTACTTTGGTCTCGCCTTTGGTGTTCTCACCTTTGTCATTTGGAAGGTTCTGAAGAGAACCAGGTTCGTCCAACCCAAGGAGGCTGATCTTATCAGCGGAAAGGCTGAGGTTGATGCCGAGTGTCGTCACTGGGAGGAGGGTGGCATCGAGGAGGTGGAGAGGGCGAGATTGGCTGAGATGTCTTTCGTCAGGAGAACTTGGGAAAAGATGTGGTAAAAGTTGCTGCTAGCATTACGATAACTATGTGATTAACTGTTCTAATGACAACGAATTTCTGTCAAACATGCGGCGAATATTCTTCCTTATTGACCTGTGCCCCTTCATTGTTAGGAACCGTGCCAAATCCTTCCAACAGACTACAAGAAGCCACCCGCTTAATCTTCTGCCGTAAGTATGGCCAATTCTGTGTTCTGGTAGCTCAGCAGGGAAAGCGGCAGGCACCATTCCCGCGGTCCTGCAGGTCGTGTGTTCAAATCACACCCAGAACCAAGTATTACTTCTGCTAATTCCGTTCTTCTCACCATAATATTGTTCCGACGCCAACCTTAAGCTTCTGACCAACTACTACACGTGTACACTGTACACAACGGTATACCTAGTTCTCTATTACGTAAACCCCATCTTCCCCGCCTCGCTTGAACTTGCGGGGAAATTCGTTTCCATTGCAGATTCACGGTTTATTCGATGCAACTTCACCTCACTTAGACAGGCCCCCACTGCGAAACCGGCTCTGCCCACCGGGTCCAAGATGGTCAGATTCTCCAAAAAGAAATAAAGCAACTGGTAGCTTAGCGATGCGGCCCACCAGGTACTCAACCTCGCGACAAAAGGCATGCCAGTCATGCGCGAGCGCCAAAGTCAAATGCGACCGGAAAGCTGTAGCGTGTTCCCGGTGCCAACAGCGGAGCCTCCCATGTCTCTATCCCCAGACTCAGATGATCCCTTCATCCGCGCCGGGTGCTGCTGGTTCGTATACTGAGGCCGACGTTGATGCGAACCGCGCAGCCATAACATCCGCGACTGAGGAAACGAACGGTGTGCTCACACCCTCTCAAATGGTCCCGTCAGGCCAGACGAGCATTTTCTCCTGGACGAATCCTCAGTCAGGCATCCATCAGCCAAATCTGTTCGACTTCTCGGACTTAGAACTCATTTGCACCATCAATGCTGATGACATAGCGAATCGATGGCTGAACAATTTCGTCCCCATGCCAGGACAAAAGGCAAAGAACTACACACCGAGCATATCGACCTTCATCCATAGGATTCTAGAATCTTACGCCAACTCTTCTATCCGCGGCTGCAAGGTCCCTCCCTTTGTCCACTGGTCTCAAGTAACTCTGCCATCAAGCCATCCATTATCAACTTGCTTTTCTGTCATTCATGAATGCAACAAGCCTGATGTGGGGGCAACTGAGGTCGCAGCCGACAGAATCAAGGTAGAGATGGCAAGGCTTTTAGGACAACACACGACCGACGATGACATGACCCTACTTGCGGCATTCCAGGCACACCTCATCTACGCCATGGTCATCTTTTTCAAATTCGGGAGAAGCTATGATTCATTCCTCAGCGAAGCCATGATGAACACACAGGAGCTCGCGTGTGCAGTAGCGAAAAAGGGCCTCATGTGCGTTTCTGAGGAGGATGATATTCGTCCCAGATGGGAGTGCTGGATTGCCGCCGAAGCTAAGCGGAGAACGCTCTTCACGATGTGTCTCTTCGACAGCGCCCTATTGACACACGACGGTCTGCCTACCCACCTTGCCACTGAGTTACGCGGGTTACTGGCGCCGGCGTGTAAAGCCTTGTGGGAGACTCGGGTGCGGCAGGACTGGGAGGGCAGATATGATCTTCAAGAAGCGGAATGGCCAGAGAGTTGGCTACAAATTGACGAACTTTGGCCTATGCCTGAAGATTTTGGCGAAATCGAAGTCTTTCAAAGGCGAACTAGAGTTGATGCGTGGCTAGAGGACCTAGATGAGTTTGGAACAATGATTTATGCTGTGACCAGCGGTACGCATGGTACCTGATTATAACCAACGACATTTGTTGTCCACCTCTTGACTAATCTGTGACGAAATTTCTGACAATTCACTGTAGTATGGCTACATATGATCCCCGCCAGCATGTAGGCCGAGCTAGTCACTCAGAGAATCAGGATCGCATCTTCCTCGACGTGTGTGAACCAGCCTTT
This sequence comes from Colletotrichum orchidophilum, assembly GCF_001831195.1. Classification (NCBI taxonomy): domain Eukaryota; kingdom Fungi; phylum Ascomycota; class Sordariomycetes; order Glomerellales; family Glomerellaceae; genus Colletotrichum; species Colletotrichum orchidophilum. The sequence continues at coordinate 80,071 of NW_019173004.1, forward strand.
GCTTGGATATCCTTCTGTGCGCAAGAGTACAACATGGCGAAACTTTTGTGGTCGGTCCATCGACTCTAGTAGTAGACCCTACCAACGAACGGGCTCTTTCGCCCTTCTCGCTGCCTGCAAATGATAGGGAGGGTTATCGTTCCCATGGTAATCTTTGTCAAACACTGCTAATCCGACACTTTCTCCCTCTTCTTACAGGAAATCAATGGCTACATGTACTTCTTTAAGCTAGGTCGAAAACGCCTGATAACCCGAAACCCCTGGGTCCCTTCTTAGATGAGTCCTCCGTTTCCCAGTCAATTGCAGGTGTCCCAATTTCAACATGCTCCTCAGGTCTCGGCCGAGTGGCATTGTCTCTGCTCGAATGACCTTCACCACAATCTCCATCTTATTTCCCGAGGGCAAAATCCTCGCGACCTCGGGCATTATGACAGCTCTTTCCAAAGACACCCAGCTCCAAATTGGAGCGCGGAAGCCATCCGATTGAGGTTCACGCCACTTCCCACTTCGTCTCAAGAGTAACCCATAATGTGGGCGATTTCACCATAATTCGACACGCCGTCAAGTGTATTTCTCCATCACAATGGCGAGTCCCAAGAGTGCTGGTAGTCTGTCATATGATTTGGCGATGCCTCTGCTGCCGTAAGCCGATACCATGTCGTACCAGTTCCACACATTCTGATGTTTGCTGGCGCCCTTGCGCGAAGTGGTATGAGAGTTGAAGGCGTTCGTCCCATACCAGAGTTTTCACGTTGAAAGCGTCAGTTGGAACCCCATCTTCTTTCCAACGATATTAACGGCACTTCCGTAGAAGAGATTATTTGCGACGGTCCATCTGGAGATCCCACTAGCCCTGAAAACGAGTGCGACATTATTGTTAGGAGAATCCATGGTTCTTGAAAGACAGGATAATGTGTCAGTCAGTATTTGGTCGTCTACGGAAAGTTTTGATCTTGACAGGGAGGGACTTACCAGCTTCGAAGCATGGGACCCAAGAAGTGGCGATTGCCAGCACCCTCCTCATAATTAAATTGCGAAATCGCCTCTACCTAAATAATTTCGATTGCGAAATGAATGTTGTTGACTCAAAATTCCGCCAACAAACTCATCGATGAAACGTTTCCGGATATATCTGAATCCAGAGCACCTGGTGTTAAGTCTAGCTGGTGACTGTTGAGGCTCTTAACAATTACCTTATCCGGTGCCGGTGCAATATGTATTTCAACTCGTCTGCAAAATGAACTCGGCTGCACCCCTACACAGGTCGTCTTTCTAGTAATCTATTAACGTTCATCAATCGACTGCCTTTGCTCGTACACTCGTACTATATCTTCAGTCTTGTCCAGAACCAGAAGTATGCACGTAATGACAATTATGCGCTACATCTATGAGCAACATAGGCTATTTTGAATAGCTGTAATGGTGTTCATACTCCGTCAAGCAACTAGTCACGCAGCGGCCAAAACTTGCTCAACATCGTGTCATTGACAGATGTTCGCTTTGCTATCAGTTCTGTAGAACCATTAACACTACTGAACAGTTGAAGCATTAGAGTCTGGCTTCTTCTTAGTAGAAACTAGGCAAGGATTCCGCAAGCGCCGTTGCAATACTACTGCCGAGTGGGATATTACTTCACGCGTTGGTTGCTTGAAATTGGATACCTGAAGGCTGGGAGTAAAAGATCCTGCGCCATTGTGAATGTGGATACATTACGATGAGGGAGTGGTTTGGAAGATGGAACTCTCAAACAAAATCCAAGATCGCTAAAGTTCACTGGTGATGGACGGCAGATTATCCTGAAGACAAAGAGCCGCAGTCGAGATGACGAGTACCGCAGTCTACCTATTTTGCCAATGTTGAAATGCAATCTGACGCCATCCGGGATACTGCCTGGTGAATTGGCGGTCAAAGTTGCACGCCGGAGGGTAGGCGAGCGCGCGAGTCAATTGCAGGGTCAAATTTCCCTACGTGCTAGATTGCAACCTACCGCCGGCGTAGAGCGTAAGCGTAAGCGCTCACCAATTTGTGCCAGTAATTATCCGTACTGCCGGCCGGGTATCTGGGTCTCTCTCTTCGGCTACAGTGGCTTCCGAGCTCAGAGTACGTAGCACCAACTCAATGGTAACATTTGCGAGCTGAGAATTGACGCCAGATTCGAAATCGACATGGTGAGGCCATGGATCAAGCAAACTCTTGGCCCTCCATTGCGATGCAGCAGCAGGTGTGATCAGCAGAAGAGGGGCTTTCGGCTCGGCGCCTGACCGGTCTCGGGCTCTGTGAAGATACATCAGTTTTCCGCGCAAAGCCCAGACTCTGTATCACTGTGAGGCTCTTCGAGACTCTTGGCCGGGCTGTGCATGTAAGAGGACCATTTTCAATGCGATCACTCTGTCTTGACAATGCTCATTGCATTTCATCATAACATGCAAGCATGAGAGAGATTGTCCGGCGAGAACGACAGCTTTCAAGACAAAAAACAAAGTGCCACGCATTTCAACAGCTTTGTAACATGAACCCGCCCGAGTCAAAGCGCGCGCGGGAACCGATGCGGAGGATGATGAACATGAGGTTACTCCGCCCGAAAGCCGCTGAGCAGCCAAAAGAAAGCAGAAAACACTTGCTAATCGGGTGGGGTTACCCCCATCCCAAGGGACTACAAGCAGGATCTCGCGAGGTGAGGTGACAGGGAAAGAGTTGGCGAGGTCGTATCGACCGCACACGTGCTCTGCCTGACCTTCCATTGAAGCTCCTGTTATGTCGCCAACGACACATCGGAGAACTTTTTTGTTTGCCGGTCGCCAAATAGGATTTGAAACCCCTCTTTTCCCCCGACTCTTGGCTTGTTTTCAATGTGAAGAACAGAAGAAAAACCCGTGCTATCTAGACTCTTGCCTGTTCGTGTACGGCTAAACCTTCTCCTCCTCGCGCAAACCCGTCTGATCCTGCCATCATCTCGCTTATTCTTTGCTTAAAAATCCCTCATTCACCCCCTGTCTCTGCTAAGGTTTCTGCCAATCGCCAGCTACTCCTCCTGTTTCTCGCCTCCTCCTTCCCAATTTCTTCAAGCTTCACACCTCTAGCTCCTCTTGATTATCAACCAGAGCTCTTGTGAACGCTCTTCTACACTGCCAAGCCTGCATCATGTGCTGTCCGTTGGTTTCTGAGGCTGATCTGGGCCGCATTCCGGAGGGTCATCTCTCCACACACACGGTGCTATGCCTACTTGTTTAAGCTTGTCAGGACGCGTCCCGGCCCCAATCTACCTAATCCGGGCTTATCAGATGGGACCAAGAATATCGATTCGTCAGTAATGTGTCTCTTGGAGTGTGGCAGTGCTGGTTGGCCGGGGTCCAAGATCTTTTGCTTTTGCCGCTCTGTCGGAAAGTGGAGAGCTATGAGGAAGTTGAGGTTGAATGGTCAAGCTTGGAGGAGGTAGCCCGGCGAAAGCTGCCGTCGAAAGAGTATTCATATTCTCTGGGCGCCGCTTATTCGGCACGCCTTGCTTTCGAGCTCGACAACACTTTCTCTTTTTCTACCGGGCCATACATGACACCCCTTCATGATGGCTGGCAAGTTTCTCAGCCCCAACCCCCCACATGCGGACTCCCGTTCGCGGGCCACAAGTAATGCCGACACCATTGCTCCGGACGGGTCCAACCCGTTTCTCACGCCGTCCGGCACAACCGCTGCTCCCAGTACTGCTGGTGCAAGCCTCGACCTTGAGGACGTTGAGTCGTCTCTGAGTCCCGATCCCGGCACGGAACGTGACTTTCACGTGGACAATAATCCGTTTGCCTTTTCCCCTGGTCAACTAAACAAATTGCTGAACCCCAAGTCGCTTTCAGCATTCAGAGCTCTCGGCGGGCTGCGGGGCATCGCTCGCGGCGTCCAAACCGACGTGCGGAGCGGTCTTAGCGTCGACGAAGCAGGCGTCAGGTCCAGAATTAGCTTCAATGAGGCAGTTGACAGCCACAACTTTGGCAAACCGGCTTCGCCATCGACCGAGAAGCATGTGCCGTCTTCTGGAGCACCTTTCGTTGATCGTACTCGCGTGTACGGGCGCAACGTGCTCCCCCCAAAGAAGCCCAAGTCGATATGGAAGCTGATGTGGATTGCCTTTAACGAAACGGTACTCATTCTCTTGACCGTTGCCGGAATTATCTCTCTAGCACTCGGATTGTACGAGACCCTCGGCGTGGAAAGACCTGCCGGCGCACCTGCTTCCGTCGACTGGGTTGAAGGTGTCGCCATCTGCGCTGCGGTCATCATCGTCGTCCTCGTTGGATCCCACAACGACTGGCAGAAAGAGAAGGCATTTGTCAGGCTGAATACCAAGAAGGATGACCGTCAAGTCAAGGTCATTCGTTCCGGAAGATCAGTCATGATCAATGTCAACGAGATACTTGTTGGGGAGGTGCTCCATTTGGAGCCTGGTGATATGGTTCCTGCCGATGGCATCCTGATTGAAGGCCACGAAGTGAAGTGCGACGAGTCTTCGGCTACTGGTGAGTCCGACGTTCTCAAGAAGACTGCTGGCGACCAAGTCATGAAGTACCTGGACTCGAAACACAACAATCATGATGACCTGGACCCCTTTATCATCTCAGGATCCAAGGTCCTCGAAGGTACGTCGCCGATTCTCCATTCTTTATCGAGGTTTTGCTCACGGATTTTAGGCATGGGAACTTACCTTTGCACTTCCATCGGTGTCCACAGCAGCTTTGGCAAGATCATGATGTCAGTACGCTACGATATCGAAGCTACGCCTCTCCAAAAGAAGCTTGAACGACTTGCCATCGCTATCGCCAAGCTCGGCGGAGGCGCATCGGCTCTGATGTTCTTCATTCTGCTGTTCAGATTCGTCGCCAGTCTTCCCGGAGATCACAGACCACCAGCAGAAAAGGCATCGACTTTCATGGATCTGCTTGTAGTTGCTATTGCAATCATTGCTGTAGCAGTACCTGAAGGTCTGCCACTGGCTGTCACCCTGGCCCTCGCATTCGCGACTACGAAGCTGCTCAAGGAGAATAATCTCGTTCGTGTTCTTCGATCATGTGAAACCATGGGTAATGCGACAACAATCTGTTCGGATAAGACAGGCACTTTGGTAGGATCATCCACCGTGAGGTTACGTCAATCAACCAGCAGCTGACGAGGAGACAGACGACCAACAAGATGACGGTTGTGGCCGGCACCTTTTCAACCAGCAGCTTCACGGCTTTTGCCCAGTCCGAGAACGAGAAGACCTCAGGAACACCTCACGTTACTGCCTGGGCCGCGGGCCTGCCCACGGCGACCAAGGAACTCATCGTTCAATCTGTTGCGGTGAACTCCACGGCGTTCGAGGGTCAAGAGGATGGCCAAGCAACTTTCATCGGATCCAAGACCGAGACCGCCCTCCTTCAACTGGCGAAGGACCACCTCGGTCTGCAATCGCTTGCTGAGGCCCGTGCCAATGAACAGGTTGTGCAGATGCTTCCCTTTGACTCTGGAAGGAAGTGTATGGCTGCGGTGATCAAGCTTCCCGACACTTCCAAGGGATATCGTGTACTGGTCAAGGGTGCCTCCGAGATTCTTCTTGGGTACTGTGTCTCCAAGACTGATCTGGAGACGCTGGCCGAGGATGCCATGACAGTCACGGAGCGACAGTCGCTGGAATCGACCATCAATGAATACGCCCGCCGCTCCCTCCGCACTATTGGCATCGTGTACAAGGATTACCCCCAGTGGCCGCCTGCAAACATGCCTTCAGAGGATGGGCACGTCAAGCTCGAGTCTCTGCTGACACCTTCTGACCTGGTGTTCCTGGGCATTGTCGGAATTCAAGACCCAGTCCGAGCAGGTGTCCCTGAGGCGGTTAGACTTGCGCAACATGCTGGCGTCACTGTTCGCATGGTTACTGGCGACAACATCGTCACTGCTGAAGCCATCGCGACCCAGTGCGGTATCTTCACGGGATCCCAAGGAGTGATTATGGAAGGACCGGCTTTCAGGAAGCTTTCCGACGAGGATATGAACAACATCCTTCCAAAGCTACAGGTGTTGGCTCGTTCGTCTCCTGAGGACAAGCGCATTCTCGTGACAAGATTGAAGGCCCTCGGGGAAACGGTCGCTGTTACGGGTGATGGCACGAACGACGCTCCAGCTCTCAAGGCTGCAGATGTTGGCTTTTCTATGGGCATTTCAGGTACCGAAGTTGCCAAGGAGGCTTCTGCGATTGTGCTCATGGACGATAACTTTGCATCGATTGTGACTGCACTCAAGTGGGGTCGTGCAGTTAATGACGCTGTCCAAAAGTTCCTTCAGGTAAGTCTCTGTGCCCTTGAGGGGATCAGCCATCGAGCTGTCACTTTCTTCTCAACTTTGCATCAGCACTATAGGTTACTGACTGGGCTGTCGTATAGTTCCAAATTACCGTCAACATTACTGCTGTAATGCTGGCGTTCATCACCGCCATGTATGATCCTCACATGGAGCCGGTGCTGAAGGCTGTTCAACTGCTTTGGGTCAATCTCATCATGGACACCTTTGCCGCGCTCGCACTTGCGACGGACCCCCCGACAGACAAGATTCTAGACCGGCCACCTCAAAGGAAGGACGCTCCACTGATTACAATCAACGTAAGTGCATCCCTGCTGTTCATATCTGGAAGCATAGCTAACAACCTGCTCCAGATGTGGAAGATGATCATTGGTCAAGCCATTTTCCAACTCATCATCACACTCACGCTTTACTTTGCCGGCCCTGAGATTCTCAACTATGACCGAAACAGCGAGGACCAAATGCTGCAGCTCGATACGGTGATTTTCAACACATTTGTTTGGATGCAAATCTTCAATGAATTCAACAACCGACGACTGGATAACAAGTTCAACGTTCTGGAGGGTGTCCACCGCAACCAGTTCTTCATCTTTATCAATCTCTTGATGGTCGGTCTGCAAGTCGGAATCGTATTCATTGGTGGGCGTGTCTTTGAGATCAAGGAAGGTGGCCTCGACGGAACTCAGTGGGCGATCTCCATCGTGATCGCTCTCATGTCTTTGCCCTGGGGTGTGTTGGTTCGCATTTTCCCTGATGTCTGGTTCGAAAAGGTGGCGGTCTTTCTCGGGAAGCCTTTCGTCCTGGTCTACAGATTTCTTGGAAGGGCATTTGCTCCTGTTGGCAGGTTATTCAAGAGAAAGCCACGAGAGACGACCACAGCAGACGAGGAGGTACCCGCCACCATTGTGATCGCTCCTCTGGAGGAAAAGGGTCGACAGCCTTGATACGAAGGGCAGGAAGGGGAATGGCTATCGGTTGAGAAAGGCCTTGGCCCTAGACGAAGCTACGGTTTGTGCGGTCGCTGGATTTATTTCGGAAGTTTGGGCGGCATTCTGTTGGTCTCCGTCAGAGTCTGGTGCCGTTGACGGAGTCTTATTTTCAACGAGGGGCTTAGTTAGCTTGGAAACAGTGGGACACCTGACGACTGAAAAGACTATCGCTACATGAGCATAAATAGAAGGGAAGAAATAATATCAAGACATATTTTAAGGCCAAGTGTGTGAAAATGTACAGAGTTAGACGGGACGTTTCAAATCATGATCAAGGGTTCAAGCTTGTGAATCTAGATTCCAGGACACTCTTTACGGAAGCAGAATCAATGTCACAGGTCAAACCGTGCTCCATGAAGCTTTTTTCGGCTGAGAGCAGGCGTTTTCCTTCAGTTTGATGACGATGGCTCATATCTAAATATCATGGTTACATCTCTTTTCAAGTCTTGGTCTGGCTGTCGATGCTTCTCCTACAGCCAGTACCGGTGTACACAAACCAACGTTACATGTATGCATGGCGAAGTGAGGCGCTCAAGTACTGAATGATACCTAAATCACCCGGAGCGCGTCGGCAGTTAGTCAAACCTCGGTTTCCGGACACAGCTGCTGACGCTGTCAAAACCGAGTAGGATGAAATTGATCGACCATTCCATCCGTCAAGGCCAGTGACCAATCGTCCTGCGCAACTGGAAATACTCCAAATTTTACTCACGTGGCTCGGCTGGCTACTCAAGTTGCAGCCCGTTCGCAGATCGATCGCACGCAGCCTCCATTCCCGTCCTGTGGTGCGCATTCTGAACAAACTTCTTCTAGATATTGCCGTATTTCAGACTTTGGAGCATATGTGATTGCAATGACTAGGACCGGTCGCCGTTTTTTTTTCGCTCAGCCTTAACTGTAACCTTTATTGCCACAACGCACAAGACACAAGGTCTGCCCTTCAATGGGCAGCTGCTATCGGTTAAGAATAGGCGGCCAGGAAAGCGCTAGAGGCTTGCGTTAGAGTTTCGGGTGAAGCCATGAGTGCGAGGTGGAAGGATTGCTCGGGTGGGTGAGAACTCCCCGATCCGGAAGCTCCGTGGCAACCCTGCCACGGGGGTTAATTACGACGAACAGAGCAAATCCATACATTGTATGGATATTTTATCCCAATACGGACTGGATTCAATCATCTTCATACCCGATTCTGGATCCACTACCGCGCGGACATACTAACTATGAGAGTAGCGGCAAAAAACGGGCCAGGAGTCCATCGTCAGTCTTATCATGGAGTCCGGAAAAGCCGAAGTGAAGTCTAGAGAGTCTCGGTTGCACATCTCTAGCGAATGCCGTCACGAGGAGGGGGCCCTAGCCTATTGATCTATAGTTTCAGTTAGATATCGAGTTTAAGGTTTTCCCCTATCCCCGCTTTTTTATTATATTGAGTTTGTGAGAAGTGTGCCCTGAACCTTTTTGAAAACCAATCGTGCACTCCCTGTATTGGTTTATGGACACCTCCCGGTTGCGACGGCCGTCAGAATATTCATCCATGCGGTTGATCTGAAGCGGATGTTTGGACCCATAGCTCAGGGCAGGGAGCAAATAACTGAAGAGGCAACAATGAAAGTCATGACCGCTAGCCCTTGGTCGACGTTCATCTCAATACCTATGCTGTCACTAAGCAGTCCCTCATCCATGATACATTGTAGGTTTGTAATGATTGGTCCTTTGGGATTTCTATATTATAGCAGAATAGTGGACGACCGGTCTCTTACTGCAGTCCTTGCTTGGCACCATAATGGTAGGAGAAGGGAAGTCCCTGCATTTCTACGCACTCTTAAGCCACTGGTCGGTGTCAAGGCACAATATTTGGTCCGAAGGCCGAAGCCTAGGCTATGACTAGGTGATCAAGTCTTCACACCCTTTTTATCAATTCAACAAAGTCTGACGTGCCGCTTTTCTCAGGCTCGTATTGTACTCTAATTACCCATGCTGGAGGCTTGGATGTTTTCTCAGTTACACTTTCGTATTCGGTCTTGACAGGTTTCAACCATCGAGCCGAAAACTCTCGTAGCGGTCGAGTAATTTAGTTTCCCATACTGAATCCTGAGTTGGTTGCTCGAAAAAGGATGACGCTACGGAGATTTTGGTCCAAGCTGACCCACAGTTAGGTGGATTTCCGGAACTTATTACTCACATGCCACGGATGACAGACTCAACGATCGTTCTTACAAGGTGCCATTCAAGTGGGCTACATTCCAAAGACCAATAAAAATTGACGTCATCTATGTGTGAGCTGATGGAATGAGGCATGTTCAATGTCATCTGCAATTTTCATCTGATGCCTTCCCTCCTAGCAAAGTCTCTACGGGGTGATGTATCTACGGGGTGATGATCCTTTTTATGTAGTCTAAAAGCTCATCTCCCTTCTGCTCGCCAATTCCGTCTTCAATCAAGCCAATCCTGATCTGTGACTCAATTTCCTCAGGACCTGGAACGGGATGTCGTTCGTAGTTGATGGGTCCATCCGATATGGAATGGGGGATGAATCTCGAGTCGTTGGTCGTGATGGGTGTCCTGTCTTCGCGAATGCCCATGCCCACACATTCGCCGTCAACAAACCAAAGACCCAGGACGGGATAGTTTGAGCGACCTTGCGCATCTCTAAAGTCCGGAGGCAATGCGAGCTCCTGCACAATGTGTCCCTCTGCTCCATAATATCCCCGAGACAAGTCCTGAAGCACCTCTCCGTCGACTTTGAGCACCACGTCGGCACCTTCACGGGAGAAAATCGGCTTTCGTGCAAATCTTGTCAACGAAGTAGGCACCTCGTTGTCAAAATAAGTAGGAAGTAGCCACTTTGCGCGCGGATCATTCTTAAAGAGCTCCCACAAAACAGCGAAGAGTGCTTTGTTGCTCCACACCAGCTTATACGGTGGCTCGATCCAGATCGTGCCTCCAATGTACTCTCCCGCCTCGTTGCGTTTCCCGATGTTCGCCATGTCCTTGAAGCACGGCTCTCCAAACTTCTGCTCAACCATATACTCCCATGGGTACAGCTTGAATATAACGTCAATGTGCTGGCCTTGTAGGTCGTAGAAGCGGCCGTCGGTTTTGGCCAGGGAGATTTCCTCCACCGTGATTGCTTTGGTTCGCCAACCAGCCTGGTGGCATGTATCCATCAGAACCGTCGTATTTGACCCGTCTTCGAAGGTTCGCTCACCTTCTCCGACGGCAAAGTGCACCATGGGTTTGAAGCCCAGCTTTTCCTCTATGAGATTTAAGTTGCGCTTCCAGCCTTCAATGAGCATTTCGGTGATGTGATTGAACTGATCGTTACCGTGGCCCGTTTGTTCTAACCAAAGCCACTGGATCGATGCCGCCTCGATCAACGTTGTTGGCGTATCGGCATTGAATTCGTAGAACTTTGGCACGCGGAGCCGCGGATCAGGGTGCTCAAGGCCGCCAAAGCAGACGTCGAAGCGACCGTAGATGCTTCCCCAAGCAGGCTCTCGTTCCCACGAGTCGACTATTTGTTGAAGCGTGTACGCGGGAACGCCCATCTTGTCCGTGATAATATCTTGGTGCTCCACGAGATAGTCTACCGCTTCGCAGCACATTGCGAAGACATCCTTGGATGCGGTCTCCAGTAGTTCCACCTCCTTAGAGGTGAAGGAATAGTAGCGGTCATCGGGCCAGTATGGCTCTGTTCCGCCTGGCGTGACGAGGTCGGCGTAGACAAGGCCTTGACTTTGCACGAGGCGCGTGGCGTTTGGCCTCTTCTCTACAGGTACACGGCGCATAGTTGATTGTGTTGGTGATGGTGGCGATGATACTAAACTGTTTGGCGTTGCGTGTGCCTATGAGCTGGTCGGGGGGACATCGGTTCGAAGAGATAACGGCGGGGATGGTTGGACTGAAGACTGCCGACAATGCCAAGACAAAAGTTAGTAGAGTTTGATATCTAGTGGCGTTGCATTCAATGCAAACTCTCGATCGAGTCGCCCGACTAGGCGCTTTGCTCTTTACTAGCAGACAACGACTCAGTGACTAGGTGATCAAACACAGGGCGGCAGGCGTCTCGTCCAGCATCATCCCTACACATGCGATGAACTGCGTCCATTCTTCTGGCGGGCAAAATGGCATCTCGAATTCGGAATCCGCGAATCCGCGAATCCGGGGATGCTATTTTCAAAGTTCAAAAACCAGCCTCATAAGGTTAAAGGCCGGCCGGCAACGCCGTTAGGCTCTTGTCGCAGTGCAGAGAGGGCGGCCTGTCTTAAATCCCCACCCCTGGATTCGGAACACGCCCTTGTATAGAATGTTCTTTGAACTAGTATAGTACTTGCTAAGTAAATAAATATAAGTCACAGTTGAGGATTTGTATAGAGTTTAAATTAAAATAGAAACTTGAATTATTAAGCGTTTATAGAAATAATAAATTTATTTATTAATAGCTTGAAGAAATCATAATACTATATTAAAATAAATATAATATGTGCAAAGCTTTATTATGTCGAAGTCTCAATTAAGCTTCACTGCGTATATATAATAATATAAGATATATAGTTTTTATATAAAATTAGATAAATGCTATAGAATATGAAGTTGAAAATAGTTGTGGTTCCGGATGAGCCAGTGTTATGAATCTAGGGTTAGGGACTAAGTTAAGGCTTTTTCTTCTCCCTGAAGAATGTTTAGGAATATGTCACAGAATCGCAGACTTGGGAAGCCGAGGTAGAAAGATGGTCTTAATTTTGGAAAATCCATCGTTCTAGGTATTTTACTCTACCAACCCCACATGTTTTCAACAGATGTACACCAATCGCCCGACAGTTGACAGATGCCTTGGTCCGCCTCCGTCGGAGCCTTGAAGCATTTGTTCTTGTCATTCTCGTCGCCATTCTTGTCGCGGATGCACACGGTCGTGACCGGCGATGGGTTGGGCCACGACTGTCGCATGAAGCAATCCGCTTTGAGTGTGGTGTTGGTTCCTTTGTCGCGAGATTGCCATATCCAGTCGTTGCAAGAAGGGGTGGAGAATATAAATCCTGTGATGGCGTCTCCCGTGACGTTGGCCACTGGAATTTCGTCGCATGGTCCAACGGCCTGAGCCGAGACGAAGAGCGCCGCTGCAGAGATAAAAGATGAAAAGCGCATCTGACGTCATGTCAGTCATCAAGATTGTTTCTAAGACAGAGACGGCGGCTACTCACGTTGGAGAATTTGTATCGCAGTAAGGACAGTTAGAGTGTTGAGGGTTGGTGACGGATTTGAAAATGAGCGTGGAGGTTGCCTTGGAATCCGATCTCCTCCCTGATCACTTCAAGTCTAAGTATTTATGTCAGGAAAGACCGAAAGTTCATCATATAGGGAAGAATGATGATTGAGCTTTTTTTCAACCAACATCCAAAATGCCAAGAAACGTGATTTTGCACTTCTTTAATACACTCACCCGGAGTTTCCGTGCATGAGGAGCGTGATTAATATAAATGGGATATCTCTAAAACATGCTATTATAAACAGGTGCTTAAAATACGAAATATTAATGATCTACAGGAGACAACACACCGGGTCAGGGGTTCTGGGGTACTGCGCAAGGCGCCGCGGACCGCAAGGCCCGGAGGGTGCGTTGGACCTCAACAATATAAAGGTGGATTTTGCCCACGGCCGATATATTGCAATGAGATAGTTTGTACGACTATCCTCCATTCTTTACAAGTATCAATCGTGGTCCTTACCACTACACTCTTTCATTTTTTTGTTCTCACAATCATGACGAGAGAACACATTCCTTTGCCTGGCTTGCGAGTCATGGCAACCGCTTTCTTCCTAGCCCGCATGGCGGAGGCTGAGACCAACAAGAACTACTGCGCCAACCTGGACAACAAAGTCGTAGACTACAAAAACTGCGATGGCAAACAACCTCCAGAGACATTCTTCATGTTCGCCAGCGACAACCAAAATATTTCTCTTGGTTCTGCCATCGATCCCATGCAAATAGATCTCTTCGACAGCTCCCACCCCGTCGAGCGACAAAACATCCTCCTTCCACTTGAAATTGAGAGCGGTGGATTTGGAAAGCGTCAAGACTGCGGCGGTGCCGCCGACGATCCCGGTAGTAGCAATGGCGGCTAAGAAAACCACGGGTCAACTATATTGGTGGTTATGAAAGATGTTGGAGTTCGTAGAAGGCACGAATATCTAGAGAGCTGCACACAAGCACCTAGAGGAAGACAAATTCACATGCGAAGCGTGGGAACGGGGGAGAGGACTGCGGTGGAATGACCACGAAGGAAGTTGCATGATTAGTCAGTTCCCACTGGGAAAAGAGCAATAAGGTTGGACATCGATTCTCTGATTTGAAAGCATTGACGACATGGACCTTTGAAAAGTCTTCAAGTTGTGATTATTCTCATAACAAGCCTTCTAAGCGAATGAATTAAGACCAGACCAGACTCCATGTTGATTGGTTTGATGCTGCCCAGGGCCTTTGCTTTTCTCCCTGTTGCTGCAGTGTTTTTGCGATGTGTCAATTAGACAGGTTACTATCCATTTTTATATTATTGACAATGTTGTTGTGAAAGAGTATAAAGCAGCCTGTCGGATTAGAAGCCCAATTCGACCTCGAGTCAGCGCCAGCGCAGGGGCCATCTGAGGGTCTCTATATCAGCGTTTGACCGGCGATCCAACCCACGGTTGAAACCTCTCTTTTCCTCTTCACGCAGAGATCAATACAAGCTAGTTGACCCTTCGTCACCACGGTTCGATCGAACTAATCACCCTGTGATACGTAAACCAACAATAACTTTTTAATTATTTATAAGTTAAATAAATATAGACTTTAATTTATTTTACTTATTAATATAAGCCTTTATTATTAAGAAGCTAGTAGTAATATAATTACGTTTTTTTTACTGAATTAAAAATTATTAAAAAGCTTTATAATCGAACTTTTAATGGTTATATAAGCGTTTATATGAGTTTAGTAAAGCACTTCTCAAGAGCTTTCTATAGGTCTTACGTCAACGGCCGGCCTATGAGAGGAGTAAATCTAGAAAGCGGGGTCGGACATGACACAAAGGGCTGCGGCCAAAAGTGAGATCTGCTTAAAATAGTAAGATAAGAGCAATTACTGCAAAAGCTGCCTCTCAAGGTATTTTGTCAACCTCCAAAGCATGCTTGGCCGCCTTTCGTTAGTTTGACCTGCTTCGCTTCAACTCAGCCAGCTAGCGCTGCTCTGAATTATTTACTTGACTTCGCGGAGCCAACCGATGTCGGGTCAGTCCGCCTATAGGCCATTGTTACCGCTGTCCTCAGATGCCCCGCCACGTCTCTCTCAGGCCGTGGTGCCCAAGCGGAAGAGGACGCAAGTCTTGTCAGCCTGCGCCAGTGTGTTTGTTCCATTCTCAAGTGACTGGCTTTCTAGCAATCTAACGAATTGTTCAGACTGCCGAAAGCGAAAAGTCAAGGTTATCCACACCTCTTTTCAACATCCTTTGCAGATTCATGGGTTTGCAGCAAAAGTCTTGGCAATGCTGACTGCAACTTCCATGCGGATAGTGCGATGGGGCCCGGCCAACCTGCCATGGCTGCGCCTCGTCCAATACACCCTGCGCTTACCCCCTTGCCGAAGGGATCAGTCAGAGGGAAGCTCAGAAACGAAAGCTCAGTAGTATTTCAGCAGCGCACGAGAAGAGCCAAAGAGTTCTAGAGCTGCTTCGAGCAAGCCACGATGACGGAGCGGATGATATTTTGAAGCAGCTGCAGGGATCTGATGATATTGAAGAGGCTATCCAGTCAATAGCCGACGCCAGCCTTCTCCTCCCAAATAACCTTGGGCGCTACAGTCAGTGTTTCGATGAGTTAACTGAGTAATGATTCAGTCACTAATTCATGTTAATGTACCTATAGGAGGCTCAGGGTCTCATGTTGACTCCAACCACAAAGGGGACTCGACAGTAGAGCCATTCGCAGCAAGGCATCTTCTTTCTGGAACCCTCTTTTGTTCGCATCAGAAGACTGATATTTTTCTCATTATAGCTCTTCCACAACAGCAAGAGATAGTCTTGTTAGCCCTTCTGATGAGATCATGCCCGTATCGTGCTGGACCAAGATCTCTCAAGACGACAAGGCCTTGACACATCTCGTCAATTCATTCTGGATTTGGGACAACACGTTGTCGCATCTCGTAGATAGAGACCTCTTGGTCTCCTCCCTGGCATTCACCGACGGCAATACTACATTCAGTGAATATGGCCAATTCTGCTCGCCATTACTTGTCAACGCCATCCTGGCTGTGTCTTCAGTACGTTAGTGACACTTCACGTTTCTCCACAATGGTGCTTCCATCAAATCGAAATAAAAACTAACGACTGAGATGAAAGCTACATGCAACAAGAAATGCCTCCGAATCGAACTCGGCAGATATTCTGACGCTTAGCCACCAGTTTGCCAATCACGCATTTGAGCTTCTAGAATCGGAGCAGAGTATGAGCTCCTTGACTCTACTACAAGCTGCTGCCATCTTATGGACCTTTGCCAGCAACAAGGGATCTCACCACGGACGAAGTCAGTGTGTGAGCTTGCAGAGCCTGCTGAAAAAGACTTGGTCTTCTGTTGATCTAGATGGTCTAGGCTCCAGGCTGATTGCATCCTCGAGGGAGAATGATGGTGTTCACGTGAAAGTGTGTCAGGCAGTTTCCCGCATGACGTGGGGATTCTACTGCTTTTTCTCGTGAGTGCTTTCTGAGTCAATTCAATTTGTTAGCAACATGTAGTCTTGCTAGGTGGCTAACATCCCCTTTTCAGCAAAGCGTCCACAATCACCTCCCCAGAGATGCTAGTCCCGAGGCCTCTCGTCAGCACCATATTTGAAAATTTGGACAGCCAAGGCTATTCCAGGGTAGATCCAGCATCACATCTTGAAAGAGCTCCTCAATCCTTGGAAATGTTCGTTGCGGAATGTGCCCTCTGTGAGATCGCTGCTCAATTCGTCATCGAATCCGCTCGTCATGAGATGGACGGTAGTCATCACACGGCGCTTTACAACAAGCTATTATGCTGGCAACTATCCTTCCCCGACCATCTTATGACGGACAACAATTTCCCTTCATCTGTTTTATTGCTTCAGTAGGTTATCGCCGTTACTGACGTCTCCTATCCCCCCCGTTCCCACCCCCTCCTCGCTCCTCCTCCCCCCTCTTCGAGACGATGAAACTTCTACCTCCGCTTGTTGATGACTTTTCTTCATAGGGCCAACTACGACTTTATCGCACTGCGTGTCCTGTCAAGTTATTTAAGACACGCGAACACCGATGTCTTGAACGGTCATAACGTCGCTTCCCTCCAAGTTGGTCATGCGAGCTCCATGATGACCAGCCTTTGGACCTACCGCGGCATATATCAGATCCGGCACGAGTACTGGGCAGCCGAGTACTGCTTCTTTGTCGTCCAAGATCTCTTGCCTCGTCTCGATTCGGACACTGCGACATTCACAGTACGCGACATTATCGGCAAAGCTTGCTGCATTATCAATGAGATGGTCATTGCCGGAGTTTCAGGCCGCGCACAATCAATGCTCACCGATATTGAGAAGCAGGCGAGAGCATCGAGGAGGACAGTCCCAGCGTACGGCAGGCAGTCGGCGAGAGGGGAAAGTAGGCCTATGATTACGATACGCGGGCTGCGGGTGTTTGATGGTGAGGAAGACCGGATGCTAGATTCTCCAGTTGGAACTTTCACGGTCAAGTTTCGAGACAAGATTCATGCCGTTGACTGATACAGTATGAGGGTGCGGAATGCTTCGATGTTCGGGACGAGGAATGGGTGTTTTCAAATTTTTAATGATGACGCCCTTGAATGGTCTAATCAGCCACTTGGCTCCATCTTACCTCTCTCTCAGTTTTATTCTGGGGTTCAATGCTACCAGATTGTTATTGGTCACTCATTGTTAATTACTTCACACCTCGATGCTGTTGAATTCTAATGTATGGCTAGTCAAGTCAGATAAGGATATAATTCTTTCCTGCGCAGTTGGTGGACGAGCCGTGACTAACTAGTTGACCGTAGCGAACAAAGTGTTCCTCTCTTCTTCTATGACAAGTAATATCGCCCAAAATGATTTGGTCCTCCTGAGAAAAACAAGACTGGATGGCGCACCCAATCGACCAATCTTGACTTGGATCCGTCAGCCCCTGTCGTCCGGCTGTACTCCTAGAAAGCCGATGTAGTTTCGGCTGAGGGTCAGTAATCATGGACCGATATATTCGCCCTGGATCCATATTCCTTTGACATTCTGCGTGGCGCTAATGTCCTCCAACGGGTTGCCCTCGACGAGCACGAGATCGGCCCTGAAACCAACTCGAAGAAAACCTCGATCGCCGAGGTCGAATGCCTTGGAGGCAACACAGGTTGCTGAGCGCAGAACATCCAGCGTCGGCATGCCAGCGTCAACAAGCAAGCGTAGCTCCTCGTGTAAACTCTCGCCAAAAGGCATCTGAGCCCCTGGCACCAAATTCGCCGTCGTACCCGCGCAGATGGTCACGCCGGCTTGGTGGAGCGTCCGCACGCTTTCTGTCGCGTTCGCGTAGTTGGTTCCGACTGTGGCTCCTGGGACCATATTGCCTCTCTCTAAATTCCGCGTGTCTGAGATGAAGTTGGGCGATGGTCTCTGGTCTGCAGCGACCCTGGTGGTGATTGAGGCTTCCCGTCCTGACGATGCGTGTTTTTTCATCATGGCAAGCGTTGGAATAAAAATCTTGCTCTGCGCTGCCATTTCTTGAGCGGTTGCTGCGTCTATGGGTGCGTCCAGAGGAGCATGGGCGAAGATGTCGAAACCAGCCCTCATAGCACGTTCGTAGGACGCTTTGCCCATGGTGCGGGCCACAGTTAACTTCTTGTGTATGTGAGCGATATCTACGATGGTTTTGAGGATTTCATCGGTGTGTGATTGCAGGGTGACGAGAACTTTGACAAAGTCTGCGCGGTCTGGGCCGCTCGACTTCGCTGAAACAAAGGCCACTGCATCTTCGCGTGTGCGAATCACCGCAGTAGCCGGGTCATTTTCCAGCTGTAGTTGGTGGTCCTCCGTAGTTGTAGTTGCCGCTCCTGTGCCTGAAGTGAGGACAGTCGGCAGCCCTGTCTTGCCAGCGGCATACACGCGCATTGACTGGCACTGCTCAGTACTGCTGCTGAGATCGATGACGGTGGTCACACCATGATTAGCGAAGGTGCCTAGTGCTGCGTTCACACCCTTGATATTGACATAAACGTCAATAAGCCCGGGGATCAATGTACAGCCGTGGCCGTCGATAACTTGATCCGAAGCCTCGATATCGGAAGTATCTGCCATCATGTTGTGAAGGTTGCCGGCCGACCTGGTAAAAGCTACATTCCCAGCAGCTTGAATGACGTTGCTGTCAAAAACATGCACGTCTTTGATCAGTAACTTGGTCATTGCTTCTCACGATTCGACACAGGAAAGGTGCGATGAACTGATTCCTTTGGCTGTAGTGAAAAGAGTCGATGGACACGACTCACTTCAACGTGAACGTCGCTGCAGTCTCGTGGTTGCAGAATATTACAGAGTTGAGAAGTTTCGGCAGTTGACTTATTGTAGATGGATTGGCAGCCCGGAATATAATTTGCTGTCGATAGAATTCATTGCAGATTGGAACCAGCTAATTCATTTCTCAGCCATACACTCAGGGTATCTACAGTGGCTATTTTCCCAATAGAATCATCAGGCGTTGAAAGATTGTCGATTAAGGTACTTGGGTAGGTACCACAATGACGATCTTATCAAGTCATCATGCGTAAGGAATCATTTCAAGTCATTGTGCATAAGGAGGCCGTCCAAAGCCGGACGTTCCGGCCAATCGAGAGCCTATAATTGGATGGCAGCATCTCTTCTTGCATGTATTTTCTACAAGGTGATGGAACATGGCCCAAACAAGATACTGATATCCCACCGGCTGCTGTTCGACCTGGTCCTCATCGTATGCTGTAATCTAAACAAAAGCACCAACCACAGAGCACGCCTTGCGGACGGAGGTTGAAGCACTGTAAGATGATCATCATAGAAACAAGGACATTCTACAAGTTCTTGCAGGTCTACAGAGTATGGCGTTGAACTATCTGTACGTGCGCCTGTTGTTGTGCGCCTTCGAAGATGGGTTTCGTTGAGGGACATGAGCGAGCCACTCATAACCTCCCAAGCCTCTACGTAATTACATGTAATGATCATCTCCCCCCACCACCGATGCTGGAGGAATTTCACTGTTATCCTTAAACCTAATTTCCCCAACACCCACGCTGACCGCAGAACAGGGATTGCAACCGCACACGCCTATACCCAGCGCACAACGGCGCATCTACTCACTCATCACAGTTCAGCAGACTCGTCTTTGCTTGTGGGGAAACATGGAGGAGAAAATTGCCGAGTCGATTATGCCGGAAGACGAAATGGTGAGCAGCACACTCATCTACGAACACTACGTTTCCCTATCTTCGACCATCCCCGTAGCTAAGTTTAGTCTGGGAGGTTTCAAGGTGAGTCGGTCGACTATCCGCACTGACTGCCACCAAAGACATTATGGGAGACATTATGGGACGTCCGCGCTTCTCCCACCAGCCTGGTGCCATTGCCTGGCAGGTGCAAGACCAGACGAAGAGGCAAGCATTTCTTCATAACCACCCTGATTCCGAGGGCCATTTGGACTGGACAAGATGATACAATAGCGTCCTTTTCCACAGCCATTCACCGGCCAGCCGCCCCGAGCCCTTGACTGTCCAACCCCATACAGAATGAAGCTAGCCACCTAGCAACCCCTCCTTGTACGGAACACGTCACGAGAGCCGCTTTTCCGCGACTACAGGATCCCAGCCTTCATGATTTCTCCATATACCTTCCGGGGACCAATACACCGACGCCAAAGTCCATACCAGCCCCGACAGCGACACGATCACGGGTCAAAGCAGGTTTCAACCACAACAGTTGGTGCCGCCGCCAGAGGAACGCCATTGCTAGGCCCCCGACTGTAGCTGTCATAAACGGAAACTCGATGTCGTGGACCTATTGACGCGAAAGATCCAGATCGAGAGCCTCATCACAAGCAGCCCAAGGCAGAGTACACCGCCGTCCTGGTCGAGGTCGGTCGACACCAGGACTGAGCATATGCACCACGTAGAGTGCGGGAACCCGGCCATTGATATCTGCCTTACCTCCCAACCTTCGACCTCGGCAAAAGGAGCGGCGTCCCAACTAGGACAACGAAAACCGGTGGCCCCGTGGCATGAATTGAAGTTGAGACGACGGGCAGCGGGACAAAGGAGAAAAGGGTCATGGCAATCACCTCAGCAGTGTGGCTTGGAATTGCGCGCCGACCGGATTTGGTTCTTGACGGCTTTAAAGGCGTCCAACACACCAACCCACGTAAGTGACGAACAGAACCAGAGATAATTTGGCCTACTCGGGTTTTATGACTGGCATGGCCCGAGAACGATCAAGTCTCTTCAATGACTGGAGCCAGCATGGCGTTTTCCGCCTTGTCGAACGCAACATGACTACAAACCACTAACTCTCGCTCGTTCGGAGTAGCCATCACTTTGGCTTGACTACCGCCTGAGGCTTGTTCAAACTCAGGGGTGGAATCGGGAGATGTTTGCAGGGAAATTGCGTTCGTCGCAACTTGGTGACATGGCTCGAAATTGTTGTTGGCTGGGTGAGGCAGATGCTTCTCGTATTCAAGGTAGGTCGCACTAGCTGGCGATTAGACACAGTCGACATGTGCCGGTGAGTATAATATTCAGTCATGCCCCGTTCCCACGTCTAGCCCTTCTGGCAACCCTCGACCGCTGCCGCTGCCCCGAGAGTTTTCAGGGGTCTGGAGCCGACGAAAGCTCTGCGCCTCTTCATCATCTACGGTGGTAAGGTCCCGAAACAGGCTAATGTCATCGAATCGTTCTGCGAGAACCTCCACCCTCGCCGCCTCGGGGTTCGACATGGCCAAGTCAAGATCAACCATGAACGTGGCGCGAATTTCGTCGTCCTTGACAAGCCTGCCGCCGGCTTCCATCATCTGCGCTTGTAGAGCATCAGCCTCGTTGTGTGATATGCATGCCCCACGGAGCGCCATGGCCAGCAACCCCCGAGATATCGACTCCGCAACACGATATGATTTCCGGAGACCTTCATACGCGTTAATACATGCCAAGAAATAGAAACGCCATTCGGGGTCTTGTGTGTCGTGGAGCACGGCGTTTGCCACGTAAATTAGGGCTGTCTGCCACAGCATGGTGTAGGCGGAGGATTCGTGATTGGAGCGATATGTGACTACCAACTGCTTCAGCTGCTGTACGGACGCGCGAAAGGCAGCATCTGGGGATATGTGATGGTCGGAAAAGGATATTACACGGGAACGATCTGGTTGGGGTCCGTGTACAAAGGGTCGAAATATGTCGAGAAGAGCGGCGTGAAACCAAATGCTGGGAATGGTTAGCACGAGCAGGTCGAACTTTAGACAGATCTGCGGCTTACTGGAGAATGACTACATGGTGGGGACTGTTATCTCGTAGGATGGTGTCTTCCGGTAGAGTCTGGGTCCAATTGAGCAGTTCGCGATATTTGAGTTCTGCAAAGTCCAGAGATACATGTTCTTGCAGCGGCCTTTCTCGATTCTTGTAGTACGAGAGACTCACGCCATGCATGGTTTGCCAGAACTGGCAAAGTGCAGAAAACGTGTGGCCCATGAACCAAGGCAAACCTGGGGTTGTCATATGAGTGTGATCATGAGCCACGCCTTTGCCTGCAGCATCGATGTTTGAACCGTGTGGTATCGGGAGTACGGGGGGATGTTCGGGGTATTCAAGGCCTGGTTGTTGGTAAAACATTGTGGTCAAGCTACGCGAGAGAGTCAGCGGGTGATTACGATTGCGACGATCTTTGCAAACGTACACGGCCCAGTTGAACAAGCCCCAGGCCGTGAATGCCATTCGTTTCTGCACGTCGGGTGAAAGATTTGCCAGGTTTCTCCTCGCCAGCGAGGGGTCAACACCGAGGAGGGACAACCTTTTCCCCATTCCTATGGCAGCCGAGAGAAATTTCAAAACATAGTGATCTTTTCCATGACCGAGGTAAGCCAGGCTCAATAACTGGGCGCTGGCAGCATTGAGGATTGTGTCATTTCGTTGCTCATCCAGCCAAAGCTCCTCAGCCTCCTTGCAAAACGAGTCGGTATAGCGACGGGCCTTTTCGTCAATTGCAGCGTAAATTTGCTAGCATGACAGTGCTACGTCAGAGATTTTCTTTCGTCCCCTTCTCCCAAGGCACGGGGGGTTTCCGGCCACTTACACATCCCCAGTACAGCACCGTACTGACAAGTAGCCGAGAGCAATTGGTCGTCTGATGGTTGACAAGATCGGAAACGAACAGGTCTGGATCAAAGATACCAAGGAGAGGATGATCAGTGGTTAGGTAAACGGAGACGATGCGGGCTGCGAGATCATTGGCGATTGATACCGCGGTCCAGAAGGAGATGTCGAGGTGGTGCAGTCGATTGTCACATATGCTTGGTCTCGTATTTCCCGTCCGATCCGGCGGCGCCGCCTCGTGAAACGGCTGAGTCCACGTCTGAGGCGTGTCATCAGACATCATAGACGGAATACCATCGTCGGGCGGCATGATTCCGTCGTCGCTGGCCCTAAGACATTTAGTCTGCGTCAGCAGGTTATCGATAACGAACTGGATGAACGACGGATCGATCGCGACACCACGGGCTTACCGGCATAGCGTATTGGGGCTCAATAGTCCATCGCGTTCGAGTGCCGTGGCAGGAATGGCGCGAGGGCTAGGGTAGGCAATGGGGAAGTTGGCCATCAGTTCCGACGTCAAAGAGGATCTCGTCGACGGGTTGGCGTTGTCATCGACAACATCTGGGATGTCGGATGCTCCATTGTCCCCAGCTCTGGCGAAAGAGAGCACGGCAGCAAGGTCTCCTTCGGCTCTCCACAGGCGTAGAATCTGAACGGCATGTTCCTCCGTTACAGACTTGAGGATGTCGAGGAGTTCCTGAGCTTCATTGGACGTGTTGGAGGACCGAAGAGCTCCTCGATTCTGGACGTAGGTGCACTCGGATGATCGTTTCTGACAGGAACCGCAAGTTGGGCGTAGTCCGTCGCACTACAACGGGCACGACACGGTCCGTCAGTGGGGGTTCATGAGCGCATCCGGGATCCACCGAGACCAAAACCGCCGGTGGGAAGGCTACCGTAATAGCCCGGCGCCAAGACTCACACGAGTTTTCCTCCTTCGGCAAGGATTGCAAGCAATGTCGCCCTGTCTGCGTTTCCTCTTTGACATGTCTGTTTGCGACGGCGCAAACGGGGAGGGTTGTGAACTGTCCGCGGCGGGCAACAGGGGGGCCAACTCCCTGGACATTGCTTTGTACCTCCGTAGTAGGTAGGGTAGGGTAGGTGCGGATAGGCGTCGAGAAGATGGAGGGCAAGAGCGTAGCAGTCCTGGATGCGTACGGATAGCCGATGAAGCGATGACCAGATATCAAACCTAAAGGTATATCCTAGGACCCTGCAGAGTAGGTAGGCCGGAAGAATGTGAAAGGTGAGATGGATATGGTACCATGATGGACACTATCGCATATAACCATTCAGGCTCCAACAGGAAAACTCCCAATCGTTTGCTAATTGATCAGTTCTTTCGCAAGTTGGGATCAAGGCCCCGCCATCGATTCGGCATCCGTCGCGGTCTGGTCTTGCTCTTACAGTCGCAACACGATACGAATCCTCGTATCTCTGACAAATTCCACCCAGCGCAACAAGACACAGCACAGCACAGCAGGTGCGACGCTCCATTTCCAGCCAGGGATTGGGGCTTGCCACTTGTTCCTCGACCCATCATTCCTTCCCTTGCAATGTAAGTCGGCATACCCACAATTCGCCTCCCCCCAGCTTTTCCCCGCCCGTCCACACCAATACTATCCGTACCATAAGGTACTACGAATCCTACCTTCCACTACCATAGTATACATAGTAGGGTTATTAAACCAGCCCTAGCCCACAAGGCGGAGAACCCAATGAGTGCCAGTCCACACAGTGACCAGGGTAAGGCAGCGTAGACGCCTACCTAAAGTACCTTACCTCATATGGCTACCAAACAAGTCACTGGGCAGAAACCAAAAAGCAAAACACACGTTAAAGCGAAGCTAACACCCCGCACCACGCATACGCACCCAGAGTAGCGAGTCATGGAGCTCTTGCAGAGGCAGCTGCCGAGATGAGATAGACATTAGAAAGACTGCTGGGTCATTAGATGATGTGGAAATTGTTCGTTTCCTCGCATGTGACTAATCGGCTATGACCATATGTAGATGTGCATTGCGCGGGGCTGAATGCTGGTTATTAGTGGTACACTTGTCACCAAGGGCGCCGGAGTCGAAGTCCGGTATGTTCACAATGCCTGATTGGATGGAGGTAGGTACCTATCGTCGCTTGTGTCACAGTGGCGAACCCTGACTGAGCTGGACGAGACTCTACAGATGACAGCATGGTTGTGGCGCATGGCGCCACAGTCCACTACGCCACTGTTTCAGGAGGTGGGGCCTATAGTTAACTGGCTTATTAGCTTTTAACAACGAAAGATGAGAAAAGATTTAGCTTTGACATAATATAAAGCTTACTTTCAAAAATTTATAATTCAATATAAACTTTAATCATAACTTTATATATTTTATTAATTATTAATTATAAAAATAATTAATTTATTTTTTATTTAGTATAAAAAAAGATTAAGTTATGTCTTATAATTTCCTTTTATTAAATATAATATAAAATGATTTTTCAGAAGCGTTTATTATTAAAAATTTTAAAAACTTAGCATATAAAAAATGTTATTTTTTATTGATAATAAATTTTGTAATTAATAATAAATTTTGTAATTAAAATAAGTTTTAAATTAATAATAAATGCTATATATTTAAAAATTTTAATTTAATGTATATATGTTTAAGGCGTTTAAGAAATGTTATTACTTTTGTGATAATTCTCTATTTTAATAAACATAGAAATAAAAGAAGCTTTTGTCGTTGATTCGTGAGGTCTAAATAGGGTTTTGTTGAGGCTCGGTCAACATCATCCGTACAACACGGACAGGAGGCTTAAGTACTTAGGCAGCAATGGTTCCTTCGGCCAGTGAGACGATTCGTGTTGCCTTTCCAGTCAAATTAATCTAAAAGGATCTCCCAGGTCTCACAATACACATTAAGACATGCAACAACTTGAAATGATTGACGTTTAATGAGAAGAATAGAGATGCCATCTTTGATCCCCAATATGCTTTTTTCGGAAGCAAACCAAAAAGCTGTTATTGTGCAAAACAGCTTGGCGCCAAATTTTGTTATCCAATTACACGATTTTGCCATCCTGAGAATGAGCAGTTGTTGAAACCCGGAGGTCGTCAGCTATAGTGTTCCGCCATCGGCCAGGGTCGAGCATTAGCCTGACATATTGTGGTCTGGTGAACAACTAGCTGTGCTTTTGCTGCCTATCACCGACACCGAGTATTCTCCGCGACTCCTCAACTGCTTCTCTGTGCTATCAGATGGATGAGATAACTGCGGGATGGCTTTATCGGCATTCATACACAATTTGCCGCACCGCAATCGGCAATAAGATGATATCTTCGGGTTCTTCTTTTCCGGACAAGAGATAACGAGAACCGGGTCCAACCAAGACCCCAGTCACCTTCCTGCAAAGGCAAGGTTCCTGATGCACTGCAACATCTGATTCGTTCAAACCGTAACGGTCTCGATGATCGCCACAGACTTATCGATGAGTTCTCCGATATGCTTAACATCTCTCTGCGATCCTGACACCCGCCATAGTAAAGGTGCGTCATAGACAGTCGTGATATCAGTAGAGGGGTTCCGAGTGGCATTCAGTCACATATAAAGATGGCAAAGGCACTCGTCCCATACTCTAGTCTTCTCAGCCGTTGATGAAAACCAGCACGGTCATCATCATGAGCTCTGACGAGAAGATCGATGTCGAAAAGGCCCCAAACTTGGGTGGTGGCCAATCCGAGGTGCTAGTCGGAGAGGTCAAGGATATCAAAAACGCTGATGCTGCCCTCGAATTCCTGCGAAACGGCGGAGATGTTACCCCCATATCGGCCGAGGATGAGCGCATCCTAAAGCGCAAGATTGATTGGAGAATCGTTCCTCTCATGTTTTCATGTTATATCCTCCAATATCTTGACAAGACTTTGATCAACTATGCGAACGTCATGGGTTTACAGAACGACACGAGCATCACTGGCAACCAGTACTCGCAACTGGCCATGATATTCTACGTGAGCTATCTAGCCTTCGAGTTTCCTCATGCCTGGGGCATGCAGAGGTTTCCGACAGCGAAATATATCGGGATCATGGTCTGCTTGTGGGGTTCCGTTCTGGCGACTACGTCAGCCTGCCACAATTGGGCTGGATTAGTTGTGACGAGAGTCTTTTTAGGTGTTTTTGAGAGCGCTGTCGCCCCTTCACTAATAGTCATTACGACCATGGCAAGTGAACCGTCTGCTTTATGATGATTATTCCCCCTAACAACGTCTTCATAGTGGTATAAACGTCAAGAGCAACCCCCTCGGATGGGTATCTGGTATCTAGGCACTGGTGGAGGTACCATTGTTGGCTCCCTCATTTCTTTCGGCTTCCAGCACTACCACAGCTCCGGTTTCACTTCATGGCAGATCATGTTCCTCATCTGCGGCTTGATTACCATCGCCATCGGCATTACAGTCATCCTCGTTCTGCCGGACAATCCAATGAGCGCAAGCTTCCTCTCCCGTGAAGAAAAGATTTGGGCTGTCGAAAGGTTGAGAAGCAATCAGACTGGTGTTGAAAACAAGAGCTTCAAGCGCGAGCAGGCAATCGAATGCTTCACAGACCCGCAGACATACCTCATTGCCCTCATCACCATCGCTTCAAATGTGCCCAACGGGGCTGTATCCTCGTTCCAAGCCACCATCATCAAGGGCTTCGGCTACACATCCAAAGAGACTGCGCTGCTCTCCATTCCAGCTGGCGCAGTGAGCATTGTCTCCATCTTGGCGGCAACCAATGTGGCAGGGCGATTTAACCAGAGAGCAATCAACATCATTTGCCTTCTGATTCCCGGGGTTATTGGCGCTGCCCTGATGGCTTTCCTCCCCGAGGACAACAAAGCTGGCAAGCTGATCGGCAACTATATGACGAACTGTATTGGAGCAACGTTGCCCCTGCTATATTCTCTGGTTGGCGCTAACTACGCTGGGCATACCAAAAAAGTACGTGGGCACTCTTTGACACTCTTTCTATCGTGAGACTGATACGTATGCTATTACTCAGGTCACCATGAATGCAACTCTCCTCATCTGCTTTTGTGTCGGTAACATCATTGGACCTTTAACATTCACAGCAGAATCTGCGCCCGGATACCTTCCCGCCAAGACAGCAATCATTGTTACCTGCGGATTGGCGATGGTGTTTACGCTAATGCTGAGGTACTATTATGTTTGGGAAAACCAGCGGCGGGAAGGACTTGTACAAACTGGGGAGCTCGGCCACTTGAAGGACATCGAATTCAGCGATGTGACTGACCGTAAGAACAAAGAATTCAGATACACCCTTTGAGACGGTCATTATGTTGTGTATTTGAGTTGGTCAATGTCATGGAGCTTTGTGGGCATGATTGGAGATTGATTTATACACTATTCTTTAGAGAACCACACTTTACGTGTTGCTCTTAAAGGTTTCCTCGATATGCGACTTTAGAATCCCATCTGTAGCATTCTGCTGATTGAACCCGTCGCGCAAATGGTTGATAAGAGCACGTGCCGCTTTGGTCCAGGATATAAGTCAAAGCTGGATATGGAACATCGTAGGCTTCAGGATCAAATTGGCAGCCTCTTTTTGAGCAAACATCCGCAAAGCCTTTTGGACGGCTTTGGGGTCCTCCTTCACTCCTATGAGCTCGGTAGAGAAGGCGCTTGGTTTTCGGGAAATATTTGCGTGGCCTTGGGGTCGTATTTTTCGGGATCATTGTTCATATACACATCGTTGACGTCTTTCTCATGGTCGTGGAGTGTCCCCAAGACTTTTTATAAAGTCTGAAGGGCCCAAGTACACACTCTGGTGCAATGAGTGAAGCCAAGAGAGAAACAAGTGACTGTCCCATAGAAACGACTGTATCCCCTGGTATTGCCGTCCTGGTTGACAAGAGGCTTCAATGGCTCTTATAAGTTGGCCGACAAGAATTTTTTGGGTGGCGGGGACTTTAATCGCAGCATTATTCACTTGGATGGTGCTTCAAGTTTGTAAAGAAATTTTGAGAATAATGCCATTTCAATTACACTGACATTCCTCGTAGGTACTTGTAGACTTGATTTGGTTGATAACTCAAGAACTGGGTAGATATATGCTCACCTCCAGGTTCAGGGGATAGACTAGGAGTATAGACTGGTATTGCGTAATGTACTGTGTGACAGATTGCTATGAAGGAGTGTGTGTCTGGGAAGCAAGACCATGAGGCAGAGATATATGTGCACCTCCAGATCGACTCAAGATCCCGATGCTGGCTGGGGCACAAGAACCCCAGTCGAAGTCTTCATACCAAGATTTTCGAAAAGAATTAGTGGTGAGCTTTCTGAGTATTCAATGTTTACATGGTCCGGCCGGGGCCCGGACTTGTGGCTTCGCCCTTTCCCGCCTTGAAGTACCTCATATATCCGCCTTACGGAGCGAGCCTATTTGGCGGACTTTCGGTGATCAGACGGTCTCGTACGGCACTATGCCGGGCAGCGCCACTTGCTGTAATATTTGGCATATTCGTGCTTTTCAGCAGTCCATATAACCTCGCTGTGGAGGCCTATTTGGTGGAAGAAGATCATTTTACTAAGATTTCAGCTGTTCACGGCATTTGACCCAGATCTAGCGGCCTTCTACTGAGACCATGCAGTGCTCTGGATTGCAGGTTGAGCCTTGACGTCCATATTGAAAAGACTGAAGCATGATGGTTCGTGGAGGCCCAGCATTTTCAAGATTGATGGATTGTACGCAATTTAATATTCTCATGGATTCATCGGTTGTTGCATTGTGGTAAGACATTCTTCTTCATCTGCACAACTCTCCTTGCACAGGAGATTCCGGCTTCCTTTCAAAATCGGCAGACCAGTCGCCTCTCCATGTTCTCCAATCCTGGACAATGTGCCTGTTCAGGGACATGAGGGTGTCCCCATGATGCATGAAGGCGTCATGCTCCCCTGCTAATAGGGCCGCTTGTGGCCGCGTAATAAAGGCCCATGTTCCGAGCTGCATGAATCCAAGGATCCTGAAGATTTGGGTATTATGTGAAGACCTTACACGCTTGTGTGTAGCAAGGTTTTGAGATGCATACTTTACCAAGCTTGATCTCATGGCATTGATAGCTATGATTCTTTCAAGGAAACCTCAATAACATCATCCTGCGCAACGAACGACTCTAACAAACTGATCTGGTGCACCGAAAACGGCGCTATTTTATACAGCTGTTTCCCGCTCACCGGCATCTCCTGATGTGCATCTCCACTTGCCGTTGGTTGCGGGGATGCTGAAGAGAATGGGCCGCATCAACCAACACGTTGGGGCACTGCATTACAGGGCTCCAATGATCTTCCAACTGCATTAGACAATTTTTACTAATACGACAAGAACCGGCCCAATCATACTCCGGCTGGACCAATTCCGCAGGGCCCTTGAGGTTGGAAAGGTCTCATCTCCGGTGGACCATGGGTGCACATGGGAATGGCCAACTGGAAAACTGACCTCGTCATGAACGTACGACTAAAGTTCATCAACCAACAATTAGGAGCTGGCCAAGGAATATTCCCTAGTCTGGCCCCTTTTTATTTTTCGCAGCTGTGGACTCTTCTTGGCACCTTTGGGCTCGGTGACTATCCCCCTTTTCGTCATCAACTACTTGACGGGGTTGCTGTTTATCCTCTCTGTTGTATCTGTATTCTGTGTGGAGAGGAAGTCTGGATCAGAATCTCAAAGTTTACAGCATCGAAGTGGCCTCATTAATTCCGTTTCTTCCAAGATATCCAGCCTCCAATCGCTCGTCCCTGCGTCCAATTGGGTGTTTTCATCAATGTTGGTTGTAACTGTCCTCTGTTGCTCCGGATATTTGGATCTGCACGAAGAAACGACGGTGGATGAGGACCCTTCCTCGCTCTGGCGGGTCACAACTTTCGTCGGATCTGGTCCCAACGATGCACATGTACCATGGTCCAGTCAAGCCGGACTGACTCTAGACCCTTGCATTAAAGTTGGCTTTCTGTAGATCGATGCCTTCTCGTGCTTTGGGAGAAAAATGTATCAAAACTCAATGCCCTTTGGTTTTTCGTTTTCTCTTGACGATGGGGAAAGGTCGCACTGAATTCCGGTAGCTTGTCCGCCTTTTTTTGCTTTTGTGGCATTTCTGAAAATCCGTATTCTCGTCAATGCCTTACTCTCCTCGAAATCGGAATAATTGAATGCTTTATCCTCGTATCTCACGT
Organism: Colletotrichum orchidophilum; assembly: GCF_001831195.1. Taxonomy (NCBI): domain Eukaryota; kingdom Fungi; phylum Ascomycota; class Sordariomycetes; order Glomerellales; family Glomerellaceae; genus Colletotrichum; species Colletotrichum orchidophilum. The sequence goes on from NW_019173004.1 coordinate 110,944, forward strand.
TTCTTTGGTCTTGCAGCATGGCTGACCGTCAAGAATGGCACGCTGTACGGCCTGAAGGTCTTGCCGCACGGATATTGAGCGTCACTATTGGCTTCACCATCGTCTGCCTCCTGGTGGTGGGTTTAAGGGTCTGGCTACGATTGAAGCTATCGACATTCGGTGTCGAAGATTATCTCATGTGCGCGGGAGTAGTAGGTTCTATCCCCCATGGCCATACTCCAAGAGTATCTGTTTTCGCTAACTGCAAAGACTCTCAATATGGCGCACAATGCTGTTGTAATGTATGGGACGTTCACCGGCATTGGCTCGCCAGACTCCAAGCTTGATTCGACTCTCATGATTGAAGGCGCAAAGGCGAGTTGCCTTGATCAAGAAATTTCTGTGACCTGCTAACTTGGTATACGCAGGCCATCGTCTTGTGGCAAATATTTTATGTCAGTGGCTCTCTTCTCATCAAGACCAGCATCTGTGCAACACTTATCCGCATTGCAACTCGACGCCGATTCATCTATACCTTGTACGGATTGGTAGCAATGTCGGCAGTCTCAACTTTAATTGCCATCTTAGCAGTACTTGTTAGATGCAAACCAGTGGCCTCGTCTTGGGATCCTTCTCTCGGCTCTTGTCTCGATCAAACAATCATCATCACCCTTACATACGTCGTTTCCGTTATCAACATCATCAACGACTTTGCTGTAGCGATCATCCCAGTCTTCATGCTGTGGAACATACAGATGCGGAGGCCACTGAAGATTTTGACTATTTTCATTTTGGGGTTAGGAATTCTGTAAGACGCCCTCCTATATCTACTCCTTTTTCGCAGTTCCCTTACTTTGGTCAGCGCATCAACCGCAACGATCATCCGCATGCCTTATTCGTCTGCATATAGCAATCCCGTCAATCTGCTCCGTAAGCCATTCACCGTTCTCGCTTTCCATACTCATCAAATTGACAATTGAATGTGAAGAGAACGTTGGGAACATCATTCTTTGGACTGTTGTTGAGTGCGGTATGGGGATAATTGCTGGATCTCTTCCCATGCTCCGCCAACTTTTCAAGGGGCTTGCAAAAGAACTGAGCAATCAAGATGACACATACGCCCTCCGAGCGCGCTCAGGAACGATGGCTCTGGGACATGGCCGAAACCGGAGTGATCGAGAGAGCCCTCTTGACACGGAAACCGACAGCACTCGTGGGATCATTAAAACGACCAGAATCGATGTCACAGCACAGTCTACCCACAGTTCGACGAGGGTCAAAGACGACTCCTTGCGCACGAGAGAGGGGACGGCTTGACAAGGCCCCCTGAAAGATCATAGAATGACCCTGGGCGTGTGTTGACAAGGTTTGTTGGCTGTGTTGTGGGTGCACTAGTAGACCTTGCTGGTAGATGGCACACGTAAACATAAGGAATCTTTCTACCAGTCGGACAACTTCCCCGACTGTCAGTGATTAATCCAAGCCCATGGAACCGATTCATAATGAATACAATGTTTTGATGGTCTTGATGACATGATCCGCAGTCTTCAGCCCCTAGTTACAACGCCAAGAAGAGTGCAGACCTGCCGTTAGCTTCCGATTATGATCACCGGACATGAACCAACGGCCACAGTCCACCATTAGCGTTCAACGCGACATGCAGATGTGGAGCATGAAGATCCCTCTCACCATGGACCCTGGCTCAAGCTCTACATTGAGGTCCACCCGCGGCGCGAGACAACCAGAGGCAGGGTTGGAAGTTGAAGCGGAGGGCATATGGAACGACCCCTAAGCTGATAAACAGAAGCTCAGCCCCAAATCGCATGGTACAGTTCTCCCCGTCTTTTTCTATTCACATTGTATCATCAGACACACACTTCCGCGAACATGTCAGCTTACGAAGTCAAGGGCAAGTTTGCCGTCGTCACGGGCGCTGGTTCCGGTAAGTCGACACTGTGACCCAAGCACAAGGTTATGAAAGTGCCAAGGAAACAAGCTTACGTCTGTCGGACCAGGCATCAATCATGCTTTTGTTGAAATTCTGTTACAAGCGGGATGCTCAGTCATAATTGCCGACCTTGAGTTGACGCCAGAAGCTGAAGCGACTATTGCCAAGTATTCCAGGGACGCTGTTGACTCCCACGGCTCCTACGCCATCTTCCACAAGACAGACGTGTCCGATTGGAACCAGATCAGCTCGCTGTGGGCCACCGCACTCAAGACCTTTCCTCAGATTGACATTGTCTGCAATGGTGCCGGTGTCTATGAGCCTCCGTCAAGCTGTTTCTGGAACGCTCCTGGGGTTTCCCCGCTTGCCCAAGATCCCGCCGATGCCAAAATCGGCCAATACAAGACTTTTGCGATCAACACCATTGCGCCGATTCGGTTGGCTCAGATTGCCATCGACTATTGGCTTCAAAATCGAAGCATTCAAGGCAATCTCCTGTGGATAGCAAGCTTGGGCGGATACGTCCATTCAATGCACACGCCCATGTACTTCGCCAGCAAAGCCGCAATCGTTAGCATGGTCAAGAGTCTAGGTGGCCTCAGAAAGGAGCTGGGAATTCAGAATGCTGCGGTCTGCCCCGGAGCAGTCTATGTGAGTAACCAACCAGACCCTGCACTCCATCATACCGATCTCCAGCCATGGTCTTTCTCTCCCACTGAATCAAAAACTGACTGTTTGCAGACTCCCATCTTTCATCCCGAGTATTGTCGTGACAGGGTGCGGCCCGACGACCTGACACTCACCCCACAACAGTGTGCCGCTGTTTTGATGCGTGTGCTTTGCGAGCCTGAGTTTGGCGATGGAAATGTCGTGGAGACAATGTTGATTGGAAGCAAAGATGACAACTCTGTCAGCGTACGAGAGGTTCCACTGCATCTGCTTTACCCAACAGCCGGACCGGTGGGACAGGACAACCACTTATTGGAAGAGGAGATTAAGATGATCAAGCACCTCAAAGAAAATGGAATGAGGGCCTGAGATGTCGACGGCTTCAGGAATGTAGTTGATGAGTACGTGTAAGAACTGATTCAGATCGCACCGGAGACAGTCAGGGCAAGAACTCTAGGCTGTCAAGGCCACATGCGGCCAGCAGGAACCTTCTTCAGATGACAGATTTCAGGATATTCACCAAGCCTAATTGAACCTCGGAGAGTGGTTCTTGGTCTAGAAGAAGTTCCCTTCACGGTTTCTCCTTTCTCCCATGTTGCATACAGACTTACATGTAGTACTCATGATCGCACATACCAATCATGATGATATCCGTCTTGAGACAAGCTTCTTTGTTAGTCCCAATTTTCATTTGCGGGTCGTTCTGGGCCTGGACCATTCGAAAAGCCGCACTCAACCCCAGCTCCACTGCACCGAGACTTTCGAAGCTCAGTCGCACAGATAATTCTGCCTTCTGAGACACTCCACAACCAACAAAGACATCTCGGAATTATGGATGCCTCCCCCCGCTGCAGAACCGCATCCACAACAGCTTCAATGGGTTCCGATCCATCATCTGGGAGGGTGGCCGAGTTGGTTATGGCGCCAGGTTAAGGTCAGCTTAACATCTGTTTCCTGGTGGGGCAACCCGCGCGAGTTCGAGTCTCGTCCCTCTCATTGCTTTCTTTTGCCTCGTTCGGCATACGTACTTTTATGCTTTCAAACTTCGATATGCTTGCTTCCTTGAAGTATGGAATATTCATGGAGATGTTGTTTTTTGCAGAAATTATCTATTTTCAACTTCAATTATGCATCACAAGGATTAAATGCTTAGCGGTGACAGCATCATGTATGCCCACAGTTATGATGTTGTGGTTCTTCAACTTGTTGCCTCCTTATTAAACACTAATCGTGAGGGAAGCTCTATCTGCTCGAGACATTTCACCTATGAGGAGTTAAGCGGTATGATCATCCGATATGGTAGTATCAGTACAGAAATCCAGAAGTCTAGTGCGATGCATCGCGTTAGTTGACTGTGTTAATCATGAATCCTTCTTCAGCCTACATGCACCTACCGGAAACAGGCTTTGTTGCATTTCTCGGAGTAGTCCTGTATGGAGAGCTCCGAAGAATCCCTGCAGTGCCAGTTGGTATTTGTATCTGATTTGATTTGATCTTTCGGCGTAGCTTGGACCCAAGTTCGCGATATGTCTCAGCCCAAGCTCGTTGGACTCACAAAGTCAAAAGCTACAAACGTGCCGCATCAATATCATGAACTGCAAAGGGGATGAGCCCATGACCCTCTCGGGCGGAACCTATCTACTCAAGGGTACCTTAATCACCGTAGCCACACACACTGCCCGCGGCTCAGCCCTCTGGCGACCCGAGCTAGAGAAATTCGACAGCCACAGGTTCTTCCATATGCGGAAGAACCTGTATGCGGGAAGACGTAGGGCAGGAGAACCGATGGCAGTTCGTCTCCACAAGATCCAAGTGTTCCCGCCGTTGGCCACGGAACGCAAGCATGCCCGGTATGTTTCTTTGTCAACAAGGAAATGAAAATCGTATTGGCCCGGCTGATTATGAACTACGACTGGAGGATTGTAGAAGAGAAGCCGCCAACAAGCATGTCTCTCAGTTGGTTTGTGGCGGGCTTGAGGGCAGTCCTCGGGAGTAGAGCGAGGACTCCTCAGATAGAACTGTGGGATGAAAGGTATACAAGAAGCGAGGGCATCACGCGAAGCAAGTAAACAATTCAAAAACGCAGTCAACTACAAGGGTCAAAGCCGTGAGGAGAGCAAAAAGTGAATGCGTCAATCGCTGACGGGAATTGAGCCCGACGTGGCTGGGAAGAGTTAGTGACGATGTTCAATGTCCATCAGATAGATGTGCTGCAACTTACGGGTCGAACCCACAACCTTGAGATTAAGAGTCTCACGCTCTACCGATTGAGCTAGCCGGGCGGATGGAAATCCAATGGCTGGATGTGATGTCGAGAGCCAGCTAGAGTGAGTACATGATCCACTCGTGGGATGAGCCGGATGGGCTTGTTTGATTTTTTTTCAAGATCCATCTCTAGACCCGTTGTGTTTTTTGACAGGGTTATCGCGTTTCCATAAAGTAAGGTAGGTAAGGTCCCTAGGGCTTGTCTTCTATGGACTGACTCCGTTGCGGGTCCCGGATGTTCTTTGAGGGGGGCCGTACGAACTCCCGAGACCGAGGACTCCGCCATGACTCTCAATCCTTGTTCTTCGCGAGTCGGTTGCTAATTCCCAAGCCAATGTGTACGCAGTTTGGCTTGTGGACGGTCCAGCATAGCAAAACGTGACGGTTTGGCCTTCTCTTCCGTTTCAAGGCCACATGCCAGCCGGGGGGATGCGTCGCGTTGCCAATCTGTCCGAGGACCGGCTCCAGAGCTAGTCAAGCTACCTGGGCAAGGAGGGAGTTGGGTAGTTTGGAGGTTGGTTAGATTTGGCAACACTGGTTGAAAAATGTTCGATCCACGCAAGGGGCCTGGCCCCATTGACTTTGCTGCTCAGACATAGATGTGCTAGCGAAGGAATCAAAGGTGGACCGAATTAAAAAGCACCGACTCATTGGCAACGGGGAAGAAACATTGAAAACATAGGAAAATCCATTTTGTAGAGTATATCTTGGTTATACACACTCGCTGACCATTGTGGCCCGCCCGGTTTCATCCGTTCCTTAAACCACGCGCACCCCTTTTCCATATCGATACAGATTGCAACCGGGAAAGCAATAACCACCGCTATTACCACATCGCCCATGAACTCGTGTCTCGACCTTGAGATTTAGTGTCCACCTCCTCTGGCTCGCTTGGCACCAGCGCCTCCGCCAGCCTCGGAGTCTCCTCTGGGCCGCTTGTTGCCAGGCTGGAAGTCGTTGGCACCAGGGTTCAGCGGTCCGGCACCGTGACCTCCTCGGCCACCGCCACGTCCGCCACGTCCCGCCAGACCACCTCTTTCTGCACCTCCGCTCGACACCCTGTTTCCGGCAGCGTAGGCTCCACCCCGACCACGACCAGCCGCACCGCCTCGTCCTGGGAGGGGAATGCCACTTCGTTGGCCTGGGGCAGCCTGAGGCGGTGGTTGCGGTAGCCCATGGCCTTGGGGTGCGGCCTGACCTGCCTGTGCTCCTTGCGTGCTTGAAGCAAAGGGGTTCTGTTGCTGTTGTGGTTGCTGCTGCTGTTGCTGTTGCTGTTGCTGTCCCTGCGTCCCTTGTGCAAAAGGATTGGCCTGGGCTTGGGTGCCGTTAGCAGCACCAGCCGCGAAAGGGTTCGCTGCAGCGGTGTTGGTTGCTGGTTTGACATCTCCAGGAGCAGGAATTTGTCTCTTCTGGGGGATGCTACTGCCCGGCGGAGGTATACCACTAGGAGCTGAGCCGCCTGATGGCTGTGCTTGGTTGGTTGAGGCAGTGGGAGCTTTGGCACGGTCAGCATAGGTCCAAGGATTCACGATAACTTGAAGGAGCTCACCAATTGTTGGAGCAGCGGCTTGGGCTGGCGCGGCAGGAAGAGGCGCCGAGATCGAAGGACGGGGTGCCGCGGGTTGTGCGTTGCCAGTTGGCTTCGCCGGGCTTGGCTGCGGTGCGGCGGGAGCTGGTTTGGCAACTTTGGCCTCCTCCCAGACTTCCCCAACAGGTCGTTGAGGTGTCTTGGTCGCTGCCGTGGAAACGACTTCGATCTTGGCGTTGGCGCCTCTCAGCTGGTTGTCCTTCATGTTGATTTGCAGCGCAGACTTCTTCTGTGCCAGCAGCTGACCTTCTTCGCGGGCATTTGCGATTCTCTGCTCGAACTCGGCCTTTAAACTCGTCTCTGTCTCGTTCTTAACCTTAGCAGTCTGTTCTTCGAGCTTCTTTCTAAGATTCGACGACATGATGTTCCGCACTGTAGCGTTGGTGGCGAGGAATTTCCGAATCTCAGCATCGGGGAGCTGAGACAGATCCGCGGCGCCGGCGGGGGTGCCGGTCATTGGCGTTGCCGGGGCTACTTCCGGGTCTTGCTGCTTGATGGGCGTAGCAGGCACAGCGAGTTGCTCTCCCGCAGGCTGAGTAGGGGCGGCACCTTGCTGCTCGGCCTTCCAAATAACCTTTTCTTGCTCCATCCTGGTGGCGAACTCGGCATCCAACTTCTCACGAGACTGGCGTAGCTTCTCGTTGAGTGCGTTGCGCATCTTGTCCGACCGCTCCTTAATAGTCTGAGTAATATTCTCCTCGAGCTCGTTCGCCTTGCGCTCAGCCTCCGTAGCCTTGGCCTCGGCGGCAGCAATCTTTTCTTCCAAGGCCTTCCGCTCCGTGTCGGCCAAGCCACTCGCGCCGTTTGTGGCAACTGCCTCCGCCGCGGCGGTGCTTGTCGGCTCGACGGCAGGCTGCTGCTGCTGGACCTGGGCAGCCTGCTGCGCGGCCTCGACAGCCTGATCTCTCTCCAAAACGACTGTCTGCAATTGCGCTCGTAGACTCTCGAGCTCTTGCTCGGCATTTGCCTTCTGGGTTGAGATGAAATCCAGCTGGCTTCGCATCTCAGCGAGTTGCTGCTCTAATTGAGCAACCACTTCTGTAGACACTGATGCCGACGCGTCTGCGGTGGGTTGAGCGGCAGCGGGCGGCGCGCCAGACTGGTTGGCTTGAGCATCTTGCTGTAGTTTTTGTACCTGTTGCTGGAAGTTTTGAATTTGTTGCTCAAACTCGGTTCGCTGCTGCGTCGTCGCCTGCAAGTTTTGTCTTGTCGTCTCGAGTTCGGTATTCGTGGAGTTGAGCTGCTGCTGCAAATGGTCACGCTCAGCGATCGCAGCGTCCTTCTCCGTGACAGCTTCGTTCCGAGCAGTAATGGCCTCGTTCCTCTCGCCGGTGATCTTGCGCGAACGCTCTTTGAATTGGTCGGTCATGCGCTGGCGCGTGTTTTGCCAGTTGGCCCTCTCCGTTTCCAACAGCTGCTTAGTTTCCTCAAACTCTGCTCGTAAAGGACCTTCAGACGCCTTGAGGGCGTCGCGTTCGGCCTGCAAATCAGTGATGGTCTGCTTGAGTTGCTCCATCTCGGCTGGATCTACACGACCATACTTTGTAAGGATGCCCTCGGTTCGCTTCTGCCACCTATCGCGATCCTCCTGCACTTGTTTGATTTCTTCTTCGAGGAAGCCCTTTTGGGTCTGGAGCTCCTCTATTCTGGCTTCGAGAGGCTGCACCTTGCCTTCCAACTCTTCAACCTTGGTGTTCTTTTCAGAGATTTGCGTCCGCGCTTGAGCAAGCTCGTTGCGGAGAGTGGCGCTGCTCTCACGATAAAGGTTGAGTTCGTTGATTTTGTCCATCAGATCCTTGTGGGCAATGGAGGCTTGGCCGCTCTCAGCTTGTGAGCGGCGCTCCTGGTCGAGCTTCAAGCGAGCCTCGTCGAGCTGAGACTGGGAGTACTCGAGTTGTTGCTGCAGACGTTTTGATTCCTGAACCTTGAGATCATACTGGACCTCCAAGATCTCCTTCTCGCGTCGGAGGTAATTGCTGAGTTCCCGAAGGCCGTCAGCTGCGCCGTCACTTCCGGCTTCCGCGTTGTCGTTGACCTCCCCTGCTGCCGCGTTGCGACTCTCCTTGAGTGCAGAGAACTGCTTCGTGATGCCCTCCAGCTGCTCGTGCAACAGCTTGTTCTGTGCGTTGACATCGTCACGGCGGGCCTTGATTTCTGACATTTCCTGCTCGAGTCGCTGTTTCCTCTCTTCCCACGAGCTCTCATTCTGGGACAGGGCAACCTTGGCCGATTCGGCCTCGGCTCTCAAAGTCGCCGACTGGCTCTTGAGCTCGTTGTATTCAGTGCGCAACTGCTGGACGAGCTTCGCAGCCTCGGCGTGCTTGACGAGCTCGTGTTCATAGTCCTGTTGAGCCTTGGCGGTGATCTCTGACTGGGCACGAAGATCCTGTTGATGGAACTTGGCAGCCTCTGAGTGGCGGTCGGCTTCCTCTTTCAACCGCTTGACCTCCTCGTCCAGAATCGTCTTCTCATCCTCGTACTTGCGGGCAACTTCAGCCTGAGAGTCACGGAGGTGGGATAGCTCCTTATTGGAGTTGGCAAGTTCCGATGACAGATCCTCAACACGCTGCTCGAGCTCCTTGATCTTGGCATCCTTGGCCGCGAAAGCAGCATCCATCTCCTCCCTAAATTGCTCCGTGGTGGTCGTGAACTCGGAGAGTGCTTCCTCGTTTTGTTCGCTGAGTTGCTTGTACTGCTCAGTCTGTTCCTTGGCATTCTCAAGCTGAGACTTGGCAATGTCGAGCTCCCTCTTGAGGTCGGAAACCTCATTGATTAGTTCTCGAACCTCGGCCTCGTTGTCTTGGTCAGTCTGTGTAGGGGGTGGCATCGTGCCGGGTCGTGGAGTGGGTCGCGGCGCCAGGCGACCAGCGCGGTCCTCCGCGTTGCGAAGCTCGATGGTGAGCTCATCAACCCGAGCTTGCAGATGGTCGCGGCTGGTCTTAACAGCGACATGCTCTTCGCGGATCTGGCTGAGACTAGTGGAGAGCTCGTCGATACGCTTTTGGGCTTCCCGGGCATCAAACTCCTTCCTGAGCTGAAGCTTCTTGCCCTCTTCCATTTCATCAGACAGCTTGCGCTTCGTGCTGTTCAGCTCTTGTTCAAGATTGTCAATCTTGGACTGCGCCTTCCGCCTGTACTCGGACTCGGAAATGTCACGCTCATTCTGCATGGATTGCTGGCTTGCCAAAAGGCTGTTGAGTCTCGTCTTCTCCTGAACAAGATTCTCGTTGTCTTGATTGAGACGATCTTGAATGTCCTTCCACAACTTCTTCTCGGCCTTGAGGTTGGCGGCTTCGTTTCGGACGCTCTCGAGCAAGCCCTTGGCATCGATGAGTTCTTCGGCGACTTGCTGAGTTCGAATTTCGTGCTTGATAGAGTCCTCCGACAGCGACTGGTTCCGCTTCTGGATCTCCTTGTTCTCGCTTTGCAGCGCAACAAAGTTGGAGTGGAGCATCTCGTACCTCTCGGAGGCGAGAGTAATCTGGCTGGTGATCTTTGCAACTTCACCTTGGAGAGAGTTCTTCTCGCTCGATAACCTGTCAATCTGCTCCCGCAAGGAACGACGGACAGATTCTTCGTCGTTTCGGTAGGTGTCAAATTCGACTTGCAGATTGCGCAGGGCGGCTTGTGGGGACACACCATCGCCATCCTCGGTCTCGATACTAGTAAGCGGGAGGCGCTGGCCGTCATCAGAGCCGAGAATGGAAGCGAGTTCGCCGGCGGAGGCCTTCTGCTGGAGTAGACGTCTGAACATGTCACGCTCTGACTTGAAGCTCTCCATTGTTGATCTCAGGGACTTTGTCTCTTCAATCATGTTGGCGAGCTCTTGTTGCAGTCGACCGACTAATTGGTGGTCCTCCATAGCCTGGCTCTTTGCAGCAACAGCCTCTTCACTCTCCATCTGCTCCGCCAATTCTCGGGTGACTCTCAGAAGCTCTTGGTTCTTGGCTTGCAGTTCCTGGATGTCCTTGAAGACCACGAACTTTTGGGTGATGAATTGGTGGGTGTCGGACATGTCGTTTAGAGCGCCCTCGGCGATTTCACCGCGAGAAAGTTGCTCCAGGCGAACAGTTTCCTCGCGAGTCAGCTGCTCCAAGCCCTTTTCACGGGCATGCATGTTGAAGACCAGCATCTGGATCTGTGTGCTGAGGTCACGAAGTTGTGTGCGAAGGATCTTGGACTCGGCCTGAGCAGTGCCCAAAGCACTCTCCGCCTTTCGCGCACTCTTCTTGGCAGCGTCGCGCTCTTCGAAGCTCGTCTGAGAGAGTTCGGACATCCTAGTAATCTCGGCCCTCAGGGTATCAGCTTCGTTCTGGAGCTCCTCAATCTCGGGCGTCTTGGCTTCCAACAGGGCAATCATATTGTCGAGTTCTTCGGCGAGTTGTTGGTTGCGGCGCTTCTCCCCCGCCAGTTGTCCCTTGGCCTTGTAGAGTTCGTCGATAGCCTGAGTCGCGGTAATGGCAGACTTGTTTCGTGCAGACGCGGGAGTAGCGAAAGGCGAGGCAGGTCTCCCGAGAAGGGAGCCATTCATACGGGGGGTTTGAGGTGCGGATCCTGGTGGTGGCCCTTGTTCCATACGGGCGTGAAGCTCGTCGACCTCGCCCTCAAGCTGGGTCACCCGTTCCTCCAAGGCACGGCAAGTCTCCCTCTCGCGCTCGAGCTCGTGCTGGATGCGTCTGGTTTCGTTGGCATGTTTCTCCTTGAGGCTCTCCTTCTCACCCTCCAAAGTCTGCACGCGGGCCTTATGGCTGTCGGCAAGTTGGTTGGTCATGTCCACGACGCGCTGCTTACTCTCGATCTCGTGCTTGTAGCTCTCCTCACTGCGGGCGAATGCTTCCTGCTGCTGCTGGACCTTGGTGAGGGCTTCTTCGGCCTTGGCTTGAGCTGCGTCGAGACGATCTCGGAGTTGTTGTTCGCTTCGCTTCAAGGACTCAATGCTGGATTTGGCGTCTTCATTTTGTCGTTGCAATTCGGCGATTCGGGCCCCCTTCTCGCGGCGGTACTTGAGAGCCTCTTCGCTCTTGGTCTTGAGTTCGGTCTCGAACCATTCGCCATTGCGTCGGGCAAGGTCGAGTTGTTGCTGTAGGGACTCCTCTCGGTACTTTGCGCTGCTGACTGCGGCCTGGGCAGCCTGGACCGATTGCTGCAAAGCCGTGATCTCCTTCTGAAGTTGTACATTCTTCTGGTGCTGCTTCGCCAATTCCTCGGAGAGCTCTGAATCGCGGGCGTTTCGTGACTCAAGCAAAGCCATGTTTGCGCGGTTGGAAGATTGAAGGGACTCAACGCGGTCGCGGAGAGTCGTGATCTCGGAGTCGTGATCGGATCCGCGAGACTTGAGCGACTGGAGCTCATTCTCAACCGTTTGTCGCTTCGTTTCTGTCATGGCAAAGTCAGTCGTTCAGACATGAATACTTTACTATGTTGCAATGTCATTGTTGAACCAACCTTCCTCCTTGAGCTTCTGGCGAATCTCCTCGACATCCTTCAGGGCCTTGTCGGCTGTCGCCTTGAAGGTCAGACATCTTGATTCCGCGCTGTGGTGGGCACTTTCGAGCTCGATATCGACCTGGAGCTTCTGAGCATACAACTCATCATGCTCGCGCGCTTTCGCAATGACAGCTTCGAGAAGGCTCGCGATGAGCTCGGGGGTCGGTTCGGTTGTGGCTGTCGAGACCGTCGACTCGGACAACCCTAGGTGGCCGGCCACGTAGCCTATGTCCACCGCCGCTGCCATTTTGTTCGTATCTTACGATTCAGTCGTAGACATCGAAAGCGGATCTACACGTGGTTTGTGTTCGAGGTGTTGTCTGGTTTGGTGATGGGTGGCTGCGTCGCGCGTCAAACACCCCACTGGTCGGGGACGCTGAGGCAGGAGTAGTAGCGTTCGTTGCAGAAACGTGAAAGTAAAGGTAGACCCTGGAAAGAACCTAGGATGAAAAGTCACCCTGGACCGCCAAATTAGGTTGAGGCGGGTGTCGAGAGTTGATTCCAGGTGACGAGGAATGGGGTGGGTTTTTGGCGCTTAGCGTCAACAAGCAGATCGCAAGATTTTGGGAAGAGCGCGACCAGACGAATGTTTTCCAACCAACGCACAGTGCAGCATCCGTGCTGGTGCAAGGCTGGGGGGGAGCTGCAACCGCGAGCGACAAAGGTGCGGTTTTGGCCAATCAGAGATAGTCTTATACTTGGAGCTGGATTGGCCGCCGAAGATCAGCCGGCTGAGTCATGGAGAGCTCCCTCGGCAAGTGGGTCTAAGTTTTAGCGGTGAAGTCAGAGCTTGCTGGCCGGTCACGCCGACATTCACCGAGAATTCAGCTTCGGTGAGTTGGTGAGTGCGGGAGGAAAGCATCTTTGCCCTCAAGCTTCAAGTACCTGGTAGGTCTCTCAAATTCGCCTCAGATTCGCCTATTCTCTCAACTTTACTTTCTCTCTCTGGTACATCTTTCTTCCACACGTCTTCCTCTATCAATGTAGATGGCAATTGGGGTGATGTAGAAAATTGGAGCTGCTTCTCCTGTATTGATATCCAACTCACCTATGCAACAAGTGCTATCTACTTCATAAAGTCCTCCTCATTATTTCCATTGCGCCTTTGCTACCTTATTATACACAACTTCATCCGCCTGCCTGTTGTTGAAGGCATCATTATCATCATCGTCGCTGCTGTCCTCCATCCATCTCAGAATATCCTGGCGTCGGACCAGCATGCCATCCCATTCCTTGAAGCTCCGCCCTCTCTTGTCCTTGCCCCGGGTATATCGCCTGCGGTCCGCTCGGTAGCTGATGAATTGGTTGCCCATGGGCCTCGGCTAGGCTATTTTGAACCTGTGGCTGGACGTAGCTGGTCTGAAGCTCGGGTGGCAGTGGCAGGCTCTGACCATACGGCTGCTGCTGCTGCTGCGCATAACTCAGTTGGTCCTGCTGCCCTTGCAGCTCCAAAGGCAAATGTGGCCCTGCAGGCTGCAGTTGACCGTTGGTGTTGGCCGGCATCTCGGGCGGCAGTCTCGTTTGACCGTGGAGTTCCGCGCCAGTGGGAGACGGAGCCCACGCGCCCCCCGTATTGGACGCGGGTGACACCGTGTCTGGTCGCGGGGATCCCGTGTAAGAGACGCTCATTTGAGGGCTTTTGGGCGGCAGCTCGGACAGCATCGTCCCTCCTATTTCGGGAGGGCCTGTCATTTCGGGAGGGCCGAGTCTCGAGGAAAGCGGAAATCTGGCCTCGTTCTTCTTCCTGCGGCGGTAGATGATGAAGGCGACGAGGCCGGCGATGGATAGGGCACCGACGACAGCGATTACACCTCCGATGATGGCTGCCATGCTTGGATTACTGGATTTTGATTTGCCATTGGTCTCCGTGCTATCCCCAGCAGTGCCCGATGACCCAGTGCTAGTAGCCTGGGCTCCTGATGTCTTCGATCCTGTGCCTGCTTGAGCTGTTGGATACGTCTGGGCAACTATTGATAATCAGTCAAACCCGGTATGTTTTATGGAGCATTGCTCACTCACTGGATTCAGTCACGGTAGCCACAACCTCGTTCCTAGCCGCCTTACAGTAGTAATCCAATACGGCGAGCGCAGAAGATACGTCATCCGTAGCAGTGGATGAGCAGTACCATTTGATGTCTGATGTCACCGTACTCATGACGATGTTGGTCACTCCCTCCTTCAAGCACATACAGGAAGCCAGGGCCTGGGGTCCTGTCGGACACTGATACCGCGTGAGCGAGTAGATGGCATCCGAAAACCCCGACTGCGCACAAGGAGCCAGCGAGTTGTATTGGGAGAGCGCTGTCATGTAGTACGTCATGTCCCCTGGAGGCGGCGAGGGCTGCGGGAATGATGTGGTGCCCTTGTTCATGGCGCAATATGCATCATAGAATGCAAGACCAGAAGTGACGTCGGCCGCGTTGGAGCATGAGTATCGGACAAGGGACGCGATGGACCGGCTGACGCGTGCCGAGTTGTCGTTCTTTGAGCAGATGCACGGCGCCATCAGACTTGCGGCTTCGGGGCAAAATGTCGACATGGAGCTGATCGCGTACGACACGCCAGACTGGGCACACGGGGCCATATTGGCGAACTCGGCGATATCGGTCGCATACTTTGTCACGAGGTTGGTCGTCGGTGTCGCAAAGTTGACTGTCGCATCGGGGTTACAGTACTGGCTAATAACTGCCGCGGCGCTGGCCTGGTCGTCGGACGCCGTAGAGCCGCAGTTGTAGCTGATTGATTTGGAGATGGACGTTGAGATGGCGGCGAGGTTGTTGTTTTTCGTACATATGCATGACTGCAAGTCTGTCGGTGCTTCGCCGCACGCCGTGTAGGTCTGGGAAAAGATGTTGTACGAGACTGCAGTCTGTACGCATGGTGCCTAGGACGCGTCAGAGCCGTCCAGATCACGATTCCTGCATAGTCTTCCAACATACCAGCAATGTGTAAATGGAAAGATCAGTAACATAAACGATGCTTGCGGCTCTCCCGAGCCCGATGAGGCAGAGTGACAGCCATAGCTGGGCTGATATCTGCAACATGTCTCCCAAGCATACCCAAACAGAAATCACGAGGTGCCAAGGAACGGAACGTTGACAACGGTCAACGGAGTAACAAAAGACAGGACGAGCCTTTCACGAAGAATGGTGAGAGAAGGAGAGGATGCAATGCCCGTGTCTCTGTGTCTCTGCCTGGAGTGATTGACAAGGCATGGTAAACTCAGCGCGGGGCAGAGACAGTTCCTAACTACCTGCAGCCGTCAGGGGGTGATGAAGTCCACCGTTGAGCCCATGTGTCCGTGAGAAGCGAAGCTTAGTTTCTCCATCTTGGCTTAGGCAGACTTGGTGGTTTGATGGTCAATCACCACCACGACGGTCACTAACCCCTGTCATGATGGCGCTAAAGTCCCACAACCCCCTTGACAGCTGAAAGGCTGAGCCATGGATGGCGCCAACGTGATGACCTCTGCGATTCCGCGGTGGAGATTCCGCGTTCCGCTCCCACATGTCCGAACTGGTTCACCGACTCATCGCGGAGTCTGGCGGAGTCCTCGCTCCCTCAGAATCGTCGGATCGGATGCGAAGCAAAAGTGCGTACTGCAAGAGGTGAGCAAGATGCTTTTGCTCCTTTTCGATGAGGCCCCGAATTCATCCCCGACCGTTGGAAATAAGGTACAAAGTCGGTGGTGTCCACAAGACAGCTCAGCTGCAGCCGCGATGGCGTCGCTTAATCAAACACCGCCTTAGCATAAGCCCGGCCGGCATCGATGCGCACAATGGGTGTTTGGTCGTGTACAGGCAGGTTTCTCGCACTCGCAATAGCCCATGGCGCTCATCGACGGCAGAAGAAAACTCCTGCCGAAGCGTCGATTAAGAGTCTTTGGAGAAGACAACACTGGTTGTCTATCCTGTTGGTCATTTGCGAACCCCTCGCGATGGCGTCGTGATGATGAGATGATGATGACCTCCAAACTTTGCAGAAATGACTCAGGGGCCGGCAGACGCCACAAACAAGGGGTTGCAGGAACCGTTCAAGGCGATTGGCGTGCCAAAATGAGGCTTCCCGCCAAGAACCAGCCTTGAATATTGCGGCAGACCGACACATTTTGCCGGCGTGAGGTTGAAAGAAGCGCCTGTGGCTGTTCGTTTGTGTTTAGGTGCTGACCGGGAGGAACACAAAGATGGAGCAGGGGAACCAGGGACAGAGACAGGGTCTTGTGGCTTAGATAAGAGGTATAGCCGACGGTAGCCGGGTCATTTCCTTGCTGAGCTCGGAACTGTGTCTTTCATCTCCCATACCTAAGTGCTAACCAAATCCTCGCCGAATTCCCGTGGCAACAAAGTCAAACTCACACAATCGCAGCCAAATGAATTGTGCCCCTATCGACCATCCGGGTTATGGAATTCAGATGTCTCTCATCGCCACTACTACTTATGGTATCAGTCTGGGGTATCCTCCTCTACCTTACCTACCTTGCTCCCACAGCCACGATCTGCACAAAAGGAACTTGTTGATAGCACCAACCCAAGCCGCCTCACGCCTGCCACCTTTATATCTTTGAGATTGCAAGTCTCCTCTGGAATCTCGATGGATATGGCCAAGCCCAGGACGAAAGTCTAGGGTGGCAGAGCCTCCTCTCGCCATTCAGTTGAGCCCCCGGCCGCCCCCGCCACCGCCGTAGCCAGTCGCAAGGTTCTCACCGAACTTTGACAAAGTCTTGTTCACCTTGACGGACAACCGCCTTGAAATGCTGCTGCGTTTCTTCTCTTGCCTCTCCATGCTATCGTTCGCCTCCGGCATCTCAATGGCGCCATTCTCTTGCGGGGTATCCAGGTCCTTGTCCTCGTCAGTCTCAGCCTGCTCGTCGTCCGACTTGTAATCTGGCATCGCCCGGCTTCCGCAGGTTGTGCACATGATCTGATTCGGTCGAAACATTGGCATCTCGCTCTTTCGCCTTACACGGTCCGCGGTGGGGGGGACCGAGTGGCTCGAAGACGGTGTCGGTTCAGTTAAGGCATCGCCCTCGGTGGCTCGCCTTCTCATTGACCTTGCCCTGCGGTCGGCCACTTCCCGGTCGCTCGACCACGTAATGACAGTCGGCCGTTGTGTCTTCTCCTTCTCTGTCACCGCGACCAGATTCGTGTTGGCCAGCTGTGTGGTCAGCTCGTGCCTCGCAATCTCGTTTGCCATCTCTAGCCAGAGAGCATTTCCGATGGCGTCGTGGATTACCGGTGCAGTGACGAGCTTTCGGCATTCTCTCGTGCCTTCTGCCATGCGTAGTCGACCAAATTCTTTGATCTCGTTCAAGGTCAGGTCGCAGACAATCTTGATGTATCCCGCATGCAACTGCGTTTCCCATCGCTCCTCGATAAAGCCTTGCAGAAAAGTGCGTGCTTCGGCCACCTCCTTTTGCCGCTGTGTTATCTTAGGTTCGATTTCCACCTCCTCTTTGATCCTGGGTGACCGCGCGGCTCTGGATTCGTCGGCATCGTAGGGAATTTCGAAGTAATTGTGAACAGTTGACTCGTCTGTAAAAATGCCGCTTTCCTGTTCCTGGGCCATGCTGACTGCCTCATCTCTCTGTATATGCGTCATGGTTGTAGACTTTCGCGGACTGTAGGGTTGGTACAGCTGTTTATCCAACGCCATCACAAAAGGGGCGGCCTTGCTGATGTTGCTGGCGGAAAAGCAGCCGATTCTCCTTTCCAACCCGGCCGGTTTCCTCGGAGATGCCATTTTGCTCGGTGAAGAGTCTCGCGACCTCCCAAAGGCTGTTGATTGAATACTGAGCATTGTTGAACTTGTCATGGTCTTTTTTTCTTGAACAACACAACTTGCTTGGGGGACGGTGAGCAAGATATGTTCACATTAGTTCATTGACCGAGACTTGTTTAGGTCTCGAGACGGGGCAGACGAGACCCTCCATCAAAGCATATCCTCACCATCTCGAAGGTTTGAACCCCTATGGCTGAGGCATCTTACGCAAGCGGGAAGCCTCGCAAGCCAATGCTGAGATCTAGACCGATGAGGCGCAAGGCTAATTCAAACTCCAAGTGGGAATCCTGATTGGTCCTCGCCATCTTCAAAGCGCTAAAATAGACGTCATTGGCTCTTGGGACGAGGAAAAGTGGCATCTCTGCAGAGGAGAGGCAAACCTTTGAACGCCACATGAAAGTGATGCACCCAATGGGTTACGCGGTGAAGTTCTAGAGACTGCAAGCATGGTCATGGAAAGATAGTGCGACATGTGTCGTGACTCTTAGCAGAGTGCCTGGTATATCTTCAATCACAACATGCCAAAGGCGATCACAGGATGATGAAGGGTTAAGGAGACTGATTCAAGCTGTGGCAATGCCGCGGTGACAATGATGCCAGGTTCGAAGTCAACATCGGCTCCAAATCAAGAGGCAGGAATTATTATTTGCCGCATATTTTGAGGTGTTAGACATCGGAGAGGGCCGAATGGGAGGAAATGTATGTGCGATGGACTGCAGCTTGACAATCACGCAGGCAGTGAGAAGGTCACTTCTATTCAATAGTCAAGACTGCAGATCATAGCTCCCTAATATTCATCTGAGCTCGGTCACATCAAGCAAACAATAATTTCACCGTTCATCGTTCAAAAATGCTCTCTTCATCTTGTTGTTTTGGCAGCTGGATGTAAAAGCCTTTGCCGAGCAAGGGAACACCAATTCAACAAACGGCGGCAAATATCTTGAACCTTTATGAGGATGAAGCAGTTCACAAGGTTCTCGACAGCTTACTTGACGTCAATGAGATTTCTACAGCCATACGGTATTATGGATTCCAAAGGGCATCCTTGATAGTTTGAGCAGATCCTTCTCAACCATTTCACACTGCTTTCCCATGAGCTCTTCCATATCCTAGGGACAACTCACACATATCCTGCCCAACCATTCTCTTCTCTCGTATTCAAACCATGCAATTGCATCTTCGGCAAGTTCTAGGCGACTAGGAAATGCGTCGCGCATCTTTTCTGGCCCGATGCTCTTGGAGATTTCAACTTAATCGTGGTTGCTCGCAACGTCCACCCTGAAGCTCCAGTCTGCACCACAGGCTCTTGGCGGCCAGCGCCCACAGCGGCCGGCTTCAGCTTCTCTATCCAATCGCTCAAAGTGCAATTTGAAATCATTGACAATTTCACGATAAAGAAAAGAGTTGACGCCTCATGAAATGTGACCATGAGCCCCTACCCCGCCGCCCCGCAAAGGGGTGGGCTGGTGGTGTGGGAACCCGGGTTCATGACGGTGAGATTAACGCTGGGATTATGACGAGAGGTGGGTTGAAGGCTTGGCGGAAGCAACGACAAGCGGCAGGGCAACGGCTGGGATTGCATTGATCAGGAGGCGGATTTTAACACAAATGAACCTTAAACAATGTCACCGATGGCGAACCAGCTTCGATTTGCCACTAATTTCTCCGAATTGCCTAGGTTATTTATATTACTACTGATCAAAAGATGGGCATGGCGAAAGGAACAGAAAAAACTCCGAGTAATAAAATATGGTTATGAAGTGTTCGTGTTGCAGGCAAATGCTGTCAGTGGCCGGAAGATGGCAAGTTCAATTTCAGTAAGACGAAGTATTTCTATTGCAACAGCTAAGACAGAATGGTTGATCTAGCATTATTAATCTACGCATATTACTAATTAAAGTAGGCAGGATACATACGAAACAAATCAAGTCGCCTGTACACTACAGTCTTTCGGTGGACATGAAAGTCAGGTCCAACATTACACAAAGACATTCTCCAATAGATACTCAATTTCCGTCGCCCTGTATGTATCCTCTTCGATATAGGCCAGACCTGTGCGGTTCACATCAAAGACAATGTTGTAGGGCTCATCAAGCGTGTACAGCGGCCACGCAGGACCCGTCGGGGGGCCGTTACAGATGTTGGGGTTGGTATCGTGGATGAAGGCAGCCCACCTCCGGCTCATGACATCCGCCAGTGCAACAAACGTCTCTGGCTTTCCTGCAAAGGGGCTGGTAGCATACCCAATGCCGTCCACATTGTTGAACACGAACGCGACTTCTTGAAAGTGTGTCGCTCCGTAGATGGCCGCGATACCGTTCACATAGACGTTCCACCGGTAAGAGTAGACGGGCAGTCCGGCAGCGGCATAGGTGCTGGCCAGGAGTCTTCGGCCGCTGTGTTGTTGATAGTCGCCGGCAAAGGCAGCCGCTCGCTTCCACTGGAGGCCGAACGGGTACGCGGCAGGGCGGCCGACTTGAGAGACGGGGATGCCCACATCGGGGTCGTCGGGGTACAGCGCCGAGACGGCCGCCACCTGTTCACTATCCAGCTGCAGGGTAGTGAGCCAGGCTTGGAACTGCTCCGTGGTGTTGATGCCTTGCTTCGCATACGCCGTGCCCTCATCAAAGTTGTTGCCGAGCAGAAGGGGGACGTGTGCAAACTTGCCTGCCCCCAAGAGCACGGATCCCTGAGCCGTGATGAAGTCGCCGTCAATCACCGCGCTGATGGAGGGCGGCGTGACGCTCAATGGGTTGGTGCCGTTGTAGATGGCGCTGATGGTCTGCCAAGGGAGCCCTCGCAGGCAGCTCAGTTTGTCAGCGGCATCGGCACAACCGGTCTTTTCGACGAGAGCGTTGAACCACGGCTGCCAGTCGTCAGCATCTGCAAACTTTGCAATGGGACTGCCGCTCTCGAGGATGGCGCCACGGAACAGGTTGTTGTATTGGCCATCGTAGGCGACGAGCTGCATCCCCAAGGAACGAGCACCAGCAGACTCTCCCCAGATGGTGACCTTGTCAGCGCCGCCGCCAAAGGCACCAATGTTCTGCTGCACCCATTCCAGGGCGAGGCGCTGGTCGCGGAGGCCAATGTTGCCAGCGCCGGCGTCTTGCAGCTCGTTGCTGAAGAGGAAGCCCCAATACGAAAGACGGTAATTGATTGATGCAGCCACAATAGGCTTTCCCTCCTTGACGGATTGATCGACAATGTAGCTGAGGTTGTACCTCGGGTCGCGCGAACCTCCGTTCACATAACTCTGTTTGGATCAAGTTAGCAAACGGGCCAGAAGTAATACCAGGTTGTCCAACGATTGGCAGAAACTTACGCCGCCATGAACCCAAACCCCAACCGGGAGATCATCCCCTGGCTGCGAGCCTGCCGGGCGCACCACGTTGATGGTCAAGCAGTCCTCCGACACAGGGTTCCCCAAGTTGGCAGTGTCGGAGCCGTAGCCAATGCACATCCAGCCATATTCGGAAGCTGACCTAGTCCCCTCGAAAGTTTCGTTGAGCGGCTGAGGAGCCGCGAAACGCAGAGGGCCAATGGGAGGTTGGGCATAGGGGATGCCGAGGAAGAAGTCCTGGCCATACTGCTCGCTCCGTACTCCGACGTAGGTTCCGTCTGAGAGGTGCACGGAGGGAGGCCCAGGCGGCGAGGGCTTGGGACGAGGACCCCAATAGCCGGGCGGCGAGGAGGAGGAGGACTCGGACGCGCCAAAGCAAGACGAAAACGCCAGGAAAACTCTAAGTGCGTGGGATCGCATGGCTGGCAAGGCTCGACGGGCAAAAGGTGTGCGTGCTGCTTCTAGAATGCGGTGTAGAAGGGAAGGGAGGCTAACACCTGGGTTGTCTCAAAGCCAGTCGCACAGAGGTTCGGGTAGGGAGATTTTGATCCTGCCCGTTGACGCTACTGGGGAGCCTATCATGACATATCTGCTAGAAATTGCCTCAACGCCTCTACTGGCGTGAAAAGAATTTCCCGTATAAACGGCTTCTTAGTCCCTGCACCGCCTGGAATATTGGGTTACGACGACTCGAGACTATGAGCCGTTTTGGAAAATAATCACCGGCTATTTCATGGCCCTGCAGATCACCCCCGACAGACTTTGTCTGCATCTGAGATTACAATGATACGTACAAGTAGTCCGTACCGTCTCATTCCCCCTGCGGATGGCACTTGACAACCCTCCAGTTCGATTTACGTACCCCGGGCTAGAGGGCCCTGAGGGCCTGATCCAATACTACTACCACGTAAGTTCATCCTTTTGTCGTATGGCGAGAGCATGGCGAGGCATGTCTACCGATCCCTCAGCCGAGGTTTTCATGTTCATCCAGAACGGGTCCTTGCTCTGCAAGCCTGATGCCCAGCACCCCGCAGATTGAAGCCGTAGTTGGCCACCGTCCGTGTTGCCATTGCCCCCCCCAAAGACTTGGCGGAAGATCGGAAAACCATGCCTCATTTTGGTTAGCATAGTCGATGGTGAGACCACGCTACTGCGCAGCAACGGCGCAACCAATGTTGTGCTGGTTAGTCGACTCTGTTAGCCTTTTCTAGAGCCCCGGAAAACCCCCCCATATGGGGATATGGGGGCGGTTTAAACGAGATATGTAATATTCACCATCGGGTATAATCCTGGGGGGGGCATGGCTGGCGCGCGAATGGGATCTCTCCGGCATAGCCCCAGGTTTAGAGTTCGGCACTAGAGACCCATACCCCAGCCATCCTGAGTTGGGACTGGGGACCTTTGGCTGTACAATGTAGCTGTCCCGGCATCGCTTGGGCGGCCTGGCAGGGTGTAGTGTAGGAACTTTCGTAGTATATCGGCCAACTCGGGCCACGTTTTTTGCGGATTACAGTTGCATGATGCCTCTGCCCTGGGCTGTTCATGCGCGTGTAATCTGAAATACGACTGTGAACCGGTAGGTGGCAGATGCGAACGTGGGCGACACGCGGAGACGCTGTTGGAGGATGGCTGTATCTCCGAATGATGAACCCCATGGCAACGTTCCAGTCGTATCTTGCTGTTAAATCAGCCAACTCGAACCAAGGTCATGTTCCCATCAGATCATTCCAAGACAAGTGTGGTTGCAGCCAAAAGCCACCACGTCGGTGGCGAGCCGTTGACTCTTGTCAGCTAGCTCCCTTGGCTCCCAACCTCCGTACCTCCCGGATTTCTCAGACGTAAAACGAGCTTGACTCAGCGATCCAACAGTCCCGTTTGAGCAGTACAGCTTGGTAGTGGCAGAGAAACACGTTGGTCCCAGCACCACCATCTAAGCCTAATGAGCATTTCGCCTGCATGTGACGAGGTAGTCCTTAGGGCGAGGTGGCGGGACTCCGTCCGAACTGAACTCCGTTTCCCTCCCTGTCTCTCCCTTGGCCGTGGGTTGGGGAAAATCCTATCGCCGATATAGGCAACTTTCGCGCCGGTTTCGAGGGGGGGCACATAGCGCCAAAGGTCGGTTGCACTCTCCGAAACTACATAATCAGAACTGTTCATGGAGGGCAGGAGACTTTCTCGTGGCTGGGGCCCCCCTTGTTAAGTACGCTGATCTTAAATTTCATCATGTGCCATGCCAATGTATAATATGAGGGAGTGATGCACCTACCGCGCGCGTTGACCTCGACCGACGGGTTTCTTAGCTGAATTCCACAGGACCCACTGATTGCTTTCCGCTATTGTTTCTTCCGTCTTCTATCAGACTTGTTGGCACGGGCGTGTCTGCCGTGAGGTTGACGATGGTCGACGACAGAGGCACCAAACTCCTCGCCGTAACCTGGACTCTATGTGTTGCAAGCGCCACGCTCCTTTCTCTGCGTATCTATTGCAAGTTATGGCGTGGTCGAGGTTTATGGTGGGATGACCACCTGTTGATTATATCCATGGTACGTGAACAAGCACTGTCTTTGCCCAGTCGCAGCACCCTCCCTTACTGACGTCTGTAGGTGTCACTGGTGATATCCATTTCGATTAATTCTTACATCGTTTCTCTCGGATTTGGTCGTCACATCGATACGATCAGCAGCGACAACATTAAACTCATCAATCTTAACACGATACTGGTCGCGACATTCGGAATCATTGCGACGACGACGAGCAAAAGTTCATTCGCTCTAACACTGTATCGGATCGTCACGAATCAATGGATGAAATATCTCCTCATCTTCATTATCATTTCCATCAACATTTCGATGAACTTGGTGTGGATATTTGGCTTTGCCAAATGCACCCCCTTGCGGCGAGTGTGGGACAGCAGTGTGCCTGGCAGCTGTTGGGACAAGAAGAAGCTTGTCAAGTTCCAATTATTTGCTGCTTGTAGGATTACCAACAGGCTAGGTTTTGTGATGTCTGGCATGCCATGCTAACACTAGGTTATAGATTACTCCGCGATCCTCGACTTCGTTCTGGCAATTCTTCCCTGGCCGATTCTCATGGGCGCAACGATGCTGCGGCGCGAAAGGCTTGGTGTCGCCGTAGCAATGAGCCTAGGTGCCATGTAAGATGCTCGGAAGCCTCTCAACAACAACGGGTGTAACAAGTTACTAATCTTGGCTAGTGCCGGAATTTGCGGCATCGTGAAGGCGGTTCTGGTGGTCCATATGACCAGCCCAGACATCACGTATGAACGCGTCGACTTGACGATCTGGACTTTGACGGAACCCGCCGCATCGATCATGGCAGTATCTATCCCAGTCTTGTACGTCGCATTGCCGCCGGTTGCATATAATCGTACCCTAGCATCTGACAATCAGTAGGAGAATGTTATACCGAGAGCTTCGATCGACTCAACGAAGTTATGCCCAAAATAAGTCACAGTCGCGCGCACTCGATACTGGAACGAGGAAAGAGGTCAGGTCGACAAAGAGATATGGTCCGGGCTCACAATACGGCCGCAACTCTGTTGTTGTTATGTCTACCGGAGGATGGCAGGAATCACAGGAAGCCCTACAGGATGCCGAGGGCGGCCAAGCATCGCCGCTCCCGGGCATGAACGGCATCATCAAGACTGAAGAAGTGAGAGTCAGGCACGAGAGGTTGACAGGACTCAGCGAGGGTGAAAGCTCAATAGAGCTCGATTCGCTCAAGGACGTTCACAGATCATGAAACCGACAGTGGATGGATACCTAGGCTGGCCTCGGAAGAGGGGCTGCATTGTTAATAATTATGAGTTAGCGCTACTTGATACCAGATATGAATGATTCCAATAGATACCAGAATTTAGATCGACATGACGTGAACAGTCGAGTTGTCGTTCCAAAAAATTGAATGAGAACGTATGTTGGTGATTTTCAGAGGCCATGCTAAGGTTGGTAGACGGGAAAGAAAATTGAATTGAACAAGCCGCATGATGGAGGTCAGCAGCTCAGCGGTATACCTCTCCACAAACGGCTGGTATCACAACTCAGCTATGGGTAATAATAATGGCACTGATGCTGTAACATCCCAATCACAGGTCGTTCAGGTGGGTACGAATGCACTCTCAGGGTAACCCATGACAAACCTCAAGATGGTGCCGGCATAATTACTCAAGTATTTTCCCAAGCCTGTCTGGGTGAGAATAGAGACGCTTGGCACTCAGCTCGATAATTTCGGTCAATGGTCAGGATTTCGGTGAGCCCCCCGGTAAGCCCTCGGTGAGGTACAGGCGGATTCCAAAATCACGAGATTGGTGTGCCCCACAGCGATGACAACCAACCAACCGTAAGGTACCGTACGTTAATCAAACTTGAGAGTTTATCTCGTCAAATTTGCAATCGTATGAGATGTTTCACTTACTTGCAATGCTGTGTTTCCATCCCTCTTGGATGCTGGGAAATCTGTGATCCTACATGTAGTTTGGAGCCTGGAACATTGGACTGGACCCGTTGGAGAATTCTTATATTGGACCGCAAAAGCTCTCGTCAGAGGGGTTGGGTAGGGTAAAAGTGAGCTCACGTCTCTCTCATGTCACCGCCTTTGTGTGCCTAGGTAGCTTATTGTCTAGGTTGCTCATTGTCTAAGATGCAGAACAAGACTTTTGTCCTCAATAAAGAAATAGGTGCTCTATAGTCTTTCCAACACACCAAAATTTGTTTGCTGCGCCAGGTCGTGCCTGCCTCGCTGCCTCGCTGCCTCACCTTCCTTTGCGCCTTCCTCAAGACGCACCTTCCTTCAGTAGCATCCAAACCTCCATTTGCCTCCCAGATCTCCAGCTGATTCTCACCCACCCTCTCCCTCTCATCTCTCTTCTTTCAACTTTCACCTCTCTTCTTCCAACTCTCATCTCTCTTCTTTCAACTCTCACCCGTTTCTTGAACAGTCAAGGTAAGTGAAATTCGGACGATTCAACCGCCAGAGCTTCCGTCTACTCACGCAATCCCTCATCAGAAAATCAACTTCCATCAGAGAATTGCCTTTTTCTACCTTGTCTCCCGAACTTCCTCTTCCCATCATACAGCTTCTCATCCCACAGCGGAACTTTTGGTCCAAATCCAAGATAGCTCATCTCACAAGCGGACGAGAATCATCATGATCGACCCGTTCAGCGTCGGTTTTGCCTTCTCTGGCATCATGGCCATCCTGATGGCCGTGTGTAGCGGAGGCAACTTCGTCTACGAATTCCTCAGCGAGCAACTCCTCTATTGGAGAATCACCGACCTTCTCTTCTCCATCGCCTTCGCGTGGTTCTTCACACACACCCTCATCGCAGGGTTCTATTTCTATCTGGCATTCATCAACCCAATGATTGGTACTTACGTGCCTTTCTTGAGAATCTCGGACGAAACCACTGAAAAGGCGAATGAGCTTTTACAACACTACGCAGCCTACAATCTCATCCCATACGGATCTAACGCCGTATCCTCTCTCGTGACCGCGGGTGTTTTCATCCTGCAGGCAGTCTACGGACTGAAGCACTTCGCCGCCGACGCCTACTTTGGGATCGGCCGAGTTCTGTCATCTCGTCAACCAGCCATCATCCGTACCAGCAAGCAAATTCCCACTCCTCAGCCACCTACGGATCGGAAAGTTCCTGTATTTGTACCAGCTCCATCCGAAGTCAACCGCTGCACCCGGAAGAAGGATGCTTGCGATGGAATTCGAGAACGTCTCTCTCAGTCGTTGAAGCAAGGCAATCTGTACGCGTTTGAGTTGAGCAAACTTGACGAGAACGAGCTGGACCTACGGGCAGCTCTGAAGATAGAACAACAACGCAATCGCTACGTCATCAACACTCTCAATCAGGCCAAGTTGCAGCTCTCTGAGCACCAGGAAGACAGTAACACGATCGAAAGACTGCAGCAAGAACTGGAAGGGATGAAGAAGCAGGTCGAGGAGGCCGAATACCGAGCCAAAGACGCTGAAGGCTGCCTCAGAAGTGCAAACAGCTACGCCGATAGCATTACGGAGAGAAAGAATTCTCAGATCCAGAAACTCCAGACGATTTTCCGCGAATACGTCCTCAGCAAGAGGGACGAGCTTGGCGGACTATACAACGAGGTCAAGGCACTGAAGCGTGATCGCAGCAGTCCAGACAGTAAAGCCCTTCAAGAAAAGTTGGAGGCTCAGGCGGCCAAAAACGGAGTCACCATTACCGAGAAAGAGGCAAGAATTACGACGTTGGAGGCAGAAGTAACCGCTCTGAAGGCGGCCCAGGAGGAGAAGGAGAAGATGTTGGATGATGTCAAGACCGACAACGAGAACATGTCTCGAGACCTTCAAGCCATGGAGATGCAGGTCAGAGAAACCAAGACTGCTGCAGCGACAGGCCACGAGTTGGCTATAATCACCAAAGACTCCAATGTCATCAACGAACTTGAGGAAAAGCTGGCCGCGACCAAGGCAGCCCTTTCATTCGCCCAGTCTTCGGCCGCTTTTGAGCTATCAATCAAGCGGAGGGAGGCAAAGGACCAGCAAGCCGATCATCGCGATACCGAAAGGAGGATGGCGGCGATCATTAACGAGCTACGCGGGGAGTTGACCAATGTGAAGGCCCAAGCCGAGACCACCATTGAATCCCACGCCTCCCAGCTCAGAGAGGCAGCAGAGTTCAAATTGGAGGCTGAGCGCATCGTTGCTGGCCTGCGCGACCAAGCAGAGCAGATGCGCCAAGACAACGAGGCCTTCAGAGAGCAGGCGCAGCATATGGCTGACCAGGACCCTCGCATTGCGCTGCTGCAGCAAGAACGAGATGCCGCGATCGAGAACAACCGGCGCATAGAGGAAGCAGCAACGGCAGCAGTCCACGAGAAGGAGGAGCAAGTCGCCAAGTTGGAGACTGACCTGCGTACTATTCGCAAGGAGAAGGAGGAAGGCGACGCGGATGCCGACAAACTCATGGAGGATTTTGTCGAAGAAGTAGAGAAGCACGAGGAGACGCTCAAGTCAGAGAAGGCTGCTCGAGAACTCGTCATTGAGCTGAAGGAGGCCGCCCAAGATCAACTTGCCGAACAAGAGAGCCTGAAGGCGGAGATTGACCAGCTCAACGAAGAGTATAACAAATTGGCAGTGTCGAAGAGAGAGTTCGCCGACCAGGAGCTGCTCAATTCCAACCTGGCCAGGAAGAGCAAGAAGAAGGAACTTGCAACCAAGGATGGCATCATCGACCTTATTAAAAAGGCCCACGAGAGCGTCATGGCCAAAAAGGACGCTGAGATTGCGCGCCTCGATGCGGAGTCTAAGAAATACAAGACGCGCTACTCCAGCGGCTGCGACAGCAACACAAAACTGCGCGACAAGACCGAGCAGGCTCGAAAGGACCTCAAGCTCTTGGCCGCCACGATCAGGGACCTCGAGAACCGGGCCAAGAACCCCACCAAGCACCGATCCGCGCTCACGGCGTTGGAAAGCGGAACTGCCACCAAAGTAGTGGAGCAGATTGAGCAGGGCGAGCATCTGCTTTTCAGGAGCTCGTCCCCCATTCGCGCTACAAAGGGAGGAAATGTCGCTCAGGGAAGCAAGGACGCGAAGCCGAAGCGAGAGATTTTGCCCTTGAGAAGACGGGCTGCACAGCTTCCGCAGAATGCGGAGACTCCTGAGGCGGAGATGGAGGAGTGAACGAGGCCTGGAGCTTCCGTTCTGCAATATTTTTCAGTGCGAACACTTTTTGCTGTGGTAGTATTATTATTATACTTCTGTGACGAGGGCCGGCGAGCCCAGTTCACGGTTATGGGAATGGTTACGGTTATAGGATGGTCTCGGTTACGGTTACGGTTATGGTTATGGTCACGGATATGATAATGAGGCATGGTATTGAGCCGAATGATTGCTCAAGCATACCATGAATGGAAGAGTTTTGATTCATGATGGAAATCAAGTGGTATTGTGTTTTGTGAATGCGTGATGCAACCAACCTACAAATCCTCCAAGTCCAGGCCGTCAACCTTGCCCAGGAAATCTCCCGTACCGCCTCGCAGCAGCTCCTCGATATCCAAGTTACCCGACGTGATGTACTTTTCACTGACACCGGCATTGACGCGCTTCGACAGCAGCTCGCGGAGCTGGGCCCTCATCGCTCCCATCTCCGCCTTGCTAATGTTCTTATCCTCCTGTTGCTTCTTCTTCCGCTGACTTCCACGACCCGTCCACGTTCCCGCCTTTTCCAGCTCGTCGCTGTCGTACTCCACACCGAGCTCCTCAGCAGCCGCCTTGACCCAGTCCTCGTCCTTTGTGCCCTTCTCCTTGGCGAGCGTCGCGTCTGTCAGCTTCTTGGCCAGGTCGAGTCTGGGCTTGAGACGGGACGCGATGCGGCGATCAATGTCAATGGTCCGCATAAAGTACTTCTTCTTGCTCGAGTGCTTCTCGTGCACCTTGGCCGCGAGCCTGCGCGTCGGCACGACCTCCTCCGGCCCGCAGAGAATGATGCTCAGACCGGTCTTCTCGGCACGCGCGGTACGACCGGAGCGGTGGACGTACATGTCGGCGGCACGGGGGACGTGGTAGTGCACGACCTGGTCGATACCGGGGATATCGAGACCGCGAGCGGCGACGTCGGTGGCGATGAGGACGGATGTGGTGTTGGCCTTTGTGGCTGTGAACTTTTCGACGGAGCGGAGACGGGCCTTTTGGGCCATTTGGGAGTGGAGGCCCATGGCGTTGAGGTTGAGGTTTTGGAGCATGGGAGTTAGGCGGCGGACGGCGCTGATGGAATTCGTAAAGACTAGAGTGCGGCGGTTGGGGTTGAGGAGGAGGATTGTGTAGAGGTAGAGATCCTGGGAACAAGTTAGTTTCGGTGACTGACAATAGTCTGGACGGGTGTCATCTGACTTTTTCCATGGCACCGCACTCGATGAGACCCTCCTTGAGACCGGCAGCCATCTGCTTCGCGGGGTTGGCGTCGATAAACTTTGGCTTTTCCTCGCGGAAGTTGAGCTTCTTTAGCAGATACTCCATGTTCTCCGTCTCCGACATGAGACCCCATTTGCCCTTGCCAGCCAGCTTTTGTTGCAGTCCCTGATGGAACGTGGCAGAGAAGACGAGCGTCTGCCGTTCCGAGAGCTCCTTTTCATCCTCGTCATCGTCCTCTTCGACAACCTCACGGTCGAGGGCGTCGAGAATCTCCCCAGCCTCCTTGAAGTGTCCCTCGCTCAAAAGTCTGTCGGCCTCATCGACTACCAGATACCTGATCTGCCTGAACCCCTTGAGCAGTTCCGTGCTCGAGCTGATGACCTCCCACAGACGACCTGGCGTACCAATGACGATGTCCGCCTTGGCCAATTGTCTCTGTTGCTTGAAGACTGACAGACCTCCCGTCACCGAGCAAACGAATGGCGAGTGGGGTAGACCGGCGCATAGGCTCTTGATGTGGTTGGTGATTTGGTGTGCCAATTCTCTCGTCGGCGAAAGAATGAGCGCAAAGGGGGTGTTATCCGGCTTCTTCTCGTCTTCCTTTCCCTCAAATCTTTCGAGCCATTCCTCCACAATGGGGATCGAAAACGCCAGCGTCTTACCGGAACCCGTAGAGGCCTTTCCGATGACGTCGTGGCCGGCGAGGATCTCGGGTATCGACGAGCTCTGGATCTTTGTCGGCTTCGCAAACTTCAGCTTGGCAATGGCCGCAACGGTAGCGGGGGAGAGACCGATATCCACCCAGGGGGCCATGTCGAGATCCTCCTCGGCCTCCTCAACCTCCTCGAGTGCCTTGAAGACGTTGCTCTGGAGCTTGGCATCCTCCGGTTTGGGCTGAGCCTTCTTTTGCTTCTTTTCCTTCTTCTTCTTGCCCTCGGGCTCGGCTGCGAGGGTAGCGCCGTTTGTCTCGTCGGCCTTGTCTGTAGGCTTGTCCTCCTTTGTCGTTGCCCCCTTTTGTGCCTTTTGCTCTGCCTTGGCTGCGGCCTTTTTCTCCTTCTTGGTCTTCTTGCTCTCGGGCTTCGGTTCTGGTTCTGGTTCTGCCTCTGCCTCCTCCATTACCGTATCGGGTTGTGCAGGCGCAGGCATAGGCGCAGGCGCGGGCTCAGAGTCGCTAAAGCCTTCAAACTCGTCTTCGTTTCCGTTTTCCTCCTCGTCGCCAGAGGGAATAGCAGCGACCTGCTCATCTCTAGTCAGTCAAACAACGCAGTCGGGGAAGAATGAGGGAGAATGGAAAGAACAAGTTGGTGGACGTACAAACTCGACGTTATCGCCATGCTTGACGACATCAACGCCCTCAATAACCTCCAAGCCGTAGAAGCCCTCGGCATCATCGAACATCTCGGGAACCTCGACCGTCTTCCATGGCAGCGCGCTGACGGCGACCTTGCGCTTCTTCGGGGCCGCAGGCTTGCCACCAGCGGACTTTTGGCGCTTCTGGGGATTCTGCGCAGCCCCTGTGGGCTGTTGCTTCCTCTTGTGCTGCATGTTGGCGCCTGTGGTGTCGATTATCGAGAGGGCGCAAAAAAAGAAGTCTTGGAGGATGCCCCGCGAGTTGCGTAATCTTCACCTTTAAAAAAAAGGAACCCAAAAAAAAAACGAGTCGATGCGCATTTCGCCCGTGCAATTGAGCGCCGGTTCTTTGCGCTGCTCGAAATTTTTGGCGGACCCGGAGAATACTTCAGCCGGATAGAGGACCCCTGAAGGCCCAACGCCGCACCGACCGCACCTTATTTCAGCCTTATGGGGGGCAGTGGACCGCTGCAGCAAATTTTCTTTGGCGACCACAGCGGCGTCGACCCCTCCAAAATATTCTCGCTGGCATTTCCCCCCTCCCCCGCCATTTCCATCTCCCATCAGCCTTCACTGAACAACCCCCTTTTCTCGTTCGCCCGCAACCCAACATGGGCAAATCTTCCAAGGACAAGCGTGACGCTTACTACCGTCTGGCCAAAGAGCAAGGCTGGCGTGCACGTAGCGCTTTCAAGCTGCTGCAACTGGATGAAGGTGACTCACTTACCCCGTCATCCAGCGATATTTTGGCTCTGAATACTAATTGGCTTGGCAGAGTTCGACCTCTTCGCCAACGTGACAAGAGTTGTTGACCTGTGTGCCGCTCCAGGCAGTTGGTCCCAGGTGCTATCTCGCGTCCTCATTAAGGGAGAAAAGTTTGGTCGGTCAGCATGGGAGGATCGTGAGGCCAAGTTCCGCCAAGAGATGCTCGGCGTCTTCCCAGCTACCCCTGAATCCGCCGCATCAGGAGAGGAGACCAAGACCGAGGCTGCTCCCGAAGAGACGCAACCTCGCAAGGATGTCAAGATTGTGTCTATTGACTTGCAACCCATCAGCCCTCTCCCCGGCATCATCACCTTGCGTGCCGACATCACCCACCCCGCTACTGTGCCCCTGCTCCTCAAAGCCTTGGATCCCGACTACGACGCCGCCAACTACAAGAGTCAACAAGCTAGTCATCGAGTCGACCTTGTTATCAGCGACGGTGCTCCTGACGTCACTGGTCTCCACGATCTGGACATCTACGTCCAGTCGCAGCTTCTCTTCGCCGCCCTCAACCTCGCTCTTTGCGTGCTGAAGCCCGGCGGCAAGTTCGTCGCCAAGATCTTCCGCGGCCGCAATGTTGACCTCCTCTACGCGCAACTCAAGATCTTCTTCGAGACCGTCATCGTCGCGAAGCCGAGATCCTCCCGTGCTAGCAGTGTTGAAGCCTTTATCGTTTGCATCAACTTTCAGCCTCCTGCCGGTTTCCAGGCCAGTCTTGAGAACCCGCTTGGTGTCGGCCATGAGCTGCCAACAATGGTCGAGGCGAGGAGGAGCCAGCTGCCTGCCATTGCTGATGCGCTTATGCAGAACCCCCTGACCGGAAAATGGGACTCTGCTCCTACGGCGTCTGCGACACGGGGAGACGGTCAGGTTGTCGAGGTGGAGGCTTACGACGAGACTGATGAGACGACGGACCACGAGAAGCACATTCGATGGATTGCGCCCTTCATCGCATGTGGTGACTTGTCGGCATTCGATTCCGACGCATCATACCAACTGCCCGAGGATCACGTATCTCTAGATCCCGTTCAACCCCCGACGGCTCCTCCCTACAAGCGGGCCATTGAATTGAGAAAAGCTGCCGGAGGAGCGTACGGCAAGACGTCTATTAAGGCATGATGATACCAACAAATTCCCATATCACCCCGGGGTCTGCGCTCAATCCTCATCCTCCTCGTCCGACGGACCATTGGGCATGGCGGGGCCCCGCTTCTCAAGCAGATACAGCTTCCCCGAATGTGACACGCCCCATTCGGACGTTCCCAAGGCCTGCTCGTACAACTTGCTCGCCTGTGGCGAAGACGTCAGGAGGAGGAAGCGCCGCAAGTCGGGCCATTCGTCCAAGATCTCATTCAGGCATTGCATCAGCCACGGCGCTAGCCCCTTGCCCTGGTGCGACGGCAGAACGTATATGTCCGCCAGATACCCAATCGTCGCGTAGTCGGTCACGATACGGGCGAAGCCCACCAGTTCGGGACCTTTCTTCCCTGCGTACCGTTTAGGCAAGGGACCATACGATGGAAGTCTTGTCGACGTACCTGCAATGTCGGCAGTAGCCTGGGGGAGCTTGTACACCCCCAGACACAGCGAGTTGTCTATGAGCCTCCGCAGAGCGACATCGGGAACGCGCTTCGTCCACCACAGCAGCTCGGAGTCATAGGCATCGTTTATGGCGTTGAGGTCGAGCAGCGACCGATCGGTGGAGATGAGGTACTCGTCCTTGTACCACTGCTTAGAAATCTGGTTCGGCATCGCTATCTATAAGTATATTGAATCAAGTGAGATGTAGTTGAAAGATACTTGAAACTGCCCGTTGTGCCCGGTCCGTAACGAACCCTAACTATACGTGGTTGAGCTCGAGGCTGCATGCAGAGAGGGGGGATCGAGCGGGAGTCCCGCCTCCAGGAATATCCTTCACGTCATGCCGCCCGGATTGAGACTTTCCAAGCCACCCCCGTCTGTGAGTAAGTTTGGGCTTTTGGCCGGTGAGGTGGGTGAGACTATGGGCCGGGTGGCTTGCTACCTATACCTCTTTCGGTAAGCTCCTTCCGGGTGGGGTCTTTCGCTCCGTTGCCGATCACGTTCGCGGGCGCATTTTAGTGGAGCCTTCGGGCTCTTCCAGTTTGCTCGGAAGGTCTTCGTCAGCTTTGCCTCGAGTCCAAAAATAAAACCAAACTTTCTTCCTGCCAACACCTTCACCCACATTGGAATTTTTCTTTTCCACCACTTCAGTCTTGTTCAAACTTTGTTTTCACCCCTTCATTTATTTTCTAGTTCCACCACAGCTTCAAGAGGCATCACCGCCTCTCCAAATGACCTCGTTTTCCCTCGGGCGGTGATGCCTCCCGCTCGAAGCCGCCTTTGTTTTCCAACGGTATTACTGCCGTTCCAATGAGTGCCCTAGGCGGGCACTCGCCCAGAGTTTCAACAGTGGTAGATGCGGGGCCCAGGCAGCTTGCTGGCAAGTGCTGCTTTGCGGCATCTTTTGGTATGTTCACCCTTCCCTGATCGACACTTGACCATTCTGCTCAATCTCATCACAAGGTGTCTCTTCACCAAAGGACCCAAGTAGCACAAAGCCATAGCTGCCCTTGGGCCCCCATCTCACCACACCACAAAGGGGTTCAAAACAAGACCTCTTTACACCAGAGTACGTCGCTGCTTTGCCACAGATCCCCCCCTTCGGTAACAATGAAAAACAAGCTGACTTCCCAGAGGCTCAGACAAGATAATGGACGAAAACTTCAACCGCGTTTTCGCCGAGCTGGCAGGAAACTCCAGCGACCTCGCCCTCCGTCGCGTGCTCGAAACCAAAGCAAAGGAGCACCTGATCCAGCTCCTCAACTTCGAGCGCCTGGAGCAGATTGGCACCTAGTACGCCGCCGACTGCACCATGATCAGCTACTTGGGCGCCAACGGCGAGGGAACAATTCTCAAGGGAATCCGCGAGATTGAGATCTACCACCGCCGCCTGCTGGAGGAGTACACCATCATCTGCGTCCCGCTCTTCGCCGTCGCCGACCGCGGCACCATCACGGTGCGGGCGGAGACTTTTTACCAGAGAAAAGCGCGGCAGTACGGCGAGGGGGCTGTTCACGTCGTGAATTACGGCAACGTCTATAGAGCCAGAGAGGTCTTCATCTTTGACGTGGACCATGGCCCGGAGAAGAGGGTGATGCGCATAGACTTTCGTTGCAACTCGATTGAGAATGTTGGCAGTGGGCAGAGCATCGGCATGTTTGCAGACCAGACAGTTGTGCTCGAAGACATGATCAACCATGTTGGCTACCGGTGAGGATGAGGGCATTCATTCAGCATTGGGCCCGAGGAAAGGAACATTGGTTTTGGGAATGTTTGGCTTTCACAACAGCCGCGAGAAGGATGCCACCCTCCAAACAAGACTGGAAGGAGAGATGAACAGCAGATGAATCTCTGCAGGGTTTTCAAGGCTATTTGCTTCGGGCCTCACCGCTTCCGAAACAAAGTTTCATACTAGAATTGGCTCACTCTTGTTCAATCGGCTCCCAAACACGGCTCATTACCGCTCAAAGAACATCGTTCAATTTCAGTCTTGACTCTTGCCGTGGTACCAAATGAATCTGGCACCTGTACTTGAGAGGAAAATAAATCCGGAAGAGAGCTCTGGGGTCGTTCCTGCCCTTTTGCCTGCCTCAGATGCGAGCGTGCTTTCTGTGTCTCTCTACAAGTCCCTCTACCAAGATAAGGTACCTAAGACATCTAAATTTACAAAAAGAGGCCATTCAACCTTTTTTTCCCTGATTCATCAACCTGACTTTCCCTCGACCACCATACTGATTCCCTCTCTCAACTACGTTCATCAAGCCACCCTCAACAAACATCTCCTTCTTCTGTTTGCTTCTCTCCAAACTATAGCAAGATCACGAAGCAAGAAAGCCACCAGCTCTCGAAAACATTCAACAATACAAAGCTCTCACGGCAAGCCGAAATTCTCCAACGCGCATACCACGTTACCGTCTTAGAAGCTATCCAGGTCTTTGGTACGCTCAGCACTGACCAAGAGTTCCTTCGCAGACCATGTCACTAACTCTCGTCTCATGAACAGAACGCCAAGATGTGCGACTATAGCCAGCATGACTTCAACCTCTTCATCGCTGAGGTATGTGGCGAGGTACGAGACCGCCCCATGCGATGGGCCATTGACGCCAGGATCCGAGAGTTCTACAATGCGATCGACAGACAAGATTGGAAAGTAGCGAGAAATTTTCTACGACATGACGCCAAGTTTATAACGACACTGGCTGGGCCCGGTGGCATCGAAGATAACGCGGATGGAATCGTCCAGAAAATCAGAGCAATGCACTTCAGCCGGCAACGCACTGTGATCAAGCTTCTGGTTATTGATAGAGGCCGAGCTACATGCTTTCTGGAACACTTCTGGATGCTAGGCGATGAGGAGTGGCACCTGATAGCCAAGGTTCCGCCTTGCTTTTACCGCTTTTCTGCAGTCGAGGTCCTTGATCTTGACGAGAAGTTTTTTATCAAAAGGATCGAAAACCGAGATATTGATCCCCAGTGCCGTATCACGAACGGCACCTTTGAGGAAATGAATGCAGCTGCCGCGAAATCTAAAAAGGAGGCTACGGTCATGGGGGAGAATTTTGGATTTAATCAGAGATCAGGAGCGTTGACGCCCCACGACTCTTGAGCAGTGCGGTGTGCCTCATAGTTTGTGCGATCCCTTTGAGGAGAACAGTCATGTACATACAGGGATTGTTGAATCACGCACGAATAGAAAATTAGATGACATTCTTGGCCACAGGCCTGAAATAGCCTCGCAATGTCGGCATGGGGGCCTGCCAGAAGCATGAACTTACCACTACTTGGTGCTGAGCTGGATGTGACTTTTGAAATTTTGTTGTGTTGTTTTCTTCATATATTGGTACGGCGACGGCGGGAAAGTTGAGCTTCAGCGGCTTGGATCAGTATGATTTGTGCGTAAGATAAGCCCGAGTTGCCTCGAACTCCCCTGGGCTGTGAATAATAAATTACCGGCTGGAGGGAAGGCAGACGTGAAGTCGGAAGTCACGTGGCCGGGACCTTCGCAAGTTCACTCTAGAGTTCACCGCCAACTGTGGTTTGTTCATTGGGATCTAGTGATAAGCTTGGGTAGTGGTAAGATAGAAAGCAGTAAGATTGGCAGAATTCTTCCTTGCAAGTAGAAAGAACCAGCGGTATGGCAAAGACTGCTCTGCCCAAAGGTCAAGTACGACATGCTCTGGCGTTGCAGTTTCCCACATCATGTCTTGCCCAGCGCCTTTCATTCTTCTCGTATTTTCTCGTAAGAGACTACTTGCTATAGAGACTCCTATTCCACTCACATCATCATAGGTGAGGTAGCGGTACACATTAATACTTTACTTGATCGTCAGAATCACCAGGAAAACTACGAAGTCGATCTACCTGACCAAGGATAAAGCCGATGTACCTTCAACATGGCAATGCAAAATCATGAGCATACAATCGACTACATGCGCAAACAAACTGTTGATCCCTCTGAGCGAATCCTGCGAGGCTACCTACCTATCATACACTCAAAGCCTCTTCTCTGAAATTTGAACGTGGCAACGTCAGGCGAGTCGTCCAAATCCTTCTTACATAAGCGGTCAGCGGAGGACTGTATAGAAATTGTGCAGCAAGTGAAAGAAGGCGGAATCCGCCATGAAAAGCAAGAAGTAGTGGAGCGTTTTGCCAAGTTGAACAAAACACCCACCGTATTCGTCCCGGCCACGATTCTTCCCGGCCGCAGACGCACTAACACCTGCACTCACATCATCATCATGAGACTGCCCCTGAAGCCGGAAGCCGCCGCCTGAGTCGCACATGGTCGTACAAACAAGACAGGTTCTGCTTCTCGACGTGGATGATGATGGAAGACTAAAGAGGATTGAGTTCCTACAGGGACCCGACCTGAAGGTGGCACAAAAGCACCGGAGCGGTTAGCAGACTTTCGAGCGTCTCTTTGGCAAGGTCGGGATTGTACTATCAAACAAGTTGTTTTTTGCAGTTCAGTGGTTGAAAGATGCGGTAACACAAGGTCGTGACGCCACCTGATTTGAGATTTAGTAGTGTTCAGACGACCTTACGCGGCAGGAAATCAACATCGTTGTTCTCAAGACTACTCAGGCTATCATCGTTCTGTTCTTTCCTGGTTTTTCTCCCACGGCATCATGAGGCTGCATTATTTACCTCTCTTCCTGAAAATCACCTCGAATCGATGAAACTGTACCACCCGAGGCTTCACCCGAGGCTTAGCTACTGTACCACCCGAGTCTTAGGTATTAGCCGCTCAATTTATTTACTGAATTTACCGCCTGAACGCTTAATCTCCTGAACTCTTGACCTCTTTGCCGTTTTGTCGTCTGGCTTGTTCGCTGCTCCACCGTCGTACCTCTTGCAATACTAACTCAAGAGATATTTAATCTCTCTCCTGGATCATGGACTGAAAATAAAAGGGCCTCACTTCTCTCCTCAGACGCTTCAAGTTTCCGACACCTATCAGGCTATCATTGAACTACCGCTAGTTCGACTACAGTGCTTCGACATTTTGCCTTGGTGCGCCTGCACCACCTACACAGAACCATCAACCCCTTCATCAATCATCACCAACCCAACCCACGCGCTTTACATCAGTAAGAAGGAACAAGCATCCTTTGACATGGTGCCCATCTAATCTTACGTATAGTGGCCACCCCTGACCCGGTGTCCTGGGAGGAATTCCGTAAAGCCATCGATGAACACACCACGGGGAAATACAGCGACCCGAAACTTCGCCGCGAGTTGGAGAGGCAGGTCTCATTCTTTGTGGAAGAACTGGCGAATTGGGAAACCACAATGCTCGAAGTATGGCTTGCTGAGTACGGCTTCGTCTATGTCGACCCTGCGCTGCCCTTTCGCAGTGGAGTCGAGTATGGAAGGCACCTTTTCCTTGCACACCTCAGAAGCCTCAAACAAAACAAATTGGAGGGCGACATTGTCAGGAAAATCAGCACGTTTCCAGTTTCAACCATTGTTGACCGAGGCCGCATCAATTGCCACATCGAATGTGTAGTTGAAAAGACTTCCTCGGAAAAGAGCACCGTCTCGGCGATCTCTGTGTTCATGATTCTGGATCTCAACAAGGAATACAAGATACAGAGAATGGAGTTCCGATACAAGAGACGCAAGATGAACCGGGGTGAGAAGGGCAAGATGGAGGGCGACGCGAAGAAATTCAAGGAGGAAGCACGCGCTCAACGAGTCCTTGTTCCCGATGTTGAAGTCATCCAGTGCTCAGAGGTTGACTGATGGTAGAGAATATGCGCGAAGGATTGCCACAAAGGAATGGCTGACAGAGCCACCACTGTTGAAAATTCCTGAGACAAGACATGACGGACAAATACCGCGCGTACTTTGGTGAGGATTGGGACACGCAGACACCAACAGATCTATCGAAAACAGACAAATTGAAGGATTTGTTAATTCTTATCGGCCCCCCAAAGCGCACTTCATCATGACCTCCTGAGATTTGAAAATATTCTGATGGGCGCCTGCCCGAGTTTGAAATTGCGACTTCTTGAACAACCCGTCTTGGCTGCAAGCCTTGCAGACGCGTCTGCGGAACAGAATGCGCAATAACTCCCTTCTTACCTAAGTAGAAGATTCAAAATAAACCGATAGGTAGTGAATCTGATTGAAATATCGTTTTCTATCTATTCAAGATAGTCACCCTACGACTGGCGCCCATCAACTGGAGAGAGCTGAATTAATCTCATCACCAACCCTTCTGGCTGACAATAGCTTTATCCTATCGTATCGACAAAGTTGTCCCTGAGGCAGCAAATAAAGGGGTTATCCCCATCGACCCAAACAGGTTCTTCAACAGCAGATTATAGGGAAACGGGTCATGGCGGAATCGGCGATTATTTTCGCTTCGCATGGAAGAATTTGAATGGGTGTAGGAAGGTAGGAAGAGAAGAATGGTGGAGAGAGACTTTCTTACAGACGAGATCCAGCAGCACCGAGATTATTGGGAGTCGTGACAGTATCACTGGGGAGCTGGGCTGAGGCTCACGATGCGATACGGAGGTTTGCGGGGATGTGTTCGCTTCTACTGTAGTAATCAACACGCAAGCTTCCATGCATTTCCTGGCTGTAATCCAGTCTGCCGCCGGCCCTCGTGAGAGGCCTACTTCATATTTTGGCCTCAATTATGATTCTGTCACATGTTCCATTCTTCTGACATAGAGCAGTCAACGTGTGATTTTGGAGAAGTAGGGAGCATTCTACGAATATCACCCTGTTTCACAGCAAGGCAATAAGTCATCTTTGAACGAAATTTCATGTTGAAGAAAGGGTCCAATGAAATGGAAGAGTCGACAAACTGCTTCATCCGAATAGAGTAGGCGTACAGGTCAGGGAAAGATGGTAGGTATGAATCATCAATTATTCTCTGAGGATGGCTACCCGGTGCTAATAGAGGCTGTGTAGGTCAAATTTTACAGCGAAACAAAAAAATCCCAAGTTTGATAACCTTCCCTTGTTGCTCAAAGGCTCCGTCTCCATGCCAGCCCGAGTCTCGGGGCCAGTCCCGATTCCCATGTCAAAATTTACCATCCCAAGACCCCAAGGAACCACTTGAGGCGGTCACAAGACCAGGAACGCCAGCTGTCCTCCAGCGAATACCAGGTCAGTGTAACATCGACAGGATATCTCTCCGGCATGTAGAGCTTGAAGTTGCGCTCGTCGAGGGCGGTGTGGCCGAGCTGAGCAGCTGGAATACCGTTTTGGCGGGCCATCTCGGACGCCATCTTCTCCCAGACGCGATGGATGAGCAAGACTTGGTTGTCCTCGCAGGCGCCGAACCAAGAGGTACCAATGATATCAGCGAAGAAGTTCGGGTTATTTCCGGTCTGCAGGTCGGAGGTCGGGTGCGGCATTGGAGGGCAGCTGTGTAGACCATGCATCTCGCATACCATGTCGCCGAGGAGCCAGAACTTGTCGCGTGGAAGAAACATGCTGGCACTCAGGGAGTGAACAGGAACGTTGCCGGTGTTGCCATAGTAGAAGTCACCGGCGTTGTCGAGATAGTCGAAGTACGAGCTGTGCTCAGGTCCGCGGAAGTGGTTGAGGCTGCCAATCTCGATGGGAGTATCCATGTTGCACTGGTCGTATCTAGCAGCAAGTCGAGTTGTAAAGGCATCGGCAACCGTGTTTGGCTCGCACTGCTGAGGATCAGCTTCAAGGCAAGTACCGGGAGGCATCCCACCCTCAGTCTCTTGTCCACTGGTCCTGCAATTTCCAGTTTGCAAGTCCAGGTCGACGCTCTCCGTATAGTCAGTTCCATCATCCACGTAGTAGTCTGATGAACGAGTTGGCTTGTTCGGCTTGGCAATGTCACCTAGGATCCAGGTGATATCGGCTGTAGGTCGGACCAGATCGGGATGCTTATCCATGAAGGACTTGGTGCTTTGCCAGAGGAGCTCGGAGTCGGCGGCGCCCTCGAAAGAGATTTCATTGACTCCATAGGAGATTCCCCGATCCCGCATGAGACGAAATACATCGACCGTAATGTCACAGAGAAACTTGGTCTGGAGTAGTAGCCTTGTCAGCCGAAACCATGTAAAGGAGGGAGGGGAGGAAGAAGGATGCCAACTTACACCAGGCTCGATCATCCAGAACCACTCGTAGGCCTGTAGACGTTTCTCTCGTGCAAAGAGGCCAGCAGACCAGCGACGCTTATGATGAGCAGTCTTGATGAGGGCTTTGTCGGCGCCCACTCCCTAAGTGCGCACCAGACCAGCCTCAAAGCGACCGGGGTCAACAGAGCTTGGGATTGTCCAGTGTTGCTGAGGGATCAGGTTGTAGGTAACAGTCGAGGCAGTGGCGTTGGAGGTAGCATCCTTGAACTCTTCACTGAGTTCCTGATGGCTGAAGAATACCCAGTCGTAGCGGTACTTGTGGTTGAATCGCTGCTCGAGCTGTGCAACGGAGGCTACCATCTGTTCCCTTTGCTGTTCCGACACAAGGGACACCAAGGCGGCGCGTGGCGAATCGTCCCGAATGTGGATGGGACCACACAAAGCGAGGGGCAGCTGGAAAAGAGCCAGTGCAATACAGAAGACAAAGAAAGCACAGGATCGAAGGGACGACTGACTGTGTGCCGCCATTTTGGCTAAGGTAGTCGACTGAGGAATACGATTGGTAAAAGGGGGAAAGGGGAAAAGGGGGTAATAAGTGAAGGTCAACGAGAAGGAATCAGATCCACGCCAGTTACGGCGTGAGAAAGAGATTTGATGGACTGCGTTCGCTCAGGATGGATTTGTTTGGATGAGGTTGTTGTGGGGGAGAAGGTTGGTGGAGGGGGGGAAGTTGGGATCGTCGTGTTTCGTCGACAGGAGGAGAAGTCTAGTAGTTGAGGTAGGCAGCCACCGGACATCTACACAGCCTCACTAGCGCCTCGCTTAATTTATTTCTCTCTGCAATCAGAGTGGCAGGAGCGTGTGCTGATGCCTCTTCAACACGTGATTTGGTGATCTGAAGTCTTCACCGAGAGGTATGCGCCTGAGGCGCCCAGGGCCGTTCGGTGAGGGCGAATCCGGAGATGATGCTCCGAAGGCACGTGATACCCCTCGAAAATGATGAGAATTTTCATGCAAAGAGCCCTGGTGCTTCATCTCAGATCTGTGAGAGACTAGATATGTTGACTAAGCCCAATGACCCCTGATATTCACACTCCAGAACAGGGGATAAAGTGAGCTCTTCCTTCCAAAAGGAACAGTACACATACCTGATTTGAAGTCAAAATCGGAATCAGAAAGAGGTGAATGCACATTATCCCAGTCAAGTCAGCGTTCAGATTAAATCAAGTACCAATATCAGGATCGAGAGGAGGACACGGATGGCTACAGTTTGGAAGGGAGTCAAAAATGAATGCGCTCTCTTAACACCAACCTTACCTAGGTAGTTTAGGGGACCAGAAAGAAATAAGGACAAGGGCCTCCCACCTTAATTTGCATGAGTTGTTGACAAAGATTTAAGACCCATTGAAGAAGAGCGTAGGTCGATGGCAATATCTCTGCCTTGGACCAAGCACACATTGCTGCCGAAACTTCAGCGTCGGTGAGGTTTATGAGTCGATTATGTAAAATGGAGGGACGAGAAACTTAAGCTAGGCAAACTCTCATCAATATCCCTCAGTTTCAATGTTTCGTTCCGTTATTATGGGAATTCAACTGTAGACTCCAGCTCGGTGTCCTTGGCCCTTTCCAATATACGTAGCTAATTTAACGGCTAATTATAACAAACTTCCATATCAAGGAGGAACTCAAGTAATACTATATACCCAACACGTACAGTATTCTAACGTAGATCTACTCCCTAAATTTACGGATTCGCGCCGCAATCGATATACAACGCCAGGGCAAAAGGCGGGTTACACCATTGAGCCCAGCACCAAAAAGAGGACCCTCACTTTGGAGATAATCTTCGTCTATAGGAATATATACCTCATTATTTTTACAATTGTCTATAATAAAGCCATTTTTATTCTTGTAAAACAAATAAGAATATCTCGGGCTTTGTCATTTTGGTGTGGGATCCTTAGTGGTGTAAACTGTCGGATTGGAAGCCCAATTCGACCTCGAGTCAGCGCCAGCGCAGGGGCCATCTGAGGGTCTCTATATCAGCGTTTGACCGGCGATCCAACCCACGGTTGGAACCTCTCTTTTCCACTTCACGCAGAGATCAATACAGGTTAATTGACCCTTCGTCACCACGGTTCGATCGAACAAATCACCCTGTGATTACGTAAACCAACATAAACAGACTTTTGACCTGGCGTTGTACCATATTAGACATACGCTCAGTATATATGGCCGCAGCTAGAGTAGGTATGTCGCCACTGACCCATTCAGGGTCCATGCTAGACTCGAGCGAATATTTAACCACGTCCTCCCGCCAACCACGGGCGGGACCAACTAGGCAGTTGTCCCCTGAAAAATTGAAGCCATATACGTTGATCTTGTA
The DNA here is from genome assembly GCF_001831195.1 of Colletotrichum orchidophilum. Classification (NCBI taxonomy): domain Eukaryota; kingdom Fungi; phylum Ascomycota; class Sordariomycetes; order Glomerellales; family Glomerellaceae; genus Colletotrichum; species Colletotrichum orchidophilum. Next base: position 155,083 of record NW_019173004.1, read on the forward strand.
GACACAAAGCCACCGCTAGTGTCCATCAGATGCTTAACAACATCCAGGTTTCCGGTGGCCGCGGTAGACCAAGAGAGTGGCCAAAAATTGGCATTAGTGGTGGAGAAATTGGTGGGAATCCAAGCGATTTGCATTCAGCAGACGAATGAGCCAAGGGGGTCTCTTTCGCTTCTGGAACAGTGATATTATTTGTTATGCGGTATAAGTGATGACTAAATACATGTCCTTGTGTCCTCATGTAGCCACAAAGTACAATGAAGATATAGGTCACGTCAGCTATGGGCTCTCAGCTGATTATGAGCTTCGCTACACAAAGTAGAGCCTCGGATTTCAGCTTTTGTTTAGACTAACACTACGACAGAGCACATTGTCTATTCTTGCTCTCAATTGACCGCTAACTCTCGTCAGCGTGTATTCTTGCCAAGGACAGGATTAGAACCTACTAGAAGGGTCAAAGCTAGCTTTTCGGTGTTTCCTCAAGTGACGCTAAGTATGACATGCAGGGTGGCGCCTAATTACAGTGCGCCCTTGTATGACATGGTTTTGACATTCCCCACAGAGCCCCGAGGCCGGGAATAAGTTCACCGCCGACCCAGAGGGGTTCCCTTCCCCAATTGATAAGAAGACTCAACTGACGACATACGCTTGAAAGCGGCGCAGATCAACCAGTACCCAGTACAATCTTTTAGTCAATGAGAATCCAGTGCTTAGTTGGTCAGCCACATGCAGCACAATGCTGGTTCGCCTAAGATGAATCCAATCAAGACTGCCGATGCTCCCAATCCCATCACTTTTCGAAATCACCGGCCCGGCGACATGGGCTATATCACTCACCGACATGGCGTTATCTATGCCAAAGAGCACAACTACGGCGAACTATTCGAGGCCATGGTTAGCCAGATAACGGCCGACTTCCTCCTCAATTACGATCCGGCAAAAGAGCGGTGCTGGATAGCAGAAAGAGACGACAAGTTTCTAGGTGCCATCATGCTCATTAGGGACCGCGAAACGATTGGTAGAGCGAAACTGAGATGCTTCTTTGTAGAAAAGGAAGCACGGGGGTCTGGCTTGGGAACGGAGTTGATTAGGCTGTGTGTTGCGTTTGCACGAGAAGTTGGATATGAGCGCATTGGCTTGGCAACCGACTTTCACCTGGCCTCTGCGCGGCGGTTGTATGGCAAGGCCGGGTTTGAGCTGAAAGCTACCGAGGAACATGAAGCCTGGGGGAAGAAGCGCATGGGAGAGACTTGGGAGCTGCAGCTTAAATAGCCCGAAATACGATGTCTAACAGCCTTGTTACATTCAGCAACGAAAAGCCGTCCAAGCTAAGCTTTCTGTTTCTTGCAACATCTCTCCTTGCCGCCAATAGTTAGTAGTCATAATCACTTCAGGACAGCTCTGTAGCAGCCCGCTCAATTTCTGAAGAATTCTGGGCCTAGCTCTCAGCCATTCAAGTCCCAAGCATTTCCCTCAATGATATGGGATGATTTGGAGGGCTAATCCAAGTCCAAGAAATCGCAAACTGGGTCGTTGTATACCTGGTCATCGTCTTCCTCGCTTGGATAAAAGCCACTAAGTATGCTATCCCTCATCCTCGGTATTGGGAATATGTCTAGCCAAGGGTTGTGCTGAATAACCTCTTGTAGTGCCGTTGGGGAGAGATGAGAAATGATTTCGTAGGATTTTCCGAGCCGCGCGGGTCCCGATACGTGAGGAGAAAGTTGCCGTCGTTTCCCTCGATCACTTCTACCGGAAAACAAGTACAAGTGTATTTCTCGCTAGCGCGTCGAATGCATTGAGTCTCGCAGGAGCAGGGAGGCCTCGAGGTGTGGGAAGACGCAATGTCTAATTTGAAGACGCTCTTTGAAGGATTCCGCTATAATTTCGCGTATGCCCGTGCGTTTGAGCAAGTGGTAGATTCCAAGCATATCCTGAATCTGTGATGGATCCATGGGACTCCACTTATCTGGTTGCTGCCGTTGCGGCGGTGACGAGGGATGTCGCGAATGGAGCTTCTGTTGCAGCTGAGTTGGGGTGGAGTGCGATACTTCTCATGCGTCTCTTCTGGCCTGTTTGTCACGCGTTCTCAGAGTGTTTTCACAATGTTGAAGCTTGCCAAGGCCTTGGCAGAGCGAGAGAAGCAAATCAAGATCATTCCTGTTCACCCACGCATGGTTGCCACCGACCTTCACCATGCCTCCACTGGTATATTCCTCTGACATTTTCTGTACTCATCCATCTTTTTTGCAACCCCGTTGGAAAAAGGGGCTCGATCACAGATTTGGGCGGCCGTGGGCCCTGACGCTAACAATGGACAAAACAACGGGCCAACTGCCACAGCTGAATCAAGTTCGACGCTTAGCAAGGATTGTAATCTTCAAGAGGATATTTTCGATGTATCCTACCTGTGCGTGATAAGCAAGTCACATTTCAAGTCGGATCCGTTGACAGTCGTGGTCGAGTTGAGGTCACGGTACCGTGAGAAGCTTCATTGGGTGAAGAGTCGTCCATGTAGGCTTGTGTGCTAGACGTTCTCTTGGGCAGACCGAATGCGCAATGGTGCTGAATAGCGCGATGGTTGATCTCACTTCCAGTCCCGGCCACCATGGACTATTTTCATCTCTCTGAGCTTCAATCCTATGGAGAGCTTATATGTATGTGCATTAAGGCGACAACTAGGCGGACAAGTAATCCCAATAGTGGATCCTAGGGTCTTGAGAGGCCACAATTTTGTCAACTAATCAGTTGCGAGTGCTGTACATATGACGGGGTGACCCCATCGACCTGCATCGCTCCAAAGCCCCGAACCGAACCGAACCGAGCCAACAGGAAAAGAGACGGACAAGGAAGAATATGTGCAAGTGCTGTTAACGGCTGATTCTATCAAGAACAGTATATTCCTACCTGGTATAGATTCTCTCGCATTGTCTATCTTTATACAACACAAGCTAGAAAACCAACAGTACGTCTCTCGGGCATCCGTTCTATAGCCATCACAGGTTCGCGATGGGCGCCCCATCTGCAGCCGCGCCGGGCGAGAAATCACAAGAGACCAATTCGGGGCAAGATGGCGAGGTACTCAACAACCTGGAGCGCATTACAACCGTCGCATCCTATGAGCCACCCGACATGAGCCCGTTGCGTCGCCGCGCCGTCATGTGTGCCCTCTGTCTGACCCTCCTCCTGAGCGCACTGGACATCACAATCATCGCCACGGCCCTGCCAACAATTGCTTCGACGCTCCAAGCCACGGCCTCGCAGTACGCATGGGTTGGCAGCGCGTACACTTTGTCAAGCACGGCCTCCACGCCGGTTTGGGCAAAGATGTCGGACATCTTTGGCCGGAAACCGACCATCATGACCGCGGCGGCGACGTTCATGGTGGGAAGTCTGATCGCGGCCCTGGCTGGCAATATTCAAGTCCTCATCGCTGGGAGGACTGTACAGGGACTGGGAGGAGGTGGCTCGTTGGTCCTGATTACGATTGTGATTGGCGACATTTTCAAGTTGGAGGATCGGGCCAAGTACTACGGCATGACTGGCATTGTGTACGGAATTGCCAGCGCTGTTGGTCCCGTCCTAGGTGGCGTGTTTACGCAGACAATTGGATGGCGATGGTGTTGTGAGAGAAAACTTCCCTCTCCTCAAATGATGTGCACTGAGACTGATGTTTGCTAGTTTTCATCAACTTACCTTTCGACGGCGTTGCCCTTCTGGTTTTATTCTTCGCCCTCAAAGTTGAAACACCAAAAGAGCCTTTCATCGCCGGCCTTCGAGACCTTGACTGGATCGGGTTTCTGCTCATCATTGGCGGCACAATCTGCTTCCTCTATGGCCTGGAGACAGGTGCTGGGGGCATAGTGCCTTGGAACTCGGCTCTGGTCATCTGTCTAATCCTCTTCGGGGTCCTCGTCCTCGCACTTTTCGTTGTATGGGAAGCCCGTTTCGCCACGAACCCCGTCATCCCCTTTCGAATCTTTGACAAGATCACCAACATCGCCTCTTTTATTCTTGCTTGCATCCACAGCTTTGTGTTCATCTCCTACGATTACTTTTTGCCGCTGTACTTCCAGGTAGTCCTCGGTTTCAAACCCATCATTGCTGGCATTACGCTTTTCCCTCTGCTAATTCCGCTCACGATGATGACGATGCTTGGAGGACTGTTCATCCGGAAGACTGGCAACTATCTCCTCCCAATCTTCTTCGGGTCGGCACTCATGACTCTCGGAAACGGTCTGTTCATCAGCTTCGGGATCAGCACTCAATGGGCCAAGATCGTCGTCTTCCAGATGATCACTGGCTTCGGAGCTGGCGTGCTCTTTCAAAGTCCAATGATCTCTATCCAGACTCACACCAAACAGGGGGATATGGCGGCCGCCATGTCTGCATTCAGCTTCCTAAGGTCCCTCTTCTCCTCCATGTCAATCGTCATCGGTACCGTATTGTTGCAGCATAATCTCGGTGGCGGAGAACTGACAGCAGGGAAGCTTGGTTCTGAAGACGAGAATGATGCGACACATGAGGCGAGCAAGACAGACTATATGTCTGCCTTGCGTGTAATGTGGGCCTTCTTTACTGGTGTTTCTGGGTGTATGCTTCTAGCAGCATTCTTCATCAAGCCAAAGCCTTTAAAGACCTCTTTGAGTGATGGAGGCAGATAGAAGGTCTCAGAGCACATCAAGTTTGGAACTGTCTTGGCGTACACAAGGGAAAATTCGCACACTGAAGGCTTGGAAAAATATGCCACGCAGTAATTAATCAAGTGCGTTGGACTAAATTCATCACCGTTTCCGTATTGACATCTGTTCATCAAAACCACCTTTTTGACGTCTCTTTTCAATTTGGGTACCCTCCGCATTATCACAATGTTCAAATCCATTACTGAATCAAGCAGCCACTTAGCCTGATCTGGGTTGGTGGGAGAGTGAGTGAGGGGATGTTCGAGACCCATGTGATGCTGGAACACTGCGGTCTTTCGCGGGCGGGAAAGGTACAGGAGCGGACTCTGACGTTCATCCATGGTAACAAATGATTCAAGCCCCATCAAGTCAATCAGCAGGAAGGCACGATGATTATGAGCAAAGCAGAGAGGTGAGTTGATGAAATGTTCGTTCAATGAAATATATGAGGTATATAAACTAAAGTAGATACAAGAATAACCGCCAACACCCAAATCCTTAACACGGAAACAACTGGGCTGTGCGTAGAGAACTTTAGTGCTTCAAGTCGAAGCGGTCGAGGTTCATGACCTTGTCCCAGGCCGCGACAAAGTCCTTGACAAACTTCTCCTTGGCGTCGGAGCTGGCATAAACCTCAGAGACGGCACGGAGCTCGGCGTGAGATCCAAAGACGAGGTCGGCGCGGGTGGCAGTCCACTTCTCGGCCTTGGTCTTGCGGTCGACACCGCTCCAGACCTCGGCGTCGTCGCCGGTCGTGGACCAGACGGTGGAGATGTCGAGCAGGTTGACGAACCAGTCGTTAGTCAGCTGGCCCTTCTTGGCGGTCAGGACACCGGTGTTGGACTGGTCAAAGGTGGCGCCCAGAGCGCGGAGACCGCCGACGAGTACGGTCAGCTCCGGGGGCGAGAGGGTGAGCTGGGAGGCCTTGTCGACGAGGAACTCCTCGGTGCGGGCGCGGGCGGTTCCCTTGCCGTAGTTGCGGAAGCCGTCGGCCTGGGGCTCGAGGTAGCCAAAGGCGCGGATGTCTGTGTTCTCCTGGGTGGCATCGACACGGCCGGCGGCGAAGGGGACGGTCACGGCAACGCCGGCGTCGCTGGCGGCCTTCTCGACGGCGGCGACACCGCCGAGCACGATCAGGTCGGCGAGGGAAACCTTCTTGGCGCCGGTGTTGAAGCTGGTCTGGATGGCCTTGAGGGCATCAAGGACCTCGGTGAGGACGGGAGGGTTGTTGGAAACCCACTGGTTCTGGGGCGCGAGGGCGATGCGGGCACCGTTGGCACCACCGCGCTTGTCAGAGTTACGGTAGGTCGAGGCAGAGGCCCAGGCGACGGAGGCGAGCTTGGAGACGTCGAGACCGGCGGTGCCGAGGATGTCAGACTTGAGCTTGGCCACATCGGCATCGTCAATCAGCTCACCCTCCCGAGCAGGAAGGGGATCCTGCCAGATGAAATCCTGCTTGGGGACGTCCGTTCCTAGGTAGCGGAGTCTGGGGCCCATGTCGCGGTGGAGAAGCTTGAACCAAGCCTTGGCGAAGGCATCGGCGAGCTCCTCGGGGTGGTCGAGCCAGCGGGTGGTGATGTTGAGGTACGAAGGGTCATTGATGAGGGCCAAGTCACTGGTGAGCATGGTGGCCCTGCGGAACTTGGTCGGGTCAAAGGGGTCGGGATAGTCGCGGGTGCCGTTGAGGGCCTCCCATTGGTGAGCGCCGGCAGGACTGGTGACGAGGGTCCATTTGTTGTGAAGGAGAGACTGCAAGTAGCCGTTGCTCCATCTGCAGGTACAAGGATTAGCGTTGGTGTGTCACTGCATAATCACCCGGTCATGTATATATAAATAGCTTTTTTCGGCCTCGTCGTTTTGTCGCCTCAATATTTCTCTTCTGACCTTCTCTCATGGGCGACGACGGCCATGAGAAAAAGCCTCAAGAGGGAGCGGGCGGGGAGATGAGTGCCAAGAACAGGGGGCAAATGCAAACGGAAATAGTCTCATCACAGTCACTTACTTGGTAGGGGTCTTTGTCCAGACAACCTCGAGACCACTGGTCATCTGGTTGGGGCCGTTGCCATCGCCGACGCTGTTGTGCCATCCGAGACCCATCTCGCCAAGGTCAGCAGCCTCAGGCGCGCCTCCAATGTTGCCTATGAGAGTCGGCGAATTAGTATCTGCATGTTCCAAAAGGAGCGGTGAAAATCGCTTGGTCCGCGGGTGAAGCGGAGAGCTCGCCGGATGCTCGACTCTGCTCCGCCCGTCTGTCCGACTTGATCCGGGAATATGCGGTGGTTGCAAAACTCACTTGAAGGCACAGCACCGTGCGTCTTGCCGAAGGCGTGTCCACCGGCGATCAGCGCAACAGTCTCCTCATCATTCATTCCCATGCGATCGAAAGCGACGCGAATATCCTTGGCCGAAGCGGCGGGGTTGGAGCTGGCATCGGGGCCCTCCGGGTTGACGTAGATCAGGCCCATGTGCGTGGCTCCCAGGGGCTTCTCGAGCTTGTCGGCGCGCTCGAATATGTCGGTGCTGCCATTGTAGCGGACATCGTTGCCCTTGGGAACAAACGTCGTCTCTCCGCCCCAGTAGATGGCCTCATCGGATTGCCAGGTGTCGGCACGACCAGCGCCGAAGCCAATGGTGGTGAAGCCCATGGACTCGAGGGCGGTGTTACCCGCCAGGAGATACAAGTCCGCCCATGAGATATTCTTGCCGTACTTTTGCTTGATAGGCCCTGCAGAGATCAACCAGGATCAGCAAACGTTTCTTCTCTATCTCTCAAAGGGCCCACATCATCGTTCTACTCGAGCCATCGAGCCACCGCAAAGTGGGTGTCGCTACCGAGTTGATGATGTAAGTCGACATGGGGAGGGGGGGGCCAAAAGGCAAAGGACATATTAACAGGGGAAATCTTACACAGCAGGCGGCGAGCCTTGTCGAGGTTCTGGTTGTCAGGCCAGCTATTGAGTGGAGCGAACCGTTGCTGGCCCTGCACGAGTCCAATATTAGTAAACGCCTAGCAAAGAAGAATCCAAAGTGATACAGAAATGTGATAAGATGCAAACGGTCCAGGTCCATATTTCGTGACGCAGTGCGGGTGGAGAAAGTTGAGGAAGATGCTTTAGCACCTCTTGGCTTTCTCCTGGGATAGGACAGAAAACCTCCGTCTCCCCAATCGATCTTGGCACGCGAGACGAATAGGACCGCGAGGAAATGATCAAGTGCAACGGTAGGCAAGGAATAAGGAACGTGCTGCAGGGAGGGGTTGCAATGCAAGTTTACAACTCGTGGAAAAGCACCAACAAGACCCGACGAGCGGGGAAAGGGAAGGGAGAAGGACTTTGGGACAGCCAAACCCAAGAGAGCAAGCAGAACACAAGCCAAGAAATAATGATGATAATAATAATGGAAAAAGCAGCTCACCATTCCACCGCCACCTCGGCCGTCAATGGAGCGATATGTGCCGGCGCTATGCCATGCCATGCGGATGAAGAGGCCGCCGTAGTGGCCATAGTCGGCCGGCCACCAATCTTGGGACTCGGTCAGCAGGGCGTGGATGTCCTTCTTGAGAGCCTCATCTGACGTGGGATGTTAGTGAGAATTCCATCATGGACTGCAGGCCGTGGACCGTGGACCGTGGACCGTGGACCGTGGTGATCCCCCTCCTTGCCTGGGTCTACTCACAATCCAGATTTTTGAAAGCCGCAGCATAGTCAAAGTCGCCGCCGTACGGGTTGGTCGCAGGCTGGAATTGGCGAAGGGTGTCGAGTCTAAGCTGGCAAGGCCACCAGTCTTTGGAGCGGGTACCACCGCCGGCCTGGTCGCTGATTCTCGAGCATTGGCCAAAGCTGGCGCCCGTGTCTCTCTTGGGGAGCTCGCTGGTGACGGAACCATCACGTTTGGCGAAAGGGCAACCCTGAGCCGTGACGGCAGGGAGGAGAGCAGAAGCTGCCAAAAGGCAGCTTGACAGTTTGGCGTGCATGGTGATGGACGAGTTGTGTTCCAGAGGACGTTCAAAGAAGGAATGACTAGGAGAGACCGGGGTGGCAGACTCAACGGGTGAAGAAGAGTTTGTGTTCCTGGGGCAGAGGAAACGGCCTTTATTATTGAAAATGGGACGAACCCCAGGACATAAGTAATAAACAGTGGCGACTACGACTCACGGGCAACGACAGGCTTGACAGCTCGAGCGTGATGGAGCCCTCTCTCTCGCATGGGAATATTTAATTCCAGAACTCCATGATGATGAGTAACAATTCCAAGACCAGCGACGCCGCTCCCATGCCCGACGTCCCCCGAGGCGGTGCAGAGATGGGGGCCTTGGTAATAAGCTTCCCACAAACGGCAGTCGAGTCGGTATTGCGCACTAGGAAGCCCCATGGCAAGGTTTGCGATCCAGAATAAGCGCCTGGAATACCAATCTTGTTTGATTGGGATGGGCGTGAGCATATCGCAGATTGTCCTTGGGCCTTGGGTGTTGTGCCTGTTTGTGCCTGGACCGCTTTTCACACTTTTGGGCGGGGATTGTGTCCTAACCGATGTCCATCTCTGTGAAACTTATGGCAACTTGTATGGAGAAGACATGGGGGGAAAACACCAGGATGGGGCTGGCGTGGCCGGGATCATGAGCTCAAATGTGATCCATAATCGGACATAAGCTAGGGAATCCGGGGAGCTGACGAGTTGTGCTCCCTGCTCAAGTCAACAGTTGGATGCGGGCCGGTTGGTGCCAAGTCCCTGAGCGACTGGAAGAGTAAGGTAGTATTTCAGAAATTCACACCAATCGCGACCAATTGTGCGATGACAGTTTCCAAGCTGCGGGAGCCACTTTGAATCTAATAGACTTTGAACCCCCTAACCCCGAAGAGCAACTTGTCGGATCATATCAACCCCCCCTCTCTCTGCTATTACCCTGCTCTACCCTACTCTACCCTGTAAACACCACTTCGCACCGCATATACATATAGCTCTACGGAGCTGCCGCCGGCAACGGGCTAATTGATACCTCCGTCATCCACCTTGCTGCTGTGGCTTGTCTCTTCAACTCGGGAAAGTCGAGACCGCCCCCCCCCTGGCAATCATGGGTGGGAGCTAGAATAGAGTCGACAGGGTGGATGAGGCAAAAACCGGCTAGACAGACCTGCCACTCTAAGCCTAGACGCAAACGACTACCTTAGGTCACACAAGGTTTTTGGCCCGAATCGCGGCCACATCAACATGGGATGAAGCCTTGAATGAAGGAAGCTTTTCATCAATCGTGCATTGACTCAGCCCTACCTTCTCTGGCGGCGGGAATCCTTTGGATGTGAAAGAAGCAAAAGCAAAAGCAAAAGCCTCTACAGGAAGATCTGGAACGGCCTTTCCCCCCCCCTTCCTCCATGACCCAATCCCCGCGCCGGCCGGCCGTTCAAGGCGGCCTTGAACGCGGCCTCGCCTGGCACGCACGGCACACCACATGGCCATGCGGGCGGGATCGGATGCATGCCAGGCAGCGTGGCAGATCAGCTTGCTAGCTAGCTGCAAGCATGAAAGAAACCCTCCCACGCACGGCCGAGCCAACCCAGCCAGTACCACCATCCTGAACAGGAAGGCTTAGAGCTGCACAAAACACACATCTATATCTAGAGCTGTCGGTCGAAAATCCTGCGACCCCGGCTGCGCCCGAGCCGGAGCATTGCCCCTGAGTGTAGCCGCATCAGTCATGCTGCCACTGCCTGCCAAGATGTTTGGCGAGTTGGGCTTCTCATCACATGCAAAGTCGCCTTGGGACTTGGGTATACGTAGGTATGTGATCCTTTGGTTTCTGGACTGGGCACTGTGAACTGCGAACTGCAGATCCGGAGGCCCTGGAAAGCCACGGCGACAACGGGTGAAATTCGACGCTGGGAGTGGCTGAAATGGGAATGAAATAATGTGCCGGCCGGCGAACTACTGTAGTGTGCAACTCTTTGAAAAACGATTATCCTTGTTGTGCTCGCGGACATTCGACCAACACCCGCTGGCCGACTGGCATGGCCTGGACTACGCGACAGCGCGTCGAACCACATTGGCTGGGGCACTGGGCAATGCGCACATGGTTGCCGGAAACACTACCCTCTTTGGTCTGACATATGCGTCCACAAAGTCTGTGGGATGGTTATACTCTCTCCTCTGCACCACCACGTGCTGGGCCCCGACGAGCTGCGGGTATCTGAAGGATGCAGCGTCAAAGGGGGGAAACTTTACCTTTGCGACGGACGTCATCTCGGGAACTAGAAGAACACAGGGGGGGGGGGGCAATCGAAGACTGGGAAATTTGTTTTTCGGGGTTCACCTTACACCATTTCACGCGCGGCAATTTACCAATCATGAATCATATCATTTTCCCCTCCCACTATACCAAAATTAAACCTTGATCAAGTCGGCTGCACCGTTTTTGATTGTAAAAAAATCTCGACTTGTATGGGATCCTAGTCTGAGTCAGGGAGGATCACAGTAACATCAGACCCATTCTCTTCTACGTCCAACTTACTATCAACTTCAACAATTGACTTTGCTCTAGGATGCCGAGGTGGACGGCATTTTCCGTTGGGAAATATAGTTGAATCCCACCCGTGATCCATGTTATCAATTCTATCAGGTTTCCTTGAAACCTCATGCAAAGTCAAAAGTTTCTCAATTGACAACCCAGACCACCCAGCGAATTCCATCAGACTTTTTGCGCAACATTCAGTTTCGATTATGAGTTGGCTTGGTCAGCATAAATGATTAGGAGCCTTTGAGCGGTTACTTTTTAGAGTCTAACTATCCCGCTGACGAGTTTATGCAATCCAATAGAGTGGCTGGAGTGGCATATGAGTAATGTTTGTAAGCTTGGCTACTTGGCAAGCTTTGTGTTACGATATCATGTCCGTGTCGGCAATTATCATTCTCCAGGTCAACTGATCAACAAGTGCCGATCTGGGATATCAAACTCCTTCGAAAACGTAGTATGTATCCGTACGTCCGACAGCAATCGGATGGGTCTTCTCTGTATGACTAACACGAGTACTCAAGAGCAAGCAAACTCACATCAGCCTCGGTTGTGGTTGCGCACCAGAATAAGCCGCCAAGAAAAAGATGTAACTTTCTCTGATAAATCACTGTGACGAAGCTCACAAATAGAACAATCACATCATTCTATTAGCGCTGCCTGTGATGGGGGAAAAAAAATATAGCCTATAGCACCAAGATATTCGACGCATCCTGACCTATGTAGTCGACTTGGCCTAGGCAGCTCACGCCACAACGCGACGCGGACTAGGTTGAGCTGTGCATGCCAAGCTCAGGGGCCCAACTCGATCACACTGCATAAGCGGGTGACGCCCTCTTCTATTTCCAGCCGCCAATGAAGGAGGCCCGTTTCGTCAGCGCTCTCTGGTCTGGTAAGCATCCAATCCTTTGCCGGTGAGGAGTGGCGCGATGTCCATTGCAGATGCATCTCGATCGACGTTGCGCATCAAGCCATCGACAAAGGAATCCTTTTGCAGAGGTACGAATTCGCGCGTCGTGTGTGGCGGCTACAGGGAGAAATCCAAGTAAGTTTCGATCCCATGCTGCCTCTACCTCAAGGCGCAGCAGTAAGCTGCCAGGCACTCAAAGGATCGCAGGGTTTGGAATCAATCCGAGTAGCTCTCGCTAAAAACAAATAAGCATGCCAAGCAGACTAAGAGCTGGGTCAGACAGCGATGAGCTCAGCTTTACGACCCGGAGAAGTCGATAAGGGTGACCCTCCTCGGGATTCCCTCATCTTTGTCCCCATTGATCCAACATACCGGCGATACCCCACGTACCCTCCACATGACCCGGCGCCGCGGACCCGACCTTCGACAGAGGCCTTGTCTGTCCGTCAAGGGGGGGCACATCCGGCCCGGCGCGCTTGGCAACCCCGAAGGGATCTCCGAAGGGATCCCCGAGTCGACCCCCGCCCGAGTCATTCGTCAAGTCTATCCCACTGGGGAGCGGACCGGCATAGCCCCTTGAACAATGCTTGACAGCTACTGTTCCCATGTACTTACGGTCGTTTATAGAAGCCTATCTGTTTCATCCGAATTGGACACTAGTTCAATCCCTGCGAAACTTGGAATGGACATGGGATGACTCGGGTATCCTTGGCTAATCTCAGGGGTAAGAAACCCGACTCCAGATTTCGAAATGCCGGATTGATTCATCTTCCTAAACCAAGACTAATTTGTCATCTTAGTCACCAAGCAGAACGTGACTCTGCAAATTGCCTATTATAGGCCTGCTAACGACCTGCAAATAAGTGTCACGGTGAACGATTTGTTTCTGATTAACATCATCTCTGGCAATCTGCCACGGCCCAAGCTGCGTCACTTTGTCTGGGCCCCTGAGCGCAGGCCTCGTTCTAGGCCATCAATGAGTCTCCTCGCAATGCGCGCGGGCTCTCCTGAACGACCCCTTGCCGTCTCTTCTTCGAAGCTGCATCGCTGCGTCCACCACTCCAGCCACGTCTCTGCCCGCGCACCTTCGTCTGCCCGAAGCAGCCCGGCGCTGACGTCTATGACGTCCGGTCGCCAACTATCGCGCCAGAACACCGTCGCGCCGCACTTTCCACAGAATTCACGGGAAACGCCCCGGGACGATTCATACGTCTTCAGGATCCCGGCGGGCAACTCTGAAAAGTCGAGAGGAAGCGTCACGGACTGGCCGTCGACTGGCCCCGGCACGTGGAAGAAGATATTGCATCGGGGGATAAACGCCCATGTTTGAATTTCGAATCCGCAGATGAGACGGCAAGACCGACAGGCACACGTTCCAGCCAGGTATTTGGTGCCGTTGCTTCGCACCCACCACTTTAGGCTATCGGGATTCTTCATGAAGGCGTCCGAGTGCCTGATAGCAGGGTACTCCAGGTCGGAGAAGCCGGAGTGCGGTAGATAGCTTTGACTAGTTGGCCGTGTGATGTGGAAGCTCACGGTGCCGCAGGCGCAAGAGGCGGGCAGGGAATCTTTCGGGCAGATAGATGGCATAGGAGGAAGCTTCTCTGTAGTTTCTGCTTCCAGAATGTCTGGCTTCGTCGGCGATTCCATAGGTTGCCCGTCAATGTCGGGCAGCCACACCGAAAGACCACCGTCTTTGGTATCGGACACGCCGGTATGTCTTGCGTAACGCGCATCTTCACCAGCATTCTCGGGGTTACTGTCCAGCAAAACACCTGTCGCCGCTTCCCACTTTGTGACACCATCCACGTCTTTGCTTCTCAGGACATGGCATCCGCAGGTGTTACAGAAGTATCTCGTCCATTGGTCAAGACCGTGATGCTCTACCGTACGGCCCGTACTCTCATGTTGTCGAACGGGTCGGATTGGGTAATATGAGACGCATAGAATGCCCGTCGCGTGTCGACTGATGTCGCTGTGGTCGATGGACAGCTTGATGTTTTCCCCCGGCATAACACGGGTCTGAATTTGCTGCGAGACAGCACCGCAAAGACAGGAAAGGTTCATTGATTTCGTCGACATGGTGCCTCGCTGTGGTTTTGAAGCGATATACCCGAACAGTAGCAGAATGGATGATTCGTATACTTCCTATGGTCTTGGACTCTGCCATAGGAACGAGTGCCATAAGCAAAGGAAGGTTGTCAGCAGGGTCCAGATTATGCTTCCCCGCATCGGCTTGGGGCATCAGATACCGGCCCGGCCAACCGGATACCAAGCGTCGCCCCCGAAAGCGGAGAATCTTCCAAACTTTCGGTGAATATCGACCCTGCAGCTGCTGGAGCCTGCGTCGATCTAGGTCGTATTTAAGGCGTGTTAATAGCCGGACTTGATTTAGGCACGGAAGATCGGGAAGATCGGGAAGATTTCCAAGTAAACCCTGCTTGGCCTCTTCTTAACTGGATGAACCTGTGCAGGGCTGGAATTGAGTGCGCAGGATATCGCTCGACTGTCACCGGATGTTGTTATGAGATGGGGTTGATCAACGTCGGCTGTCCAGGAAGTCCGTTCCAGTCCGTTCCAGTCTTGAGAAATTGAGATGATACCGTGTGGGCGACAGCAATGATCAATAACGGGCAGGGTTCTCACGCCGCCATGGACGATGCGGACCAGAATTGCGGGATTTCTACCTGTCACAAGAATGGTTGAGCGGTTCCCTTGCACGTGGGCTCGATGGGCACGTGTGAAAACTGAAGTTCAAAAAATGTAGAGTAGATGAGCTAGAAACACATCGTCTATCATCAAATTTGGGCCGGTCTCTCAAGATCAGAGTATCGCCAAAGAGCGGTACACTCGTTTGAACTCACCGTACCTGTTTCCGATAAGCCATCACGCTCTCCACAAGACCTGCAGCTTTTCGTCCAGGATGGATCGATTTTTCAATTTGTGGAGTCCAACACAAATCAGAAGCCTCCCAAAACTTGCGATCCTGTTGTCTTTATATTTGTTAGGAACGGAGTTCAGACTGCCAAAGGCTTCCACCAGAAAAGTCTGCCGTCCGCCGTCATCTCATCATCGCCAGGAACCGCACTAGAAAGGTTCAAGAGTCTTGAAAATAGGTTCGGCTTTTACTCAAACAAAACTCCAGTCAAGATCCCCCGAAAGCGAAATTTGATCGTTTCCAAAGCAAAAGTGATTCGAGATACTGACTAACTTTCTGGTCACCGACTGTTTATGAAGCAATTCAACATTAG
The DNA here is from genome assembly GCF_001831195.1 of Colletotrichum orchidophilum. Taxonomy (NCBI): domain Eukaryota; kingdom Fungi; phylum Ascomycota; class Sordariomycetes; order Glomerellales; family Glomerellaceae; genus Colletotrichum; species Colletotrichum orchidophilum. The sequence continues at coordinate 170,425 of NW_019173004.1, forward strand.
ATACCCCCTTGCCTTGTAATATCTTAGTGTTCCCTGTGAGGAACCTATACGGTAGGAATGGATACGCTTAGGCAACCAAATGATGTCTGCTGATTTCGCAATGTGAATGAGGCGTTCATGCAACCTCGCCTTGCCTGCATGTGTTCTCCAAGTAGCTGGACCATTATATCCGTAATGGAGGCACGACATCTCAAGTAAGAGAATGACTAGTGGGCAAGTGTTCCAGATCATAAATGCCATTCTCTGCGAGTTTCTTCAGTTCTTCTCCACCATAAACCGATCCAAGCCGACGGTTCACAATTCTCGTTGGTCGCCACGTGGGGCGTTGGCACGAACTATTGCGGTAATAAGCCGAGCAAGTGGAGCACCAAAGTCCTCAATAGGCAACTTTGCAGGGTTTGCACCATTGCCTTAACGATGGCGTGCTTGGGACGGCGACACGAAGGATCAGAAGTCTACTGACATGTGCGTTGATACGTCGGTTGCCGGTGGACATTTCGTCTCTTATCGGAATCGTGTGGATGTCGTCAGTGAAAACTTTTAAGAGTCGAACCTTGCGTGTGGTTTTGCGGCTTGCCCAGCCATGAGTGATTGGACTTTTGTTGATGGTGTGCTTGAGTCATGGTGCTGCGATGCTGCAGATGCGGTTGATAAGAGCAGGCTCTCGTCCATGCAGCTTTGACTTGCAGGTTTTCTTTGTCACCTTGGATCCTATCTGAATCGCTCGTTGCCAAGAAGTGGCCATCTTTGTCTTGTCGTCCTGTCGTCTTGTTTCTCACCACGAACATGGCTGACTACGATGCCAAAGCAGCCTCAGAGCCGCCGGCAACGGTTGCCGTCTCCGACTCGGACGAGCACTCCGCATCGGTTGCGTCCCTCCCGGCTCCGACTGGGGCACCACATCCGGAGCAAGCCGCCAAGAGCGTCCCAAAGACTGGTGCCGATGCCGCCCTCGACCTCCTCAACGAAACTGGGCCGCTAGGCCGCACTCTTGATCCAGAACTTAATCAAAGGCTCAAGCGGCGTATCGACACCCACATCATGCCGCTGATTTGCATCGTGTACTTCTTGCAATATATCGACAAGACGGCCATCTCCTATGCCAGTGTCACGGGCATACAGCAATCGACTGGTCTCCACGGCAATCAGTTCAACTGGGTCGCCTCCATCTTTTTCTTTGGCCAGCTCGCCTTTGAGTTCCCCACAATACGACTCATCCAGATGTTCCCCCTGGCCAAGTACACCTCTGTCAACATCATTCTCTGGGGTGTAGTCCTGGCCTGCCTCGCGGCTTGCAAGAACTATGCTGGTCTCCTTGTATGCAGATTCCTCCTCGGGGCTTTGGAAGCGGCTATCGTCCCCGCTTGGGTTCTCTTCACCTCGCAGTGGTACACCAAGCAGGAGCAGGCGTTCCGCGTTGGAATCTGGTTCTCTGTCTGCGGCGCAGCCCAGATGTTTGGCGGCTTCTTTGCGTATGGCGTCGCAAGACACGTTGGAAAGGATCCCAATGCGGCCTTGAAGGGCTGGCAAGTGATCTTCTTGTTCCTCGGCCTGCTGACTGCCCTTGTTGGCATTGCCTTTTACTTCATCATGCCCGACTCGCCGGCCACCGCCCGATTTCTTTCTCAGGAAGAAAAAGCAACACACCTCGAGCGAATTCGAGACAATGAACAAGGTATTGGCTCGCAGGAATTCAAATGGAAACACGTCAAGGAAGCATTGCTTGACGTCATGACCTGGCTGTACGCCTTTTGGATCTTTGCCGCCAACATCCCCAACTCCATTGCAACGAGCTTCGGAAACATCTTGGTGCGAGGCATGGGATACACGAGCGAAGAGTCCCTTCTTCTCGTCACCCCACTCGGCGCCTGGGAGATCGTGGCGCTGGTCGGCCTGACTTGGCTGGCAATGAAGACGAGACAGCGACTATACTGGTGCATTGCCGGCCACATCCCTGCCATTATCGGTGCCATTCTCATGGCAACGACCTCAAAAGTCCCCGCCTTGATCGGATACTACACGTCGGGAGGTATCCCGATCGGATGGACGACGATTCTGGGACTGCAGAGCACCAACGTCGCAGGTTCCACCAAGAAAGTCACCGTCGCATGCATTGGCACCATCGCGTACACTATTGGTAACATCATCTCACCTCAGACCTTCCAGGCCCGGGATGCGCCGAGATACCTCCCTGCCAAGATATCGATTTGCATCATTTACTTCTTGGTCACTGTTGACCTGTTCTTGATGCGTTGGGTGTTGGACAGAAGAAATAAGAAGCGTGACGCAGAGAAGGCCGCTCTGGGAGAGGCATACAAGGTGGAGGAAAACCACGAGTTCTGGGATTTGACAGATCTTGAAAACAAGGAGTTCCGGTACGAGCTGTAGTATAGGTATCTTTTGGTAACTGGTAACTTCTTTGTCCACATGTCTGTCTAGCCACGTTGTCTCCGGGAGGAGCTTTTGCTAGTGCTGCTCCAAAGTCCTGTGCTCCAACCCAGGTTATGATAAACGGCGAGTTCCTGATCTCAACCGCTCTACTTGCTACTGACCGGGGAACGAAGACCCACAAGACGATCCAACCTTGAGCATCTGCAAGACTTGAATTTGGCGTCGATGGTCTCAGTTTATCCCCTATCTGTCAAAGCCTCGTGCTGTCGCTGGTTGTGTCCGTCAACTTTCTTGAGCAATACAGAAAATCCCCCAGCTCGATACTACTTCTAGAATCGTAGGCGAGATCAATTCTCTTGCAGATCTGCGACTTGGGATTAGAACGGCCATCGATCGTGAAAGTCGTAAGCAAGCCACGTATGATCCCTGCACTTACAATTAAGAGAACTCCTGAATGCTTCTTTGGGAATGTGCTCTTGACATTCATCCTGGAATAACTCGGTTTCCGCCGCATCTGTTTTTGCTGCCAAGTTGAGACGGAATTTGCTCTTTCCACTGTCGTTTCGCAGATGCCGTTGCATCGTGGGCATCCGCATAGAGATTCCTGTCTATCCCATAGTCTCATTGATAATGTTCTTTCTCTTACGACAGAATCTTTCAACGTATCGTATTTATCGTGGTGACGACCGTGGTATTGTTGGCAAATGACTTTACTTTATCCTTTGGGATATCCTCCAGCTGGTGGCAGTCACACCGCTTCATGCGCGTAAATGCCAGAAGCTTTTCTAGAACTGCAAACTCGACTTTCAGCTTGATACTGTAGACCAAGGGCTTGCTCGTTGTCTGGAAGACGAAATAGCCCGTATATTCCAGGGTGACGAGACCCATGTCGAGAAGAAATACCAGCACGAACATGCCGACAAGAAAGCTGAGCAGGACCTTGGCCTCCTGTGCCTTGAATTCGAAGAGGCTTTTGAAGTTTCGGAACCCGGCCCGGACGAAGATGCCGGTGATGATTGTTTCCTGGACTGTGAAGACCATCAGGGATACCTTTTCAAACACAGTGAAGCGATGATCCCAGACTGGACTGTTGCCCGCCCAGACACCGGCAAAGAGCACTGTTTGTGGAATGTGGACACAGAAAAAAGACGTGATGATCATCGCCAAGACCAGTCGGATGGTGATGCGATTATAGACGACGAGGTGCAGTCTGGACCATAATACGACGGACTGCCCGGTCACCATGCAGTACCAACCTATATGGGTGAAGATTCCCGGTGTCACCGTCTTTGTCGGCTGCATAAAACGACCCAGGCCGCCACACGCGTGGAGCAAAATGCCAGTGTTGGCTACCAGCATACTCCAAAAGTATCGCCCGTTTCGTCGTCGAAATCTAGTGAAGATGAGGACGTATAGTTCGAGAGCATTATAGATGCCGGCTGTTGCCAGGCACGTAATCGCGATCGCCTCTTCGGTCGACAGGTTCTGCCCTATCGCCCCCTTGACCTGCGCCATATGCCGAGGCGAGGAGGGCCAGAGAGGCCGGTTGTGCTGCAAGAAATTACCGATTGATGTAATATTGCAGTCTTGACTGCTTGATGCTCTGGCCGTTGGAATAAGCCCATAGGAGATAACTGAGGGAACGGGGCCTGCAAAGTCCGACGAAATCAGTGGCCGGAACGAGGTGGTTTTGTGGTGTCTTGGGGGAGGGCCATGATGGGGATAGCTCCAGTCGGATTATGCCGAAGCGCCCGTGGCATCAAAGTTCGCCTGATCGAGTCATTGAAACGTCTCAACGTTTTGCCAAGGTAGCTTGTACGCGCATTTGGGAATGCACATTTGAATTTTACATAGGTCCCAGTTCGTCCTGTCATCCGTGCTGACAACCGAGTCGCGGATACACCGTGAAGAGACCGAGGTAGCCAGTACAACGAATTGAGTTCGACGTTGGGGACGTTGGGTACACTTGCTGATCATTGCTAAACCTTTGCTCGCCTTGCCTGAGCATCGCTATGCCATTTTTGGACTCTTCATGCATGGGGTCCCTGGAAATCACATCCCGCCCTGGAAGTAGAACGGAACACCCTAAAACCAAAATTCCTAACGCGTCTGGTAGTAGTGGATGGAGATGAGCCGGTTTGATAAAACTCAGTAGGTCTAGGCATCTTCAAAATGGATTCGCCAGAATTTTTCATCTCATTCCAAACCGAGTGGCTTTTGTTATTCTAGCAAGTATACTAGACCGCTTCATTTTCTTTAGCATCTTGTCTAGACGCAATAACAACGACACAGTATACGGCAACAGCGGCGAAAAACACGAACAGGGCGGTTATTGTGCTGAACCAGCCTACACCGATGCCCTGGATCGCAGGCAAACACGAAGCAGTACCGACCGCCGCAATCGCGTATCGAAAGAAGTAATTTCCAGCTAGATTCACGTACACAGTCAGTACTTGTTCATCCCATTAGCATGTGTGCTCTTAGAATGGGGACAAACCTATGACTTCGGCGCTCCTGCCTTTGAACACGTCCAAGCAGTATGTGTTGATGCTCGGAAACGCGATAACCTGGGCGAAGCCCTGAAAAAACATGCAAATCACCGGGAGTGGGATACCGCCCTTTGCCTTCTCAATAGACCAGCCGTAAATGATGATACAGGTAGGTATCACGGCACCCATTGCCACGAATGAGCTTCTGAGACGGTCTTCGGGAACGCGTCGACCCCGAATCTTGATCCAGCGTTTGACGGTCCGATCTGCCCAGCGACCTCCGGCATATGTGCCAAAGAAGAAGCCACATCCTGGGGCTAGAAAGAAGAGACCTGATTCAAGCGGCGACGTCAGGTGAAATCTGGGGTTAATGACGTATCGGATAGGGGTCAGCAAGGCTTGCATGTTCCACACCAAAGCTGAAGCAGCCATTGCCTATGTTGATGGGTTAGAGCTGCTGCAAAAGTTGAGTACAAGGAGTTTCTGAGTGAAACTTACAGCCACAAATAATTTGGGTATAAGTAAGAGAGCCAGTACACGAAAGGGATTGGCCCAGTCCCAGACCTGAGCAATCTTTGCTTTGGTACTAAGGCCCTTCAACTCGTCTGCGCGCCTGCGGTGGCTGGTCTCTGGGAGAAACAACACCGCAAGAATAGTCGTGAGCCCGGCCAGGGCTGACTGAAACCAAAACAACGATCTCCAGCTGTGGAAATTGACCATGACACCACCGATGAATGGGCCAAAGCTCTGGCCGATGAGAGTACCATTGAGGAACCACGCGAGGGCGGTGCCTCGCTCCGTCGGCTTATAGATATCGCTGATGGAGCTAGAGCCGAGCACAAGATATGCTGTTCCAGTAAAGGCTGACAGCATCCTAAAGATGAAGAAGGCTGCGAGATTGGGCGATAAAGCAGTCCCTACATTAAAGGCAAAAAAGGTAGATGCTGAGATGATGCAAGGCTATACAGTTTCTAATGAGCGGGTGCAACTACTTGTCGGAGCAAGACGTCTCAACCTACCCATTTCCGGCCGTAAACTTGACTAATCGGACCCCAGAAGAGAGTGCAGATGCCCATGAATAGAGTGTACATGGCATTGCTGATGTTAATGATCGTCCCTGACGTGTTGAGATCGGCTGCAATCTCTGGTATGGCTGCCAAAAGCAGCAGGGAAGACACCGTCGAAGCCACCCCACCGCAAGCCACGACGGCCGTTACGAGCTTCTTTTTGGCCGGTGTGAACCTGTTGTAGATGGCTTCGGTGTCTTGCCGGCTTAGACCCGCATCGTCGTCGTCGACAGCCGGCACAATGCTGACATTCTTCTCCGCATTCGACGTCGTCGGTGCCAGGTCCGGGGTTTCGGGCCGGCCATCGCTACTCGGCTCCGGCTTTTCAGACTGTTCGTCGTGGGACATGTTTGCGGGTTGCCGGTGTGGGACGGGAGGCTTGGCTTCTCAATCTCCGTTTGACCGTGCGGGGATGAATCTCGAAAAAGACTGTGACTTGGCATCGCCATAGCATACTGTAAAGATGAATGGGGAAGTCCCAGGTTTTCACATTTGGCTGGCCGAAACTTTCGGCAAAGAAACAATCTTGACCGACGGCATGGTGGAAAATCCACCCGGCGGAAACGTCAAGAGCGCTTCCCAAGGCTGACTTTTCCGACGTTGGTGAATGGACTGACTGATAGATCCTTTCCCAAAATAGCCCACTCGCCCCCGCAAATCTGGTTGATAAGTTGCCTTGAAAGAGAAGCTGTTTCTGCCTCCCCGCGAATAGGACACGGCCTGGTTGAATCCATTGTGACATTCCCGGGTGGGTTCAGACGTTTCCCGACGGACATGTCCCGAAGGGCCTCTCCCTGTAGCTCAACAAACAAGGCTAAGTGGTGGGGGTTGTCCTCTGCAATGGCACAATAGCCGCTGCCAGCACGGCATTGTTTGTGGACCTTGGTGTACTATCCAGGCCTCCGAGATCGGCTGGCTCCGAATCGAACCCGCTCGGTCGCCGAGTCCTGACCCGAGATCTGTAATTAGGTATCGATTGGACTTGCCGGGTTGCGGCTCTCTGCCGGGTCCAGCTCCGATCGAACGGGACTCTAAATTGGAACGGGAGCCACGAGATCTCTCGTGGGGTTGAGCCGCGTTTTTATCTGCAACCTTAAAAGGGTCTTGGTAGCATTATCGGCCGTGGTGAGGAGACGATTGCTGAAGATAGTCGCTCGACTTGCTTGCAAAATCACCGATTGTTCGAAATGAAATTAATTGTAATTACGTTTGCTGTCTGCTTTATTGCTAGAGACCTCTGAAGATCTATAAACCTTCTTCTGCGAACGAGGGAGGACAAGCGAGAAAGCTTCCTTCAAGAAGAGAGTACCGGTGACATAACACCGATACCGCTAAAGTTTCGAGGTGTGCCGATAGCCGGGACGATGATGACCCGAGCTAGCTGTTATGGGATCAAAGTTCTTGTGGGGAGTGCGGGCAGCTCTTCATCATCTGAAAGCAGATGGTTCACCTACTCGGGGAAACTTTCATCCTATCTGTGCCACCCATGCCAGCACTAACAGATCCCACACCTTCGACGTTGGCAAGCTACATCCTTAAGCACTTACACAACTCGCACAACAATGGACAAGGGACCGGGCGCAGCCAATGACACGCAAGCTTTCAACATCGACGACTACACCGCCGCCCTCGAGTTGGACTTCATTACGTCCAACTTTGTCAACAACCAGCACCTCGACATTACCAATTTTGGAACCGGACAAGACGAGCTTTCCCGGGAGCTGCAGGGTATCGGTTCTGGCGAACCTCTTTGTGGTCTCGATGTTGACTCATCTCATCAACAAGTTGCCTTTGAGCTTGGCCCCGCCGCGGCCGCTCTCGGCGGCCAAGATGTCAGCATGGAGCTTGCCCAGAGGCAATCCGTGAACAACGCCAACCAATTCGATGAGCCTGGCGTGTTTATGTTCTCGGAAGCCTTGGGCGATGGGGAGCCCATGGGACACCTGTTCAACAACGACCAGGGAATCAACATATCATCACTTCAACCTTCAGATACCACAACGCCGCCGAAGATCGGAACTCGCTTCTCTTCCAAATCCCTCCGCATACTAAAGACATGGCTGGCGAACAACAATCATCATCCGTATCCGACCACCGAGGACATGGAGATGTTGCAGCGGCAGACTGGCCTCAGCAGGCAGCAGATTACCAACTGGTTGGCCAACACACGCAGACGGACGCGCTTCAAAGTGCCACCCAAACGGCCGCCGTCTCCAGCAGTCACGTCTTCGAGAACCATGCCCATCAATATTCCTTCGGGCGCTGGCCTTTCCGATACGTTCCAAAACCTGAACCCTCTACAAAGATGGCAGGTTTCGCCTCCCGAGCATGAGCCAGCGTCAGTGTCGGCAATCGCCAACGCCGTGTCTGGGTTCTCTTCGGAAGGGGAAGAGTTGGCCGACCGATCCTTCACGGATACGCATCCGACACGGTCCTTGTACGGGCAGTCCTCTGCGAGCAGTGCAGGAACGTCGCACTCCAGTAGAAGCTCCGCCAACTCAGCATACTCACACAACTCTCACACGTCTCTGAGATCTCTCGAGCCGCTTGGAAAGGGCGCGGTCAAGCGGAGACGGCGCCGCGCGCTGGCAAAACGTCCCGAAGCCAAAAGTACTGGCACCCTCTGGCAGACTAGCAACACGTACCAGTGCACATTCTGCACAGAGACGTTCAAGACCAAGCACAACTGGCAGCGTCACGAGAAATCGTTGCATCTATCCCTCGAGCGGTGGGAATGCGCCCCGACAGGCGCAACTGTGCCCGATGCGAGCGGACAGCCGGTGTGTATCTTTTGCGGCGAGGCCAACCCTAACAAGGACCATCTGGAGAAGCACAATTACCAGGCATGCAGAGACCGCCAGCCCGAGGATCGCACATTTTATCGAAAAGACCATCTGCAGCAACATTTGAAGCTGGTCCACGATGCCAAATTCCTGAGGTGGCCTATGGGAGACTGGAAGTACGAAAGCGAGGTAATACGCTCCCGGTGTGGCTTTTGCGGCCACACAATGTCTTCATGGACCGATCGGATTGATCACCTGGCCGAGCATTTCAAAGATGGGAAGACGATGGCAGATTGGCATGGTGACTGGGGTTTCGACGACAATGTTCTCAACATGGTCGAGAACTCGATGGCCCCTTGTAAGCATCACATGGAGCGTCAACTATGCAAACCTGATCTAACGCTGCTATAGATATGATCCACATGGAACGTAACTCACCATGGCCGTTTACAACGAAACAAGGAGTCCCAGAAACACCACCAAACGCCTACGAACTGATCAAGCTGGAGCTCAACCACTTTTCGGCCGAGCACCAAAACACAAAAGACCAGATGCCCACCAATGCGGAACTCCTATACGAAAGCTGCTGCGTAATCTTCGGATGCGACTCGATATCGTTCTCCAAAAGACCTGCAACATCGACGCAGAGCTGGCTGCGAGACCTGCTCATGTCGTCAGAGTCCATCGTACAGCAGGCGCGCGTCCGACCCATGAAGAACAATGCAAAGTCTCGATTCACATATCTCAGCATCAACGGCAAAGCGAATATTTTTGAAGCATGTGGCTTGGAAGAACAGCTGCAAAGCTACGTGGAGATTTCCAAGTTGATTGAATCACAGATTTCCGACGAGGAGCTGCAACGAGAGGCCTGCAACATTGTCGAAAGAATCGAGACCTCTTCGCCGAACCCCTCCGAGACCTTTTTGAACTTTCTGTTCAGTCTCATCAACGGCTCTTCACATTGGCTGGCCGCGTTCCGTCACCGGAACGGACTCTCGCCATCGGAGGCTTCGAATGCCACCAATATCTCGAGCACATCTGAAGCTATTCTCGGGGCCATCGCAGCGGAGCCCGGTCTCGAATTCTCGGGCGCAAACCTCTCTTCGGGAAGCACGCCTGATCCATCACAGGCCAACGCCGCTGGCGCCAAGGCAGGCGATATTAGCAAAGTGTACTCGACATCCGCGTTCTTCGTCAACGAAGATAACTGCTACAGGAAATTGATGAAGGAGTTGAGACGATTTGTGACGATTACGACCTCGCCGCGGAACCCGAACAGGCGGATACCCACAGATGCCGAGCTTCAGCATCAGGCACGGTGGATATCTTTTGAAGAGTGAGTCCTTGCTGCACTCTCTAGGATACAGGCGAAGCTGATGGTAGGCCAGTGACGATCCATGGAACCAAACCCCAGCCGACAACCCAGATTGGCTACGAGATTTCAAGCGAGAGATGGGTATTCTCGACGATGATTCGACTCCAAGTCATTCCTGAACAATATTTATCCCTTGAAGGGCATGAGTTGGAGTAATTACGATACTTGGGCATGCCTGGCAACAACCAGCCACGGTGCGGAGATAAATAATCAAGTGTGCGATAGAATCTAACCCTTACGACTATTATTTGCCAACCGACAAATGGATCTGATAACACGGAATGTCAAGTTTGTGCAAAGCTTCCTCCTTGATGTCAATGCAGCGATGTCGGCCAAACCCACGCGCGCCCTTCGGTGTGGCCGCACTTGAATTACAAAGTAAGGCGAAGGGAGCAATCGACATGGATTTTATGGGTCTTGTATTGCGTCAAGCCGAAAGGGCCAATCCCACCGGTTGAACTGCCGCCCTAGGGCGTGAGCCTAGTCACACTTCAAGCGAGCCACTGCGTCTATCAGCTTCATCCGACCATATTGGAAGGAGGTTTTGAGCGAAATTTCATGTCAAGCTTGTAATATTTGTTGGAAAGGGCGTCTATTCGTTGTTCAGTCATTCGGTCCAAGCAGAAGAACCAATCCAAGCGGTTCCGAGTTCCTCATTTAGGTTTTTCTGAAAGTTGAACTCTCCCCTCGCAACTTCTCGAAAGATTTTGACCAACCCCGGGAGCCAGACTTAAAACAATGCGCGTTGGATTCTTGGGTTTAGGGGTAATGGGCACGCCCATGGCCCTAAATCTCGCGCGGAGGTTTTCCCTTACTGTCTGGAGTCGAAGCCATTCCAAATACGCGGCACTGATACAAGCCGGTGCTAAGATTGGCAAAACGCCGGCAGCAGTGGCTCGGCAGTCTGATGTAATCTTCACCATGTTATTCAACGGCCCGGCGATGGCCTCGATCTTAAACGACGACTTCAAATCAGCACTGCGCGGCAAGACCCTGATAAACACCAGCTCAGTCAATTTGGAGGTCAGCAAACAGGTAGCGGAGCAAGTCGAACAGGCTGGGGGCGACTTTATCGAAATGCCGGTCAGCGGCAGCAAAATCCCGGCGGAGCAAGGCAAATTAGTGGGTCTCATGGCCGGCGATCCGGCCGTGGCAGAAAGGATCCGGGCGGTGGTGGAGCCGCTCACCTCCGCCGCCGTGTACTGCGGGCCGATCGGCCACGGCCTCAAGACAAAGTACGCGGTCAATCTTTATCTCAACAGCCTTACCCTGGCGCTTGCCGAGTCGTTTAGTCTTGCTCGGGCCCAGGGCCTCGACTTCGATGCTTTCGGACAGGTCCTCGATGCCGGACCGATGGCTTCTGCGTACTCCAAGATCAAGGGCGCCAAGATTGTCAACGGGGATTGGGCTCTACAGGCGGCTATCAAGGATTGTTACAACAGCACGCAGCTCATTTTGGACGCCGCGAGGCAAGCGTATGTACAGTCGCCGCTTGCAGAGTTGTGTGGTTTGCTGTATGGACAGGCACAAGGGGCCGGCCTGAGCGAGGAGGACATGATTGCGGTTTACAAAGTCTTCCGATCAACCCGAAAGATTTCATAAAAGCAAATATATGTACTACTTGTAATATCGTAGTGGAAACCGGGGCTAGTCTCTCGTATGCACAAGAATCATAACTACAGAATTCATTACCATTGGCGAAGCACCCCCAAAGGCAAGGTAGATGCAGAGTACATAGAAGAAGGCGGTAGACCTGGCATATTCTGCACCTTTTTCGGGAGACCCACATTCTTCCGATTCGCCAGCAAGTCAATAACAGTTATCATTGGATTGGAGAAGGGAATGTTCTTTGATACTCGACTGATTCTTCCCGACTGTTTTGTTGGTGCCTTTCTGGCGGCGTGCCTACTGGACCCCGCGCTTTTGCATGAGCTTTGTATGATACGAGAGCATCTGCGTCTTTCTTAAGGATGCGGTTGGGAACAAGATTGTTGAACCAACAAAATTGGACGGCGATATCGCCGCTTGGGGTAACCGGTCGGAACCCCGTGTGAATTGTACCGCAGCGGGTTTGTTGGCTCTCATGATCTCTCATCTGTATCCACACGCTTGCATGAGCACAAGCCAACCATTAAAGAAGAGAATACTCGCACAGTCTCAACGAGCGACTTGTCTGGAGACGAAACGCGCTCAATCTCCAAAGACAAAAAGTCTTTCTAGCGTTCTTGCAGCCAGGCCCTTAAAGTTACGTATAGTGTCCGCAACAATTACGAGCAATGGGCGAAAGAGGGTTCCAAGAAATCGCCAATATGCAATGGCGCATTGAGACAGACACAGCGATTGGTCACGGGGACGGTGAACATGCGCCGGACACACCGAGCAGCTACACCTCCACAACTTCAATATCGTCAAGCATTCTTGACTACCGTCAACTGCACGGTCGAACGTACCAAAACAGCAAGACGGGAGAGTACTGGGCTCCAAACGACCAAAAGCAGAATGAGGGCCTCGACCTCATCCACAATGCGCTGTTGATGCTTTTGGATAATCGGCTGTCGTTCATTCCCATCGACGGCTGCATCGGGCCGGAGCGGGTGCTCGATGTTGGGACGGGAACCGGAATATGGGCCATGGACTTTGGCGATCAGTATCCCACGTCCAAAGTCATTGGCACCGACCTGAGTCCCATACAACCCAGCTGGGTACCACCAAACGTCGAATTCATTCTTGACGATTGCACTTTGAACTGGGTGTGGCCAGAAAATCACTTTGACTTTATTCATCTCAGGTCTCTCTACGGAAGCATCCCGGATTGGCGAGCTTTGTATAACAAAGTCTTCAGCCACCTGAAGCCCGGAGGCTGGATTCAAAGTATCGAGATGGAAATCAGAATCAAGTCTGACCATGTCGACTTCCCTGCCGACCACATATTTAATCGCTGGGCCGATATGACATACGAGGCCGGGGAGAAGATGGGTCGAACCTTTACGATTTGCCAGGGCCAGAACATCAGGAATCATCTGCAGGAGATTGGGTTCGTCGACATTGTCGAGCAAAAGACAAAGGCACCTCTCCATGGATGGCCCAGCGACCCGAAATTGCGGGAAGCGGGGCAGCTATTCCAAATAGCTTTCGATGAGAGCCTCAACGGGTTTGGTATGTATCTCTTTACGCAAGTCCTGGGCTGGACGCGCGAAGAAGTGGATGTGTTGATCTCCGAAATGCGGGAGGAGAGTAGGAAGAAAGCCAACTGTCATTGGTTTGAGGTGTAAGTATTGACTTGATGAAGAATCCAAGTCATTCCGCAATATGACTAATTTCGTATAGAACTGTTGTGTATGGAAGGAAGCCAGTATCTACTTGAACCTCTGGATATCTGGGAGAGAGCTGGGGAAGGTGAAGGAATGTGTGTCCTGAGCGAATGTCAAGATTTTCAAGCTATCTTGAATGTCGGGAATGAGGGCAGTAACGAGGGAAGGCCCAGGTAGAGAAAGGCGTATATGACCAGACTACCTAGTGGTAGTAAGCTGCCCACCCTACCGAGCGGCATCTTGCAATGATTACACGTTCATCTGAAGGGAACTTGACGCACTTGATTCATCGGTTTCCATCGGCTGTCGACGGAGAGCGCGAATGAACCGAAAGCTACCACACAAGTCATACTCGAATCTGTTTGGATGTCGGCATGCGGGATAGTTCAAAGTTCATGACCATAATGTCAGCGGGGAAATAGGAGGGACGCTGGTTGAGATGACGTAGGTAGACTGAGACGACGGTTTTAGTATTTAAACCGTTTTATTCGATGCTCCCGTCTCCTCCTTGCCTCCATTTCGTTGTCTGTGCAGACAAACAAGTTCCAACGCCCAGTTGTAATCAATTCTGAAATGGCAGACGACGAACCACAAGCAGTGCAGGTGACCAGATCCCCCGATGGCATCACCACCATAACCATCAATCGAGAGCACCGGCGGAACGCAATCGATGGGCCAGCGGCACGCAAACTTACAGAGGCCTTCCTAGCATTTGAAGACGACTCTTCCCAGAAAGTTTGCGTCTTTTATGGGGCAAATGGCACCTTCTGCGCCGGCTTCGACCTTCACGAGGTCGCAAAGTATGGACATGAATCTGGCAAAGACAACTACAAGGGCCCCATCATCGACAACAGCCACCGTGTTCAAGGCCGCAATATCGGCCCCATCGGACCATCACGAATGCAAATCAAGAAGCCAGTCATTTGCGCTGTATCAGGTTTCGCCGTCGCCGGTGGCCTAGAGCTGTCTCTGCTGGGCGACATCCGTGTTGCGGAAGAAGACGCCGTCTTTGGCGTCTTTTGCCGACGGTTCGGCGTCCCCCTCATCGACGGCGGCACTGTTCGCCTGCAAGCCATCGTGGGCCTCGGCCGCGCCCTCGACATGATCCTCACCGGCCGCGGAATATCTGCGCAGGAAGCCCTGCAGATGGGTCTGGCTAACCGAATCGTACCCAAGGGCCGGGCTCTGGCGGAAGCGACGAGCATTGCGCGGCAGCTGCTGGCGTTCCCACAGGCCTGCATGAACACCGACAGGACGAGCTGTTATTACTCCGCTTATAACGCCAGCTCGTTTGAAGACGCTCTCAGCAACGAGTTTGACCAGGGCATCAGGGTGATCAGCACGGAGAGTGTCCAGGGTGCAGCGGAATTTGCCAAGGGAGCGGGACGGCATGGCCACTTTGAGAAGGCCCAGATTTGAGTTGAGGCTTTGGCTAGACGGACGGCAGCAGGGGGGGAATAAGCCGACAGGATCCCCGACATCGGGACCTGCAGACAAAAAGGGAGTCGAGCCCGGAAAGATGGCCATGGCTGTTTTGGATTAGCATAGGGCGCAGAATGTCATTTGGATTCCTTGTCAAAAGGTGCAACTCTTCGCCAAGGGGCGCCAACTGGCGGGCCCACGAACATGAATGAAGCAACGTGCTCAATAGCATTTCCGGCAACATCCAACTATGACCAGCATCTATGAGTAATAGGTGAGTCACTGCGTGCTGATTTGTAAGAAGATAGATCAAAAGTAGACGATGTCGAAAAGACGCTGCGTTTGCAGCTCATTGCCAGGATCATGCTGTCGTTGGGGAGTAGTCGGCGTAGTCGGCGTAGTCGGTGTAATCGGCGTGATGTCCAAGGATATTCACCCAGGAATAGTGTTTACTCGCTGTTGTCTATGCAGACTTGGGTAGGAATGAGCTAGCTCATCCAAGTGCAAGAGTGAATACAATAATCAGTCGCATCCTTTGAGCTTTGCAACTTCCATGAGCCCGAGCAGTTAGGGTTGCTGGGCTGAAGGCGTTTCTGACTTCACAACTGAACTTCGACCGATCGCTTTAGGAGGCAAGTTCAATATGGCATCCAACCAAGTTCCTCCCAGTCACCACTCCAAATCATCCGTCAAGCTTGGTTCAACCACACATTTGGGCTCCAAAGCCCATCATACAGGTATCATGCTGGCAATGGGAAGAGGCATATTGTCAGTGTCCAAGTTGGTCGGCAAACCTTTGAAAGAGGACATGGAAATCAGAATCGATCACCATTATACATCGAAAATATATACATCGGGCTCGCAAGTTTCCGGTACCGTTCAGATTAGTCCAAGGCGAGATACAGAATTCAGCTTCGTCGAAATCAACCTCCTGGGAAAGGCTTACGTTCGCCGCGAAGACGTCCACGTTACGACCGAAACGAGCCAACTGCTCCTCAAATTGCACATGCCCATCTCTGAATCGGCCTACCCGTCAACGAGGACTTTTAAAAGCGGACAGAATTACGCGATACCCTTTCGTTTCATCATACCGCACCAACTGACTAGCAACGCCTGCCAATACAAGGCCGAAACAGAAACAGTCCACAACCACCATCTCCGCCTGCCGTCGTCCCTGACCGGATTCGAAAGGGACGACCTCACTACCAACATCACGAGGATCCAGTACAGCGTGCGAGCCAGGATTCTCAACATCCGGAAAAACGGTTCCGAAGCACCACTGTCGCCCATCCTCGAGTCACAACACCCCATCAGCATCCTCGCGCCATCCCCCGAAGACCCGCCTCTCATCTTGGACAGGTATGACCTCCATTACGTCCTCAAGGAGACCAAGCCCGTCAGGAGGAACATGTTTTCCGCAGCAACCGGTCACATCACGGCTGAGTCATGCCAACCGCAAGCGATACGCCTAAACCCCGATGGGCGGGCGGCATCCAGTTCGTCAGCCTACGTCAACATTGGTTTTCGCCCTGTAGCACCAGACATGTTGCCACCACAGATCAAAGTCAAATCCGCAAAGGTTTTGGCACAAACATGGCTTTCTTCACGGCCGGCGCCGAGCTTCCCCAATCTAAGGGGCGGCCGAGAGCCAGTGACGCTGTCCACGTCCGCCGTCGTCGACTCCACGAATACCACACCTTGGATCCAGCACGTTCACATCATGGGGGAGGATGGTAAACCAGAAAGAATGAGCAGAGGAAACAAAAGGTCGGAAGACGCAGCGTTGGAGAGCAGCAGCCTGGATCCAAGAGTACCAGTCACGCATACGTGTTCTACACACGTCGACTTCAGACTGCCGACATTGAGTCACGTATTCCCTCCGACCTTCCACTCTTGTCTAATCTCACGGACGTATACTCTCGAGATCACAATCGCAGCGGGGGGATGCGAGCTATGTCTGTTATTGCCCCTTCAGATCTTCATGGACCCGCAGCACGATTGCTTACAGACGCGTCTGGATGCTGATTTGCCCAGCTGGGATGAGGTTGAAGGTGAGGCTGTGAACGCACGCTTGGGAGAGCCTCGTCGGTTGCTGTGATGAAAGCCGCCCCTCTAATCGAATCGATAGTGGATGTTTGCGCGCTTGTTGACTACTGTAAGGAAGTGGATCATTGGCAGCGGTTTGGGAATATTCGCACCTGGTACCTAGAATGAGCCAAGATGGGATGTGCCAGGAATTCAGTAGTATAATACCATAAACATTTGATGATGGCTTTCTATTTGAATTGGTGAAAGAACGGGCTGCATGAGGTAGAGCAAGGGAAGCCATTGGGTTCCTTGGTTTATTGAGAGGAGAAGATATCATGTGCACCAAGGATTACTTTATATTGTATTACTACTCGAGGCACGATGAAGTCCTGTTATCCATTTCCATCCGGATGCGCCAATGCCAATCGTGATATTCGTTACCATCGCATCTACCCTCCTAAGGTATTGATACAGTGCCCTTTCTACGCTTCAGCTCAATCTTTGCGTCAACAGGCGGGACAACAGTAACGCCAACCCACTGGTGTTTGGGCTTTTCGGCCAGCGGCTTGACGTCGTAGTTGAGGAACAAGTTGGCGACGACCATCTTCAGCTCGTGGGCGACGAAGAAGCGGCCGGGACTGGCAAGTCGTGTCAGTCAGTTTCACGACACTGGCGCAAATAGAAAAGGGACGTAGTAGTAGCTTACCATGCGTGTCGTCCATGCCCAAAAGCCAGATGAGCATCACTTGTCGTGACCATGCCCAGGTTCTTTAACCTCAGTCCCTCCTCCAAGTTGCGTTCCGACTGCGGTTTCGCCTCGTACTCTTCCCGCTTCCGACTTGTCCGGAATGCGTCATAGTCCCTCGCATTGGGGTTGAGCTCCTCGTCGTGGTGAAGACCTTCAAGGTTCACGGTGAGGAACGTGCCCTTTGGCAGATGCCAGCCCTCCTGCTCGTTGGTGATGCCCTCCTTGGCGATGACTTTGCGCTCCATCAGGGTGCAGCTGAAGTTGCTCAGCCTTTGGCTCTCGCGAATGGCGCTATCGAGGCGGTAGAGCCGCGACAGCCCGTTCTTTGTCCAACGGCCGCCCTCTTCGCCGAGGACGCGCGCTGCCTCTTCTCGGATACCCTCAATATGGCCCTTTGCCGGGTCCGAGCTCAGCAGGTCCAAGACGATGCTGTGCCCGGTGATGACGGTGGTGTGGATGGCGGCAAACTGGATCGGTAGCAGTCGCTTCGAGATGACATAGGGGTCGAGTTCGAAGAACTTGGCTTCGTCCTTGGCCATGCGAATATCCCAGGTGATGAAGTCCTCGGGCGCAACCCAGCTCTCGTACGCAGGGTCGCCCGCCTCCTTCTTGGCCATGTCGTCGAGTCGTTTTTTGATCACGGGCAAGCTGTGCTTGGACGCTTTGCGCCAGAGCCACCAGTTGGGTAAGGCGATCAAGGGTCCGAGGATGGGCAAGATGGTTTGAGGAACCATGTGCAGCGCAAAACAGTTGAGAATGACCTGGTCGACGAACGAGACCATGGCCTTGCAGAACCCCTTGTTGCGACATACGCCCTCGCCCACGAGCATCCGGTTCGTCACAGGCGGCACAATTGTCAACCAGGCGTCCCACAAGTTCAGTGTCTTCCAGTTCTCGGTATCGGTGCCAAAGGCTTCGTCCACGGCCACAGAGACCTCTTCTTCGATCGCGGGGACTAGGGCGCTGAGGTGGCGCGCCAGGCTCTTGTGGATGACCAGAGTATGCCACACATCGTCCGCGTACACCTTGCCGAGAAAGTTGTAATCGCTGTAGAGCACGTCGTTATGCGCTTCGTGGGCGGAAACGACCGAGTCCGGGTACTCAAGAAGCCATTTCGTGAGGGATTGCGGGATAATGATGTCGGGCGCTCGACTTGCGGCAGCGGGGACCACGAATGCGCGGTTCTGCTTATTGTACTGCATTGCCGCATACCAAGTCAGTCTTTGCCGCCTGGCTCACGGCGGGGAATGAGGACATGCCTTTTTGTAGCCCTCGATCACCCAGTCTCGGTAGCGGAATACGTAGTAGTAAAAGTTCTTGAACCGCGCGACGGTGCCCTTCCCATAGCCGACGACGGGTATGTTCTCTGGGTACGTGGGCTTCCATGTGTGATCGAGGACGAGCAGGCCAACAAAGACGAGGAATAGGGAGCCGAAGACGCGCCCAGGCGTCAGCGACTCGGTAATCTGGGCGTGAAGACTGCCCGCCATTGTCACGTAGAGGTACAGCAGAGGTATCGTTTTCTGAGCATCGTCGTCTCTGAGCTGCAGAGAAACAGAGCGGGACGGTAGAGACTGGAGTATAAGAGTAAGACGGAGTTGTGTTGGCGGAACTTTGGAACTTGCCAACACACTTGACGGCTCAGGAGTCGACGATTGGTAATGCCACGTGCAGTTTGGGCTTCAGGTCATGACGCGCTGGCTGCATTGGCGGCTAGGCCGGTGCCCGTCATTTTGAACGGGACGAGAGCTGCCCGCTGCCGGCATCCCGCAGCTTTACTTTAATCAGGTAGCAGCAGTTCAGCTGCTTTCCATAGCCCCGCCATAGCCCCCAACAGCACCCCCAAAGTTCCCCCTTCATGCCCCTCGATGGCCACCACTTGCTCCCCACCAGAGCTGTTGATTGGAAGCCCGTTTAGTGGAGCCGGCCTGCCTGACTTGCTTAAGCGAGGCACGCTGTGACCTGTTTCAGGTACGTGCCGTCTCATCTATGCTCTCGGCCACAGGGGGTGCTAACATGATAGTACCTGATATACCATCATGGTATGTTAGTGCAGGTTCACGGAGGAGCGGGAGGGGCACATGCAGGGTACCTACTGCTTCCTTGTCTCGAACATTGCTCAGGTTGGATAGGTACCTTGGGCGGCTGGTCTCCGCTGTTCATCCGCATTGGTTATGGTTCCCAAGGGAAAAGGACTGCAATACACATAAAGTTATCCCTTATACAAACACACATCGAACGACAATGAGTTTATTTGATTTAAGGCCTTCCTCCTGTACAGTATTAGGAGATATGTGTGGGCCGCTGGACAATTGAGTTGAAAACGCCTACCTCGGGGTTCCATGTATTTCCCATGAGCGGTGAGGGAATTGAAGAAAGCCTTCTTCCCATCTGCCACAGTCACCTCAACAAGAGCTTTCCCACCCTCCCAGCTGACCCGGACGCCCAGCAGACTCGGCCGTAAATGCACTCGACTGCATCGAACGAGCCTTGGTCAAATGTAACCCAAGTCTTTCCGCCATCGAGCGTGATATCTGATCCAGATGGTCCCACGGCGACAGCCAACCCACACAGTCCCGGGGCCCACGACGAGCCGGACCGGTACCCCCCTGGAAATTCCTCCGAAGCTGTCCAGGTCTCTCCTCCGTCCTCCGACCAGGCTGATGTGTAAAGGGAACCGTTGGCCACGTTGAAGTCACCGCCAGTGGCAATGCCATTATGCGCGTCTTTGAACCGCACCGAGAACACCCCGGCCGAAGCACCACCCGCAATCGCACTGCCCGATACATCCCAGTCATATCCGTCTGGGCTCCGGAAGACTCTGCCGGGATCGATTCCACCCGATGCCAGATACCATCGTCCCGCAGCGGTAGAAATGCAAGTCCCACTGGCTGCAAATCCGAATTCTCCTTCCAACGCAGGCGCCATACCACTTGGGTCGACAATCGTCCAAGAATTGCCCCCATCCATCGTCTCAATCAGCCGAAACTTGCCATCGACAGGGTCGCTAACGGCACTACCTCTCTCCTCGTCCTCAAAGTCGACGCAGTTGAAGAAAGCTGCCGGCTCCTCATTCGCAAAACTCTGCGTCCACGACTCGCCGCCGTTGGTAGTGATGTAAATGCGCGAATCCGCCCCTTCGCCAATGGACAGGACGACGGCCTTTTCGGCCGAAAAGGCCTGCACGTCGCGGAACTGCAGGTCGGCGTCTTCCGCTGGCAGTTTGGGGCCGACTGCTTGCCACGAAGCGCCGCCGTCGGTCGTGCGAAGAACCCTTCCTGCTGTGCCCGAAACCCAGGCGATTTGGTCCGATACTGGTGACAATCCTCGAAATTGTTGTTGGCTGTTGGTCGGCAGAATCTCCCATGTCAAGGTCAAGTTCCGCTCGTGCAGACCAGTGACACCACTTCTCACAACAAGTGGAAATGCGCCGGCGACTAGATTGAGGAGGATCGCAAAGAGGCGTCTCATCATAGCGACAGTTGGGGTTGATCGGTTGGAACCAAGCAAGAAGCGGTGCTTGCATGTGGTCAAGAGGAGTACGTCCGTAACTGCATGTAGGCAAGGCGCGGGTTCTTGTTGTTGTGTGGTAAACCAGCCTCCTCATTTCCTTGATAACCATCTCGACCTTCCTTCTCGCAGATCATTGACGGCCTTCCAATTTGAGCCAACTCGTCTGGCGAAGGTTCTTGCTTCAGCCCCGCACCCACCATTCCCATGGCCATCATCCTTGGACCAACCGCACGATCCGCGTACCACGATTCACCAATTCGCAGTTCACAATGCGTTTATAGGACCAGAAACAATGATCTTGATCAAGTTTGTCTTTCTTATCGCAACTTGTTACTTTCAGCAAGTAAGGTATGTAACCATTACATTTTTCGGACAAGCTCGTCCGCCTGTTAAACAAGAGGAAATAACGTGCCCTTGCTGCCGCTGGACTTGGCAGCCACAATGATCCTACACCTCCATTCGGCAAGATCTTAGACGACTGCGCCGTCTCCGAATTGACGACAAGTAAGAGACGTGATGAAGATTTTGGAACGAGGTCAGTAATGATATTGTATACATATGGGACTAGTACTCGCCCTAGCCTCCTTGAGCTCGGCAGAAGTGTCAGTCAGATTGACCTGGAACTCATCCAGACTCCAGAGTCAACCCCTTCTGGTCATTGTGGCTGGGCCAAATTGCGCGATGACACTGGGCTCATGATTTTGACATCTACTTGCCTACCTTACCAAACAGCCTTACAGTGGCCATCAAATGAATAACGTGAGAGTTTCAAAACTTTTGACCAAAACATAGAGCTTGACGAGACGGTCGTGATTGGCAATCCCGCAAAGCTGCATATACTCATCGGGGGACGAGGTTCCAGATGCCACGATCTTCCAGGTAGAAACCTGTCTTCCCCCAGACATGCTATAGCTCGTCAGCTCCTCATCAAAAGGTCTAACCCCCGGGACCGACATTATCCGACAAGACCTTCCAATCAACTGCATCCACTTTGGGGTATTCTGGATGCCTCACACAAGAAGAAAATTTCAGACGTATGGTGCAGTCTTGAGAACACTTCAAAATCTGCCTCACTATCCTCTAGCAGAATGCAACAAGACGACCAGCGTCAGATCAGAATACGTGCGCGAGGCTCAGTTCGCATCTGATGCCATGAAACCTCTAGTGACATGAAAGGAATGATGACATCGTCTTAGAGTATATTTTTTTCAAATCCTACCGTCATCAACTTCTGTCTCCTGTCAATTTAAGAGCTGGAATGTACATGTATGCATGATAACAAAATGCGGCCAGCATACCCCAGCTCTCAAGACACCTGTATCACAGAGACGAGCAGAGCATGTTTTGCGGCATCGCGGGCTTGTGATGAACCTTGTCAACCGATATGACCCTGGTTCTGAGTTTCACCCAGGAATAGCTGTAGACTGGTTTCCGACATCATAAAACCAAGCTCCATGTCCCCCGCAACATTCCGGGCTGTGTTCCAAGCCGGCCAACCAAACTCAACGATCCAACATAGAGATTATGTAATAACTCAATTCAGCTCCAGCTTCCTTATTGGCAAATGCCTTGGCTACAAAGGGCTTCTTATGCGTCGCTTGAGCGTCATTGCGTAGTTCATTTATGCGCTGCCAAGCTTGAAGGATTCAACCCAGATCGCCTCTCAGGGCCAGCAGAACTAATTATCACAGCTCTGAGAAACGTATTACTCACAGCTAACATTGCAGTGTGGTTCGGGTATCGGTCTTTAAGGCCTGGCATGGCAATCCGATGGACCGATACTTTGATAGCTTCCTAATAGAATCCTTGGCGTACATCAGACTGAGTTACAGACTTCTTGACATGTTTTTTTGAGACGTACCAGACTTACCTTAGCTTGATGTCGAAACTCGCTTGAAATTGTACATGTAGGGAGCCTCATGAACTTCTTCGAGGAGCGTTTGACTGCTGTCGGCCTACAATTGGCTTGGCTCTATGACAGCGCTCACCGTGGTGGTCGTCTTCGGCCCTAACTAGTGTCAGATTGGCGACATAATCCGAAAGACCGCTGAGACAGGTCCGGCCATGGATGTCCTGATGCGTCATTTATCAACGAGTTGACCTTCCCAGAAAGTGGCTGGCAAGCCTGGTTGGTAATGCTTGGGTTTTTCTGTGCGATGCCTTCAGTATTTGGCCTCGTCAACTCGGCTGCCGTCTTCGAATTCTACATCTCTGAAAACCAACCTGCCGATACTCAATGTGCCAGATTGGATGGATTTTCCGCTTGTATCTCTTCATCTTATTCTTCGTTGGCATACAAGTTGGTTCTCTTTTCGATCAATATGGCCCCCGTGGGCTTGTTGTCTCGCTGGCGGTCTCTGTATATCTGCAAGCCTTCTTCTGTTGATCTTGTGCAAAGGTTCGTTTCTCCTATATCACAAGAGCACAATGCGGCTGACTTCCATACGTCAAGTAGAATATCATCAGACTCTTCTGGTGTACTCAATCGTCGGCGGCTTGGGTGGTGCTCAGCTCAACTCACCATCCTACGGCGCCATTGCTCACTTCTTTGACTCACGTCGAGGCTTCGCCACAGGCTTAACAGCAAAGGTTGGTTCGATCGGTGGCATCGACTACTCTATCTTACTCCAAACTCTGTTTCCCACTCTGGAATTCGGCCCGACCACCAATGATTCTGGGGTTCATTCTTCTCGGGCTTACGGTTCCTGCGACTCTGTTCATTCAGTCCAGATTGCCTAAGAAAGAGGGACCTGTATTAAACTGGCCAGATTTTACTATCTTTCGCATTCTCAGGCTTACCTTGTCGGCAATCGGAATCTTCTTCATAGAATGGAGGCTAGTCATACCAATCATTTACATCATTTCTTACTCCACGACGTTACCCGGCAGCAATGTCCACTCGTACACAATCCTCTTGATTCTCAGTGCAGGGTCTGCCATCGGGAGGTTTCTCCCGGGCCTTGCTGCCGACAACCATGGAAGATTCAATATCACATGCATCCTTATCACTCTTGCCGTGGATGATGATGGCCAGCTTGGGCACCCGCAGTAGCTTACCAATCGCTGGTTCTATCCTGGAGTCACAGGAACGGGGCCAAAACTCAACTGGGACGGCTTGATAATGCTTTCCGGCGTTTCTTATTTCCTCGTCTTTATTTGCTACGCTGCGGTTAGGGTGTTGGCTATGGGATGGACGCTGCGGTATGGAAACTCAGCGAGATTCTAGAACGGCCATCAAGAAAGACAGCAACAAAGTCAGGTCAAGGCTAGATTCACCAAGTCGGATTTCCATGCACTGTGAACCGGGTTAGACCAGCGCTCAAATAAGGAGTGGCCACTATGTGGTGTCTGATGTTCCATATATATGGGCATGAAGAGAGATCCTGAATAATTATGTCCTTTTATGTTCTATCAAGAGCTTCCAACGCTCCAAGTGAACAACCCAAGAGCCTCCGAGCTGGATGTGAAGATGGGGCTTGAAGATTTCCTTCGTCACTGATAGGTTGAAACGCGCACCGGGTAGTATATTGCTAGATGACGCCGGTACATAAAGGTCCCGGACATCTTGAATTCTGTTTCTATTACGAGTTCGTTATTCGTGGATATACCGAGAATTAAAGCGGATGAATAAATCATTCGCTAGTATCCTGCATAGATATGCATCGACGTCATCTAGCAGTCGACGAGATAGGACAGTAATCAATTTTTGTCTGTATAAGTTTCTGTTATCGACAAATAACCAACATGGAACCTTTCCCGCACAGAATATTACATTATTCTCAACTGGACAAATTGCATACTCATCTCGAAGGTCCCAAGGGCCAAGGCCGGACCTTGTTTGGCTTTTCGGATAGTTATCACATTAAATGCAGGTTATAATCACAGGCGGACCTCATGGTCTCTTAAAATTTCCGCTTGCAACGAATCGTTCTAGGATCAAGAACCGTTGCTTGGCGTAGCCATTTCTAGAAGTATGCCAGGGAGCTCACTCAGCTCCGACATCTACTGCTGTGAAATGATAGATTCTCATTGCTGACTTATCAAGCACCCACGCATTGATCGTATGCTCAGTGTAAAATACCAAGGAACATGCAGGCTGAAAAAATGCAGAAAGGCCGAAATGACTGTCAGGGCCATCTTTTCAGCTCATTGACTAAAGGGATTTCGAGCGCTGGAAGGTCACTGAGTTCGCCCTCTCGCATAGGTATGTATCTAAAGCAAGCTAGCTTGTAAGCTCTCAACGAGTCATGAGAAATTCAGAGAAGGTTCGAGAGTTTTTAGGGATGATACACGGGGAAACACAAACTAACCGATATCGAGCTCAAGGGTTTCTGCCAACGAGAGTTGTTGCTGACAAGGAGTGAGGAAGATATTGTTTACGCCCTCTTCAACCCAGATGTGGATTGTGGAGTGACTTCACCAACGAGTTCCTAATGTGTATGACAGATGAGATGACAGCCGCTAATCCCGGCGACATGACTCAAAGCTGAGGCTTGCCATCTTGGCGCCCGAGCCAATGCCGCTGTCAGATCACACTGGGCTGAAGACCTAGAGACTAACCAGTACATGAAATGAAGGATCATTTTTCGCCGCTTTGAGCATGAAATGTGCCTTGCAGGTATTGGCGCCCAATGAAGCCAGTTTCAGAAATGGGTCGACGGATCTCTTCCTGGAAAAAGAGTAAGATGACTGGTACGGAAGGTTTTGCGACGTCTGTCATTGCGGTCAGTGGTTTTGAGCATGGCCCCATCGGAATGGCAGATTGAGCTTTCTCGAAGCTGTCAAATCTTTTTCTGGATGCGTTGAAGCATAGTCGATGGTCAATCTGGTGCCTTGCAGATTGCCATCAACATATTTTTGAGTCAAGCTAAGCGTAGCCAGCGCTTTCCATCGCCTAGTGGATTGTTTGATTGGGCCAAAAGTTTCATTGCTTGTGCAAGCTAAGGACCCATCGATGGTAGACTGCTCTACGTGACTTGGTTGGTCTACTTTTAGTAAGATCTTGGGCCTTAGTGTTCCGCATATTCTGTTTGATAAAATCTTGTCGCCGCCTGTAACCTTCCTCTGTGACCGAGTCAACACCTGCAGGAATGGAAATTGAAGCATCATGGCGACTTTCATCTGCCCAGTCATAGCTTACCGGGCATTTTGTGTCTTGTGAGCGAATTATGCACATAGAATGATCTGTTCACCTGTTCATGAGACGCGGTCGGATCTCAACACGGATACAGCCTCACCTAACATTGCTAGCGTTGAACTATCGATAGAAACTCACAGCTAAGACGGGACAAGGCCCGACCTCCCGACAATGATCGTCATCGTCAAGCTTCTTTGAGAAACCCGAGGTCAGTGATTCTGGACAGATGCAGCTGTGAAGAAAACGTCATTGTGCACGGATATCGCCCGAACTAGTGATATAGCTGGAACTCTTTGTTATCACTGGCAGCCAAGATGTGGAAAAGGGGAAGATTACTACCGATTGGACTTTCCTGTCAACTCAATTTGCACAAAAAGTTTTCTTTAAAGGAAGGTTTAAACGACAGGCTGGTTGAGGTTTAACGTGGAACTGAAGATTTCTGCTACTGCACGACAGTAGAACCAGAACAAGAACAAACCCTCCTTGCTCTCCCGGCTGTCCCGGGTCCGGGACTCGGTGAGTTTTGGGTATCTCGGGATATCCGGTCAGCTCCAACCGGCCAGCCCCAGCCCCTCCTTGCTCTCCTTGATTTGCGGGTCTCCCATGGCGGATGAACTAGAATATGTCGGAGATATGAAACAGCCCGATGTGGTGGGTCCCTTAGGAGAGACATCTGGATATTTGCTGCCGGTGATGCTGGGTCAAGGCCTATCGATCAGTCCCTAACACAGTCTTACTCACCTAAGCAAACAAAGCCAGAAACGGGACAATTCTAGATCATCATAGGTATGCTTGTGTACGATGAAAAGTCCGTACTTGGTCATGGAAACAGCATCATCACGCCTTGCGCCTGCGAGCAAAATTCAGGATGATGTGTGTGACGCTGATATCAGATGAGAAGCTCTGACACGAAACAACCATGCGGAGAAGAGCAAAGAAGCTCTGCCTGCTGGGATTTTGCTTATACAACCTTAATGGAAAGGCGAACCAGTACCCCGCGGGATTGATAGTTCCCTGGCGAAGTCGCTCGACATTGAGTTTTGGTTTGCGTCAGCTCGCCAAAAGATGGACAGGACTGGAAATAGACTTTGAAAGCTCAGTATCATAAAATGGGGAATGAATGGCTGAAATAACTGACGCCCTGGTCTTCGGATAGGGCTGAAGATAATACGGCCAAATACGAATGCGGGCAGAACAGGGCCTGGCGTGTCCTAACCGGCATGTGCTTGGTCTGGAATCAGGCCACGATCGTAGTTTGCCACAGGAAACAATGCAAACAACGTAATTAACCATTCCCGAAGATCTACCAAGCTTCGCTGATGTGGCTTAAACCCCGAGCAAGGTTGCAGCCTGTTTCCAGGCTACGATCCTACGACTTGGGTCATGTAATTGAGTTCACATACTTACAACCGAGTTAACACATGCCTATGGCCCTCACCGTCCGTGTTGAGATCCCAGCGGGAGGTCTAATCTTGTCCAACATTCCTTCGGATAACACCACGGCAAGTCAATGTCAGGCCATTTCTGCACCATCTGAGTTTACGAATTTTGTAAAGCAATCCGACTGGTAGCGCTAAATCTGCTTTCAATGGAGATCGTCTTTGAGGTTGCGATGGCTACAATAGGATCGTATACTACGCAGATGTTTAAATCAAAGTGCAGTCTGCAGTGGTAATCTCTGAATGGCAGCTCCTGGACAGACTGTTCAATGCAGCCATGCAGATGCTAGATGCGGAGGTTTCAATGGCGGGGCTCAGTCGAGGCACTGAATCATTAGATCACACATGAAGTTTTGCAAGAAGTAGGTCCAAGTCTCATTGTGTAATTCACACATTATGAGATGAACAAAAAACAGGCCTGGTATGGAGGACCTTTTGACTGAATAAGCATAATGCATGAATGCTAAAACCGAAGTTGGTCTACGGGAGGGGGAACGGAGGCCTGACCTGATGGGCGACATGTGTCTTCCCCAACCTGCACCCAATCTATCTGAGAAAGAGCGACGGGCCAGGAAACAAAGAGGACCTGGGACGAGAGAATGATGGAGGGGGGGTACAGACATTAAAGTTTGAATGGAAGACCAGGAGAACAGCGGTTCTACGAGGCGACAAGATAGCTACAAGGCTCTAGCATTGCTTATTCAAGGTTCAGTAGCGCCTTTTAGAGACGTGACCTTTGTTACATGTAGGTCAAGAACCATGGCTGGCTAGATCTTTCAGGAATCATTGGGCAAGGTTGGAGCCACGAGCCTACCTTGAATGGTCCTTCGCGGGGCGATCTCCTGCATATTCATTCGGAACTCACGGCCCGGGTCTATCATTGCGTTCGAAGAAGCATAGTTGCGATGGACATGAAGCGGGGATTGATTTAGATATTGAGGGCTCCCACAACACAGCATGACTTTGACAATATTGGCTCTCATATGTGTTTCCTCCGCCATTTCATCCAACAAGTCTCATTACAAGCCATTTCATTCGATGTCCTCGCCAGCTTCAGCAAACGCTACTGGTACCGGCGGCAGGATATACAAACGTCGACCTGGCGCTTGCGAGACATGCAAGGTGAGGAAACGAAAATGTGAGTGAAGAAGCACGCAATGGTCTTCGCAGCGGTAGCTTGACAATCCACAGGCGATGGCGGCAGACCCAGCTGCGATAAGTGCCTTGTAAGTATCTCTCTCGGGACTAGATTTCATCGATTCTCATAATTTGCAGTCTGCATCCTCTTTCTGCTTCTACGTCACACCGAAGAAGAGGGGAAGATCCATTCAGAATGGTATAGAGATCCGCCTAAGCGCCTTATTCTCCGTATCATAACTAAGCACATCCTACCAGGCTTTAGCGCAACAACGAGACAGAGTGCATCCTTCGACGACTCCAATTTCCTATCACAACAAACAACACCAAACCCATCCCCGAAAGATCAGCTAGACTACTTTGGGTCATCTTCAACTCAGTCATCATTTTCGGGCGTCAACAGGTTGGTAGAGATTGGGAGGTTTCCTGCTCCTGCGACAACTGGATCTCTGGAAGAGCATTGGGGTTTAATCTCCGGTGGACGAATGGATTTACCTGAGGTTTTGGGAGCACAGAGCACGGGAATCATCGCTAGCCCAGCATCTTCGGCGTTGGACTATTGTTGGAGCACACAGCTTTTGCCGAACGGACAAAACGGCTCTAGCTTGCAGCACTTTGGTTGTCTGATACCAGAAGATTGGAACGATCCAAACCTACTGGAACTTGATGACAAGAGCACTCTGGAAGGTTCTGTTCAGGGTATGTTTTTGGCCCATGATATCGAGATATTGGACGTCGACTGACGAGACAACCAGCCACATCCGCGTATTCAACAATCGATATGGTGAAGCTCCTCATAGGAAGGGACCGGAGTTCTTGCAATTCTAAACAGTTCGGGCAGAACCTTATGGATCTTGTAGACGAATCTGCGACCTGCTGCCACAGTCCAGGACTTACAGCACGCCCTTATGATATGATTCAACCGAGCCTTGACACACTAGTTGAGTTTCTTCACGGTACACTGCTATCAACTCCGTGAGCAGTATAAAAGGTTTTGGAGAAGCGAGGCTAACGTCGACTGGCAGCTTTCACAGCCTCGGAGCCGTATCTGTACGTCAATGCTCTCCAAGGCTAAGCATTTCAAGATGTTTACTTATAATGTACTAATCATCCATGGCAGCGGGGTCAAGTACATAGAGGAATCTGAGATTTTACGTCTCTTTGAAGAGGTGGTCATAAAGGGGATATCCGACCATGCGAAAAGTTCGCTCATATACGCAACGCTTTCCATTGGATGTTCTATCTCGCTCAAGCGAGCCGATCCCTCACAGGAGAAGGAATCGCACATGAGATGCTTGTACAGCAACGCCATGGTACATGTCGAGAAGCTGCACTCGTGTCATCCATCCGCGCTGTCCTTCAAGGTACGCCTGATTTCTGTCTTTTGTACTGGGCCATACTGACCAATGGAACCAGGCCCTGGTCACTATTGTAAGCCTCCCAAAAGAAAGGAAATAATTGCTGCTCGTTTACAATCATAGCTGACATCCATTGTCGGAAAGCTCATTACATCGATCTTCTGGAAACCAGAGGACACGGAATGGCTGCTGGGTCTCGCCGTATCCTGCGCCCAATCTTTGAGGTTGAATGCTTTGGCGTCTATCAAGACGATTTGCCAGACGGATCAGGAGGTAGAACTATTAAAGCATGCCTTCTGGCTGCTGTACACGATTGAAAAGCCGTTTCGGTTGCGGAACGGACAGCCCTCGGTAAGCTCGCTTTTCAAGGACTCAATGTTACCACGTATCGATATCCGCACAATTCACTAATTCCATCTGTACACATGTAGTCCCTGGATAATGCTTTTATTGACCACGAACCCAGTCATGTTGAGATGGAAGCTGGAACACCGTCAACGCAGGCCTTTGGGATTCACTACCGCCTAGCTCAATGCTGTGCCAGAGTGGCGGAGGAGTTTGACAGTCGAGACGCTCTGTCAAGGTCAACGTCACACGCGGCAGAGCATCTAGACCACTGGCTGGCACAACTTCAGGGATTGAGCGTCGACGTTTTTATTGCAAGACACAGACCGACACCCACAACTTCATGGGACTCGAGGATGGCTTTACCCAATAGTCCAGACACGACGTTCCTGCATGGTGACATTTCGGCAAGTTTGCTGTACTTTGAGCTGGTATTATGTGTTTGTGGAAGATTCTCAGCCAACGCCATGGGCTGTCTAAACGTCGATGAAACAGAGCAACAGGTTCTTGATTCTGCCATTGACGTTTTGAACTTACTCGTCGAGGTTGATCCGACGAAAGCGGGGACAGACCAGTATGTCATGCTCACTTTTCCGCAAGAAACTCTGGTTACTGATCGAGTGTATTCTTACATGTAGAAATCTTGTGCGGATTGCTGTCAGCTCGTTCTGCTTGGTGGCGGCTTTCATATCACGAGCAAATGACCAGGTCACTACCTTCAGAAACATGGTATCGGCGCTTGGATTCTTCGCCCGATTGACAGTCACTTCGCCGCTCATGACGCTTGGAAAATTCAGCTCGGTGGTGGATTACGTGCAGAAAACAATCAAGAACGGGAGTTAGACGATTTTGTCACAAAATTACATGTAAGCACAGGACACTTTTGGTTTTGCATACATGCACGCATCCATCTAGTCCTCTGAGCGAACTCAATACCCTCAATAGATTCATTTGACCAATTCAATCGTCTAAGATCTCAACTAAGCTTGATATGTTTGCTTCATACTGGTTATCGAATAAGAAATGAATCCGAGATACAGGATGGCATTTGGTCACCGAGCGGTTTGTTATGGGCTGCGCTCAGATCTCCACGGATAGGTGCCAAGACCTCGTCACAGAGAGAATTGAATACCCAGTATTATGCACTTTCCAAAAGTACACTGCCTCATTCAAATGTGTGAGTGAGAATCGCTTGATGATACCTTCTCACACGTGCGTGGGATGTGATCATTGCGGTGCCCACATGTACTTTGGGCAACTCTAAGCGCCTCGGTGAGGTTAGCTGTGCCTAGACTTGTCTCTATAAACCCCTCTGCGGGGTAAAATGCAGGTTACCCCGTGGAGAAGCCACGAATAGCAGTGGTACAAAGTACTGGTATGTCTTTCGCCCATTTGTCAGATTCAATGAACCCCCAGGTTCCGATCGTCGGCCTCGCCCGCGTTATTAGTTCCATTCGTACCCTCTGCTCGCGTCGATTTCCTGGGGTAATCGCGACTAAGTCAGCAGCTCGTTCCTCAGAACACCCTCTCAGCATCTCAATACGGGTTCTCAGCGTTCACGTCGACTGAAAACCTACATGCTCGAATCTGCTGCAGCTCAAATTTGATCTGATCTATTTTCACACTTGAGACATACAGAACGAAATGACAGAATCCACCCCAAAGTCGACCGCGCCCTACAGCGTGGCCGGGAAAACTGCCATCATCACAGGCGCCGGCTCAGGTATACACCCTTGCCTCCAGTCAATTACTATTTCCATATTCCGTTTTCATAATACCACCACTACGGCAACTCACTAGTACGTAGGCATCAACTTCTCCT
Source organism: Colletotrichum orchidophilum (assembly GCF_001831195.1). Lineage (NCBI taxonomy): Eukaryota > Fungi > Ascomycota > Sordariomycetes > Glomerellales > Glomerellaceae > Colletotrichum > Colletotrichum orchidophilum. The sequence continues at coordinate 202,790 of NW_019173004.1, forward strand.
TCGCTGAACTCCTACTAGAGCGCGGCTGCAATGTCGTCATTGCTGATCTCGCTCTTCGACCGGAGGCGGAGCAGCTCGTCTCAAGCAACCAAGACAAGGCGAAAGCCGAGCCACGTACGATTTTCGTCAAGACTGACGTAACATCATGGCCGGCACTATCCAACATGTTCAGAGTCGCCATTGACGAATTCGGGGGCTTTGACATCTTCTGTCCTGGGGCAGGCGTCTATGAGCCCCACTGGTCCAACTTCTGGCATCCACCGGGATCGTCCGAGAGTAAGGACAGTGTAGATGGCGGTAGATATGCCCTGCTTGACATCAATATCACCCATCCCATCCGTTCTACGCAGCTGGCGATCTCCTACTGGCTGCACCCCGGAGAGGTCACAGATACGGCCCTGCCTCCGTCCATCAAGGCGTCACCCGAGGACCCGAAGCGTATCGTTCACATCTCGTCAGTGGCCGGTCAGGTTCCAAACATCAATGCTCCTCTCTACGCAGCCTCGAAGTTCGCCATCACCGGATTTGTGCGTAGTCTTGCCCGCCTGGAAGAGACAGATGGGGTCCGCGTCAATGCTGTGGCACCAGGCGTCGTGCGAACCCCGCTCTGGACTGAGCATCCGGAGAAGCTGGTCAATCTGGACGAAGCCCAGGATGGTTGGGTCACTCCAAGGGAGGTCGCAGAGGCTATGCTGCGATGCGTCGAGGAGGAGGCCATCGTGGGGGGATCTATCCTAGAGGTTGGCAAAGATAACACGCGTCTTGTTGAGACTTTCAACGCACCCGGTCCGGATCACGACCCAAAGAGGGGTCTCATAGCCAGAAACACGTCAAAGGGAATGGACATGGTATTCTCTTGGTTGAAAGATGCTACTAAATGGGGCGTCGGCAGAGATTGAAAGCCATCTAAATTCCGTTCTCGGAACTCTTAATTCCATGCAGTACGTTCTTGAGTACGTAGCTCGAAGAACCACTTGCTGGTCATAATTACTATAATTCTTTCGTCTTCTAGAGCGCTAATTCAACCACAGTCCAGGCTCCTGTTTTCCTACTCTACATTAATCAAGGTCATTTGCTTTAGGGGTCATCTGCAATCTGTGTTGGTGTAAAGCTAGCAAAGTGTATATGTAAAGTCACCGTGGAAAGCGACAGCAAAAACTACGACTGAGACTATACGTATCATGAGTTGAGCTGACTCCTATGAGACTAACGCTCTTCGCGTTGTTTATAAATATCTATCATCTGCCACCAAATGGCAAGAAGCCCATGTCAGATGTCTCTGAGCCAAACTGCTTAACCAAAATTGGCAGCTACAATTCGATGGGCTGTGCTGACCTGCCGGCTACGGCCTTTTTGGCTGGAGGCATTGCAGCTTGAAGGATAATCCCAACGGTAACTTATCCGAAGACATCAATTTGGCCTAGACACCAGGAGTCGATAATGCTAACTGTGAAGCTGCGCTACTCCGCCTTTTCCTGAAAAAGAGAAGCGACGAGAACGTTATGAAAAGACGACTAGCAGGCCTTCACTTCTCTTACAATCTTGATAGACAAGAGTTCAAAGATTAATTTCCTTGAAGCCAAGATTGGAGAAGGAGAAGCTGCTGATGTATTCGCAGGTACTTGGAAGGTTAAGTTTCAGCCTTAGGTTAAAGAACCCGCGCCGAACCGCATCTTTAAATCAAACAGAAATCTACCAAGGGCGTTAATTAGACATCAGTGTGAACACACTCGGCTACCTCCTCTCGAACAGCATCTAGGCACAAGATATCAATGATGAGCGCCTCGATGTGAAGAACCTTGCATTGGAGGCTTCACAGAAGGGCATCCATAACGACGTCAATGGGGGGTCTTTGAAAAAGTGCCTGGTAACATACGCTCGACGGACAGGACATGGAATGTCGCCACAGCACCGTCGCCGCTAACAGAACTATGGGCCACTAGCTCTGGAAAGTATCTGGAGAGAGTCAGTGAAGTATACGTACTTGAGAGACAAACGACGACAGGGTTGGCCATTTTGACTCTCAAGCCCCAGTCTAGCGGCCATGGCGATACTTCAGTCTTTTTCCACTCGGCCGGTGAAAAGTTAAAACATACATAAACGTCTCTGGACGGCAAGGCCGGAGTGGATATGGTGTGGCCACCGGTCTTTGGAGTGGGACCAGACTGATCTGGATTGCTTCGGGACTTCGGCTACTGCCTGTGAAGCTTGCTCAGGTGTAACCTTGCGCTGAATTCCCAAAATCGAAGTCCGGGAATGGATACTACTGAGGGACATATAAATGCACCAGGGCGTGGCCACGTGCGGCCTAAGTTCGAAAGTACCGGGGAAATGAAATGCTGTCTAATCACAGGGTCAAATGCTTCGGACAGAACAGAGGTGCAAAGCCAGCCCCTTTGCGTGATTTCTGAGACTATGCGCAATATCCACGCCGCGAAGCTTGACATGTTTTTTATGGAGAAGTCGGTAATTGCGGCCACTATGTTAAAGTTCGATCACTGGGAACTCGGCCTGCTTGTCGCGCGCGATATTTGCGCGAGTCAGGTTTCCTACCAAAGGCCGACAGGTCTTTTACACGATGGTATAACTATGACCGAAGCGACGCGGTCCAAAGCAAAAAACCGAAAGTCATGATCAACCGCCTCAATCGGAACGTCATGAAGTCTTTCATTAAGCAGGCTGCCTTCGCAGCTTGCCTGCCATGGTTGGTTGTTTCCGAATACCACGACGCCTTCGTTGTTGAGTTTGATGCATCCGTACAATGGGTAATACACAAGTACACCCTTGCGGGAAATGTCACTAACACTCTCACAGAGCCCAGAGGCTCTCAACAACCAGACACAAGGGTCTTTGACAGCTTCCGGCTGGGACTGCACAGTATCTTCGCGGTACTATTTCACCCACGCCGTATTCCAAGGAGGATCCTTCAGTGTAGACTGCACCAACGATGGAGTTTCTCGAACATCGTTACTGTACACGTTACAGTCAATCCAAGGCATTCTGAACGCTTGGCCACTCACCCCTGCCCCACTACCCGTTCAAATGCCCAGTATTCCTGGCAGTTCTGAAGGTGGTTTGGAACTCCCCAGCCATGGATCGAACAAGCGCGACCTATCCAAGGACTCAACTCTCGACGCAAGAGACCAAGCCGGGGCTGACACCTTGTCGTGGCATGTTGATACCGGTGTGTCGAAGCTTCATGCTAGCAACATCACGGGCACAGGTATCCGTGTGGCTGTTATTGACGACGGTTTCGATATTGACGTCCCTGGTCTCAGCAAAACCAATATTGCGTACACCCACGACTTGGTAGACGGCGACAATGATGTTCGTGATAACTGTTCCTTCGACGGCACGGCCAACTTCGGTATTATCGGAGCCAAGGGTGACGAGGGCAAATTTGGTGTCGTTGGTGTAGCTCCAGACGCAACATATGAGCTCTATCGCATTAAGAGTTGCGATAAAGATACCTCAGAAACTGACACGCTTATCAACGCGTTCCTCGAGGCTGCCAAAAGAGGTGTGGACGTGATCACCTGCTCGTTCGGAAATTATGCTGCTTTCCCTGATGGTAAACTTCTGACAAACTCAATCTCTCAATGGGCCTGATTGCTGACAGCCTGCCAGACCCCTGGTCCTCCCTGGCTACGCGACTATTCAATAGCGGTATCTACGTTTCCCTTCCAGCTGGAAATGGTGGCCCTGGCATCTTCACCACCGCTAGTCCAGGAGATGGTGATACTCTCGCCGGCGTCGGCACTGCGGACCCCTCGCAAACTCCCTATTACACTTGGGGGGGCAAGTGGACTGCCGGTGATGAAGGAGGCTCGCTTCGTTTCGTCCCTGACCTGCCTTTTGACTTCCCATCGAAAGAGGGACTAACGATCTGGACATCAAACACTCCCAATACCAAAGACTGCCAGCTGCTCCCAGACAAGTCTACCTTGCCGACAGATTTGTCCAAGGTTATTTTCCTCTCCCAGTTTGACCAATGTTGGAAGGCGGCCGATAATTCCTCTGTGTCTCTTACCAAAGAGTTTGGCATCCCTTATGTCATGTACTACAGCCCGAGCGATTACATTCTTTCCGATGGACCGTTCTTTGAGGCGACCTCTTCAAGCACAGACCCAAACCTGAAGGGGTCCGTATCAACCGATTACGCAACAGCAAATCGGTTACTGGAGGCGAAGGCGAAGCACGGCTCGGTTGAAGTCTTGATTGCCAACGAGGTCTCTGCCGCAGACGTGGAAGTCACTTACACGGCCAATAACCGCTCTGGCCTTCTTAGCTCGGCGTATACTAGCTGGGGCCCGACTCTTGTAGGGGGACCCTGCCCCGCATTCCTTGCTCCCGGAGGCAGTATCTTGAGTACCTTCCCTGGAAAGATTGGAGGCTATGGGGTACTCGGCGGTTAGTTCAACATTTATAACCCATTCACTTTCCCGGGCAAGCATTGACTTTGATACTTTAGGTTCCGGCGAAGCTACGCCGTTCGTAGCCGGCATTGCTGCGCTCGTAAAACAGCAGCATCCCGACTACACACCTGCAGAGATACGGAACGTGATCGCAACAACAAGCCGCCCAGTCAAGTGGAACGATGGAAAGGGAAAAACAGAGGATTTCCTGGCGCCGGTCTTTCAACAAGGAGCTGGCCTTGTCGACGCTTGGGGAGCTGTTCATTCAACCACAATTCTCAGCACCTCTTCCCTTTCCTTTAACGACACAACTAACCGCCCCAAAGAGTTGACCTTCACTATCAAAAACACTGGATCGGATACCATCAGTTATCAATTGAGTCATATCGGAGCCAGCTCTGGCTATTTCCTCGAGAAGGCAGACAGCTACCAACTCACTAAAGCGGAAGTCTACCCAGTATACGCCGAGGTCGGCATTTCCCCTTCAACTGTTTCAATTGGTCCTGGAAAAACCGCCTCCATTTCCGTCTCCATCTTGAAGGATCCCGCCTTGTCCGAAGCTGCCACCCGTGTCTCCTACTTTGGCGGCTTCATCAACATTGAAGCCAAGGGCGCAACCGACGTCAACAAACTCTCGCTACCTTATACAGGCTTCGGAGCACCCCTTACTACCTTGCACAGTATCAACCGCGATAAATCGTACCTTTCAACCTTCAATGTGGCCACTAGCGCGGTGTCGCCTGCCGAAGGAGGCCGCATCTATACCTGCACACTGAACAGCACCGCAGATGTTCCAGCTTCTTTCCCAGGCAACGAATATCCCGCTGTTGAGATCTACCTTTTCATGCAGTCGCACGATATGAGGATCTACATTGTGGATGCGAAGTCTGGAAAGGAGTTATTTCAACCGTACCAGAGTTCGCCGGAGGATCCTTGGAATACGCATACGTGGTATTGGGATGGTTCCGATGGTAACAAGTTCTTCGTCCCTGCCGGCACTTACAAATGGCGCGTCAAGACTCTCAAGCTACTCGGAGATCCGGCGAAGGAGGAGGACTTCGACATTTGGGAGGCCGGTACATGGGTGCTGAAATATACCGCTGACAGCATTTTCCCTTCGAATACAACGGTTTCCAGGAGGTGAGGGCCAATTCAGATAATTAATAGCTAGCTAGTCAAATATGAGAACGAGCTGATGGAGTCTGGCAAAGACCCATTTTGCCTCGCATTGAAGCCAATCAAATATGTTTGAGAAGCCATGAAGGAAATTTGATATGATTGGAACATCCTCTTCCCTCTTCGAGTCGTTTTCTAGCTGCAACAAAATGATTACCTTCTGCCCAGCTCGACTGCAATAAGGTAAGCCGCGCTTGGCACTCATCAGCGCAGTAAGACCTAGTGGAACAACAAGTACTAGTTTAAGGTACAGAGAACTTGTAACTTCCCAATTCGGGCAAGTCTATTCCAATGGACCAGAAAAGCTCCAATGAGGTTATTCTCGTGCGAGGCTCAGCATGATTGCCCAGAGGGATCTGCCTTTACCGTCGATCGGACCGACCGAGCAAGGCATACCTCAACTGATTTCTAATACAAGTTTGCGGTGCACTGTACCTGCATTGCTTGGCTTGTCCTCAAATTTAAGCAATCCTGAGAGGACGCTGCGGCACAAGGGTCGGGGTTTAAGTAGGCATGATCCCATTCACGGAGCCTCCGATTCTGCTCCGTTTTTCGGTGCGGTACCAAACTATCGTCTCATATTGTTTCATATCACAAAGACTTCAAGATACACCTCTACGCGCTACAATACATTTCCATCATGGGCTGGTACAATATTACCGACGACTACATCAAGGATGCAAAGATCAACCTCCCAGTCTGCGAAATTCTTGAAGTCAGAGAAAGATGCGGTGGTACTCAACGAACTATAGATCGTATTGATCAGACCGGACAGCCAATCCCAGTGTGGACGCTGAACGAGAATAACGAAGAAGGCGTCCTTGCGATTCTGTATGCGAATCCCAAAAGCCAGGCCCCCCCAAACAGCGCCGTCGGCATCATCAAATATCATACTCTGTCCTCGAAAGCACAAATCACCCTGCGCGGTACGGACCTGAGTATGAAGCTCACGGACTACAGCCATGGACATGAATTCAACTTCAACGGTTGCAAATATCGATGGATAATGTCCAAGAATACAATGTCGACGAGTACTCTTTACCTCAAAGATGGCAGCGAGCGAACTTTGGCGAGATGGAGGCGAAAGCCTGAAGGTCGAGGTGGGGATTCGAGTCCAATCTTCGAGTTGTTTGTTCCCCCACAAGCTCTGGATATGGATTTCTTCATTGTCACCGGGTTAGCATGTGCAGGATACTGGAGAAAGGCAAACAAAGACTCGTTCAAGATTATTGGGAAATTACTTGGAGGGATTGATATGTAATGATGTACTTATCACTTCAGGATGTATCATAGAGAATAATTTCTTCATCGCTGAGTGTCATTTTATGAGGAACACTCAACTAGACTTAACCTATACCAACTTTTTGACCAGGGTAAGCCAAGGGAAATGCTCCGATTATACTTCTTGTCCTTGTGCTACCCAAATTCCAGGTTGAGAATGGGCGCTTTTTAGTATGCACAACCAGAGGCGGTTTCTCCCAGGTGGCCCAGGCTTTGTGGTTCAAGTTCGGCTGCGTCCACTCTTATGAAAATGAATCAAGCTTCATATCAAACTCTCATAGGAGGCTCAACATAGAATTGATAGTATTTTTATTCGCAGGTTGTCAACAGAGTCACATCAACGTTTACCAACTCCCCGACGCATCTGTAACACCGTATTTATACTCAACGTCTTGGCAAATCGCTTGGTATGATAACAATGTTGTTGCGTCCATTGCACAACGTCACTTACGATTCCGCCCCCTCCCCCGCAACTGATAAATCCACCCTTGTTCTGCAACTTCTGTACCAAGGATGGTGACATTGCGGATCGGTCGGTAGCTTGCAAGTGGCTGCATGTGATTGCGGATAGCACGGAGGAGGACGCACACGGAGTCGGGACTTTTGAGATTGCCGTGAACCCGATGTAACACGCACGCTTCCGAGTCGGATGGCGGGGTCGGCGCCATATTGACTCAAGAAACTTTTAGGCTAGTCCGCCGTTTGCCCAAATCTTCTCAAAAGGATTGACCGGTGTTCCTCTTCGATAGTCTCGACACAGGCCTAAGGTTTGAATTCGAAGTCGAGACTAACAAACGTACTCTTGGGAAGCTTGTAGAGCTTCTTGCGACTATTCTTCTTCTGATCTTGGATGCAAAAGGGAGTTTGGCGTATGGGAACATCATAGTTTGGGCTGCATTGGAGCACCGTCAAGTAGTCGGCTTCCCGGCGCAGATTGTCTGGCTGGTGAGAATGAAATTGGCTGAAAAACAGCTAGATATGAAGAAGACCAGAAGGCGGCTTTATGATGCCAGTGATGGATGACGTTAAACTGGGAAATAGCGCTGAACCTTGAGCTTCTGGACTGGCGGGCTAATCTTGAGTGACCCCCAGATCGATTCGGTCTAATTATTTCTCTCATTTGCCGTGAAAGGAAGAGCGCCGAAGGGAAGTGGAAGTGGATTCACGAGGATTTGGGCTTTGCTACCAGCATGGCCACCAAGTCCACCAACTTCATGAGCTCGCTGGATCCACTCAAGGTCACCAAGATGAATTTGGAGTCTGGTTTGGTTGGCCCTTGTCAGCCTGCCTCCATTCTGCATAACCAATATAGAATGACCTGGCATACTTGTTTACCCTGATCTTCTGGTCATTCGGTCTGAGGCTGAGGAGGAGAATTTAGAGTGATAAAGACGGGCAAGAGAGACACGACTGGCGAGAAGGAGACTAAAATCAGTCCGAGTCCCATGGATGTTGTTCACCATGCTTACATAGGTAGGCAGATAGCCACGTTTCTGAGTTGCTACACGCGACCTCGTCCCACCGAGCATTCTCATTACATCTTTTCAACGATGTTCCTTCTTTGTACTCTACTTGGCGCTGGAAGAATATGAGATGGCATCAGTAAGTTGGGAAGAAACTGTCTACAGTCAACGTCACACAGCACTATGCTCGATGTCACAATTTGGTCTTAGACTGGTCGGCAATATCAGTCCGAGTGCTGTCAAAACTTCACTTGCTTTCCGGGGTAGTGATTTATGCCAATCTCATGTGCCTGAGCGACATAATACCTTGGGCAGTCAAAATTCATATTCCCAAGGGAAGATGATCAAATTGCTCAACTGAGTCAAAATGGAACATCACTAGCCTTCAGACGCCCAAATTGCTGTCTCTCCCTTAACTCATTATTCCACACTTATCAATTAACAATTCGACGTAAACAGCTGCCAGGAGTGATGTCATGGAGGCGTTTTCTTACGGCATGCCATGGGGAAACCACCTCCCCGCTGGATCGGTGGCTTCCATCCCGCATGACGCAATTGCATTCTCAAATACTGATGAGAAAATCACCATTATTCTTGACGAGCGGCCGACAGACAGTTATTCGAAGGGATTGAATATCTGAGACAGGAGGTTCAGTAACGAGACACATCTAACCCAGAACAAGCACCTAGACATCTATCAAACCATGGATCGGGACTGATCGACGCTATCTATCCAACTTTCAACGACCCTCCGGAAACAGATGGGTTGTATGTGGAATGGATTGGGCTTAGTGTCTTGATAAGTTAGAGACATTACCAACCGCAACGGGTTGTAAGTTGAGCGTTCCTGATGGGGCTCATCCCGAAACAAATGTCTAGTTCCAAGTTTGGTGCCCGAATCCCCTGCACTTGGGCGCCGCGTTACGCGCGGAAGTTCGCCCGCTCAGCCAAGCGTAAGCTACATGTAGGTATCCGTACGTTATCAAAGTTTGCCGATCCACGGATTCTGAACACCCGGGCTGAGACCGATCGGCGATGCGGGGCCGGGTCCGGCAGACGTCTACCGTCCGAAGCGTTTTCCCTCAGCACAATCACATGCTCTTTTTTAAAGCAATTAATCGTCCGTGATAAATCTTGCGAGATACAAATAGTCTTGTAGCTCTCTCGGGGTTACAACAAGCAGTCATCGGCATCAGGGTTCCTGGGCCTACCCATATTATACTACATCCCAGTAATCGCGAACCTGAAAGCTACTTTTTGCATAACCCAAAATGTCTTCCTATCACCAGAACCCTCCTTCGCGGCTAGCTAAGACAGCGAAAGGAATCCAATGGAACTCTTGGTCTCTCGGCGCTGCCACAGTGCTTGCCGGTCTTACGGCGCAGAGCTTGCTTGCTTCTGGGCCTGTCCCCAAGCCAAGCCCCTCGATTGAGTCGTGCTTGGGCAACGTCTGCGCCGGCAGGACAGATTGCGTCCAGTTCCCCAACCAAAAGAACGCCAGCAAGGCTACTTCTTGGATGGCTCCGTTCAACCTGGGCCAGATTGTCACTCCCACCGCCATCGTGAGACCCAAGGATGCCCAAGAGGTCGCAAGCGTTGTGAGATGCGCCATCAAGCATGGTGTCAAAGTTCAGGCAAAGTCAGGAGGCCATGGATGGGGGTAAGTACTTTCAATACCACCGAGATGGTCCCCAATCACTAACACTCCACGCAGAAACCACGGTAAGCTTCAATTCGACACCATCAAGTGTACTGGAGCGTCCGTAATTACAGTTTGCTAACCATGTTCCAAGGCCTCGGAGGTGAAGATGGTGCCATATCGGTAGACATGGAGCACTTCCAATACACCCAAGATGCTGGAACGAACAACATCCGGGTTGGCGGTGGCACAAGACTAAGCCAAATCGACGAACACCTGAGCGGCGCCCAGCGAGCCATCCCTCATGGAATGTGCATGGGCATCGGAATTGGCGGCCATGCTACTGTGGTAAGTCGAAACTGACACTATTAAGTTAAGTCAAGATCAACACTTACAAGATGTGTACAGGGTGGCCTAGGTCCAATGTCTCGCATGTGGGGTACCACCCTCGATCACGTAGAGGAAGTTGAGGTCGTCACGGCGAACGCGACTATTGTCCGCGCGAGCTCCAAGGAGAACTCCGACCTTTTCTTCGTAAGATTTCCTCAATCCCTTCATGATCAATGTTTACCACTTGCTGATACATTCACCTCCAGGCTATGAGAGGAGCCGGCGCAGGATTTGGCATCGTCACCGACTTCGTCATGAGAACTCGCCGGGCGCCATCAAGCGCTCTTCACTTCAACCAGAGTTTCTCCTACAGCCACCCTAAAGAAATCGCCGAGGTTCTCCTCACCTGGCAATCTATCGCCACCGACCAAACCCTCGACAATCGCTTCAGCACGGAGATGGTATTCGGTCCTTCGGGAGCTCGCATCTCCTCGACCTGGTTCGGCTCAGAGGCAGAGCTCTACCAGACTGATATTCTCAACCGCGTTCAGTCCATCGGTGGATCTCTCGCCACTCGTCAAGAAACCTGGAATGGTTCTCTTGCCCGTCTTGCTGCCGAGGAGGCCCTTCATACGGCACCCACCCCGAACAAGCTTTATTCAAAGAGTTTGGGCTTGAGCAGCAGCCACATTTTGTCCAATTCAGAGATTGCCAGTCTTCTCGCAAGTCTTCCGGCTGAGCTTATGGCTGAAGATTGGTCCATCAAGTTTCAAGCAGCAGGTGGTGCTGTTGCGGAAGTCCCTGTTGGCAGCACAGCCTACGCTCACAGGGACAAGGTCATGTTCTACCAATCCTATGCACCTGACGCTTTGAACACTACTCGCGCCAGCCTTGGAGATTTCCACAGGAAGCTGTTGAATACTCTTCCTAACGCTGCTGGCACCTACCCAGGGTTTGTGGACGCGGAGCTGAGAGCCCCTCAAAGTTCATACTGGGGGTCTGGTCTTGCTGTTCTGGAAGAAATCAAGGCACAATGGGATCCGGAGGATGTATTCCACAACCCCCAGAGTGTTGCCGCGCGAGTTTAACAGTCCAAGCAGCTCTCGCAGAGTTCCTGTGCTGACTAGTTCATGGACGTATCGGGACTGATACTAAGCTTCATTTTCATTGTAGCGTAATAGCGCTGCTAGTTGTAGCATCTACACGATGACTGCGTGTTGTTTCAAAGGGACAACAATAGCTATTTTGTACGACTATTCTCATTATGTGTATGCATCGTATAAGACTGATCTATAAGCTCGAGGTGATTACACTGAGTCTTTAGCAAAATGGTAAGAATGAGTCGCCATAGTCTAAGCATGAAGATATTTGGACGTAAATGGCTACTACTTCCAAGTCAATATGCTAATGTTGCTTGGGCAACAATCATCACTGCTAACATTTTCGTCACAACACCTTGGGACCAGTGTTACATTCCCTAGTATCAAATTCACCCTTGTAAGCCACCGGCACCGTGCCGACCACTACCCTGTGCATGCTGATCGCCTAAACAAACTTTTGACGCCTCCAAAGTTCTGGGTTGGCTACCTCAGTACCGGCTGATCGCCAACGTCACAGAGAGGCGATCCGGACGACGGGAAGATGATCCCTTCCTCCAAAGGCTGAGCCTCTAAAAAGGGCCGCCTTGGCGTCGAACAGAAAGTGCATTTTTCACACAACGGTTTCTTGTAAATCAATTGCTCATGTAGCATCGCACGAAAGTTGGCTTGGGTTGCTTGCGGGCCGAAGCCCCTACCTCAGGTTTGAGATAGTACCACGGTAAAGAGGGTCGAATCCAGGCCGGCCTCTGATTGGCAAGTTGCAGCTCATAGCAAATTACTAGACTTTTCAAAGCTATACCTGGCGGAGCCTATCGGACAAGGTGGACCCATGATAGAAATGTATATGTCCTTTTGATATTGTCCAGCAAGAGAGGCAATCAACCGGTGAGCAAGGCAAGCGTCAAATGCTATGCGCAACAAAGGTGCATCCAAGCGAGAGACATGGGACGGGAAGTATCGTGTCCCAGCCCAAAAAAAAGAAAAAGAAAAAAAAAACCAACCCCGACTTTCTCGTTTCCCGTGGAACACAAATCCCCGGTCGGTAGCATGTAATCCAGACCATGACAGTACTCTAGAAAAATTGGGTGTTAACAGGGAAGTGGTTGGGCCCAAATGGGCCCAGCGGTAGGCAAAGCCGCAAAAAAAACCACCCGCACGCGGGGGAGGAGACCGGGGTGAGGTCGAAGGAACCGAGACGCAAATGTCAAAAGAACCCAGTCCAGCCTTTCGGTGGCCAAGGCCGCATAGAGTCTGGGTCGAACTAGCCGGCAGTAGATGAGGTTTGACAGATGTCCCCATGCGAAGCATGCCTGCAATTGGATCGGCGCCACGAATGCCACCGAAATGAAAAGGTCTTGTCCCACGGCTCTGGGGTCGTCCCCCTGAAGCGTTATAGTACCATCTGCTCATGTTTGAATCGCGTCAAGTGCCCCCTTGTCCCCCTCTCATCTACTCTATACACGTCAATCACCTTTCAAAAACCAAGAAAGAAAAAAAAGGGCCTGTCTCGTCAAAGGGCTACTATGGAGCCTAGGGCAGAGTTTGCCGTCGCGCCGTAAGGCCTGTTGGAATCGGCCCTGGTTCTAGCGTAATGTTTCAAGCCTCGGAATCGCGATCCCGGCCAGGCCCTACTACTACTTCCCTACGTCTCCTGGACCCCGGTCGTCTCATCCGCACACCCATGACGCCCCGGCGGCGGCATCCAACACCAGTCTAGCTGTGAATTGGGGTAAATGGGAAAGCGTGCGGGCGGGGGAGACCGGTGAGGGGTTAGGAATGGCAGTCTCTTGGTGTCCGACCGACGGCGCATGACGCGAGACGGGAGAGAGAGAGAAGCAAGGTGACAGGCGTAATGATGATGAGGGACGGTATAGTTGCGGTGAGTATAGAAGTAGAAAGGGTAAGGGCAGTTGAGCGTTGTCCTCATATGGAACAAGATAGACCAGGAAGGGGGGATGGAATCGGTGGCCTGGCAACCCAATCTGGAGCTTTACGCCACTCCTCCGCCAATATAGGTGAGCTTACTGTCGTCTTATGGTCATCTATTGCCTGATTCGATCATCGCTCAGCCCTCGTGCAGATGCCGCCATCAGCCGTCGTTGTTCACAGTAAAAAGGAATCTCCTATTATCCAGCCACTCCCGGCGTAGGACCTGCAATGCACAAGATGCCCACGGCCCTAGAGTCGACGCGCGAGGCGAGCACGTTGCGGCATCATTTGGGGAGTGAGCCAACAGTCTGGCGCCCGCCTGCATCGTCTGGGGTTGGCTGATGGATGGCTTACCAACGTGCATACATGTATGTGCTTATCTTTGCATCTCGCTAAAGCATTCCGGCTGTGTGCCTGCTTATTCTATCTGCCTTCTGCCCTCGTCTCGGCCGAGCTGTATGTACCAGATACCTTTAGTCTCGAGGCTATTGTGTGGTGGCGTTACTTTGGTAGTAGCACTAGACAAGCTGTCTGGGCAGACGAGGAACCCATGTCGGGCTTGCATCGGACAATGGCAACAGGGCGATCATCTGGCTAATGCCGGATACGAATTCGTGAGATCTCGTCGCGTAACAGAGTAGCCGGGGGGGTAGCAGGATCGAAAGAAGAAGGAGAATATCCCGCACTATGGAGAGGCCGATGCTGAACGATGTCAGGGGCTTGACGTGCGGGCCCGAACAAGGTCTTTCGGGGACCTTACGGACTCTAATAAATTGTTCTTGTTCTATCCGCCAACCATGAACAGACTTCAGTGACGTTCGGGCTTGGCCTGGGAGTGTCAACAAAGTCTAAACAGCCTTGACCATGGGATCGGGCAGCTCTGCGAGAGTATAGAGCTGACAATATGGAGTCGGTGGTGTGTGTGAGTGTAGGTGAAGCAGGGCGCCGTTGTCGAGGAGCGGCCCACGGCCCGAACGAGCGTGAGTCGCAACAAGCATATCCAACACCCAGGAGGTCCAGCGAACGAGCAGTCCGTTCGCCAAAACTGAGTTTCTCCAGCCCTGCCAGCGGAAATCTTGAAACTGTCGCATCTGCCCGTGATGCGGCTAAAAAGGTGTCATCCGGTCTTTGAGACGGGTGAGGATGGGATGAAGATTACGTGACACCTCGTGGCCGGGATCAGAATGGAAGCATAGGAGGCTTCGACCATCTATCTTGAACGGCAGGGAACCACATACATCCCAACAGTTTCCGGCAGGCGGCCTATTTTGAACGTTTGTAGTGTGTGTCCGGTTCAAATGCCAGATTACCGACCCGGGCATTTGTTCGTGAAGGGTCCGAGTTGAGAGAGGACTATTTGAGCTGTGTACAAGTCGAATGGTTTTCAGTTCATGTCGGAGCCTTTCCCAATATTTTCTGCATGGGATGCTTGTTCAAACTTCGATCCAAAGACAACCCTGTGTCGGTAGTTGAGTTCCGGGAGCTCCAGGGCCGAGAAAGTCCGGGGTCATTGCCGGGGGATTCCGGCTCTATGATGAATTCAAACCTCGAATCCTTTTAACTTACTTGTGGGGGTAGCTGTGGCCTTGATCAACCTGATGAGTGCATGTTCGGTTTGGCAGACCATGGATGACTTCCAAGCCGGCGATTATTGTTGGTATCGACATTCGGGACGCCTCACATTCGGCACTAATGGATTAAGCTCATCGCAGCTATTTCCTATGCTCTGTGAGACACTAAGCCTCCGGAAATTCCAGCCCGAGAAAGCCTCACGAGAAGGTTTGTGTCATAATGCAGTGCAGGGTATGATCGTCCGGCTTGTAGCCGTAGAGTCCAAGCGCGCGTTATGGATCGATTACCTGTGCTTTCTAGGTGTTACCCAAGATCTATCTAGAGGCTGATCGAGCAAGTCAGGCGTATAGAGCAGACAACGTGAGAAACAGGTCTTGCTAGATATGAACCTGTCACTATGACAATCTCTGTATTGCGCGCAGAGGTCGTTGGCCCGAGGTGAGGTCAACAGTGACATGTGTGCGCCTTAGCATTGAAGACATTCAGGCTTGAAGGCTAGACTCTATTCCAGCATGCTTGGACTAGGTGTATGGCATGATGAATCCTACCTACAAAGAAAAGCCAAGCACCGACTAATCAGCTTCAAAAGACCTTTTTCATATAAACCCTTTTTTCCGCGGAGTTTAGTCAATAGACGACGGTATAGCGATATGAAATTGCATCTTGAAATAATAGACAAAACACCATGTCAATGCCAATTAGGAAATGGCAAGTTTTGATACCTGCACTTTGTCCGAAGTCTTCAAGTTGCACAAGAAGTCTAATAACTCTTTGTAGGTTTCTCAACTCGATTTCAATTCTATCCTAGCCTGTTGAGATTAAATACATCCCAGCGGTAAGGCTTAGACCCACCCTACAATCTACGGGAGGATTTGTGTCAAAAGGTCTCTGCGCGTATGATCGTCCGGAAACTTACCTTGCAGTCCATGCGAACAGGGCTTCCGAGATCCGAGGCGGCAATGTTCGCAAGAAGGTGAAACATGAGACTATAAATTGGATGGATACATCGAGTGGACGGTGGTCAGAATATCATCTACTCGGTTCGAGATCTGCTGTCGCCCTCACTTTGCATTCCCCTCGGTCTCTCATTAGTCCATGGCGTTAGTGCAAGAAGCTTTCAAGGACTTTGATGGAAAGCGCCTGATCCTTCAACTAATTTCCTAGTTCCGAGGATGAGGATTTCAAATCTCGGGTACCGTCAACTCATGGTGAACCTTCATTTATGGAGTACCCATCTTCTGGCTTTATCACGACGTGATGAGATGTAAACTTTGGTTCATAAAACCCGCGCGGCAAGGGAGCAATATCCCAGAGTCCAAGCAACGGCTCCTCGCTGTCGAATGGACCAGATCTCACTCCCAGCGTTCAAGCGCCAGGAAAGAAACGCACGTCATGGTCGATCGACGTTCCATACGTTGACGGGGTGCTTATACGGCTGGGGATGAGATGGATACTTGGTAATGGACAGACAAGGCGGTCAGGCAGGTGGGCAGGTACCGGGCGGGACAGATGTACTCGACCCCAACTTCATATTCTCATCAGGAACGTTGGCCAATTCGGACTTTTCTCAAAATTTTTGTGATCAAAAAGTGACATGTTTCATATCATACAGCATACTCGGTACGTCGGGTCATGAAAGAGCCGCATAAAGGTCCCGAGTGTGTTGTCTTGACAAGGTGGTGATTGATCGTCATGATCTCCGTCGGGATGAGGCGGCTGCGCCATCCGGCCCGGATTGCACCTCGGGAGGGCACCTCGGGAGGGCACCTCGGGAGGACGAGCAACAAAGACGGGAGAAAGAATAATGCTGAAAAGAAGCTTCATGTATCATTGAAGTAATGTCATTGTGGTAAGCAGCAATTTGCTATAGACGTGTTGCGTTCCGAAGCAATGCACTGCGGTGATGTACCTAGACAGAGATCGTCATGTCAAGGTTGAAGTTGAGTTGGTGGTGTGGAGTGAGATTGAGACGAGGTCCTGGGAACCGAATAGGCTCATGTTGCAGGTCACCTCCCCCGCACACAGGGACCCCGCGGCCTGTCAGACGGGCAGCCACCCCTCCCCGCCGCGACCCCTCATGCGGGGAGGACCTGCAAGCAAAGTGCCCGCATCGCCGCGAAGCCTCACGACCTTGCTAACATCGCTTCATTTCACCACTCAAGGAGATGAATGCCCATCTCTTCTCACTCGCCTATCTACGTAAATCCATTCTGCTACCGGGAATCATCCGAGTATCTCACTCGAGTCACCTCATTTGAGTTTTACAGCCCCTGTGTGCCTTGCCTAACACACCAAAAGTCACAAATAAATAATTGAAACCACCCTTTTGGAAAGATGAATACCCAAGATTTTGGTCCATCCATACTGGGCTTTAACTCAAATCATAAAAACACGCGGCATCAATCACTCGTAGACGCCAATCATCTGGATCAATTGCCACAAACTTTGTACAAATCGCGGCGCTCAAGGAGATAGACTTTCCACTCGCAAGGTTGATCCAGATGAACCCGAGCCACGAAAGTTGTCGGGCAAAAGGTACAGATGAAATCAAACCTAGTTCACCTTATTTGGACTTTTCAGTTTCGCCACCACAGGAACCGGGTCCAGGTTCTAAAGAACTATTACCTGGGAAGGACTCCTCATCACGACTTACGCGTCTCTTGAGCCACATGGGTCGTCACGAGGGTAGCCACGTTCATGATTCACTGCCCACAACCAGCCCGAACCTTGTCGCAGGAACGATGGGCGGTGCTCTTAGGCGTAGAGATTCAACGCGCGGGTTCCGAGTCTACATGTAGGTTCCCCAAAGTTCTGATGGATATCCATGTAGTGAGAAAATTGTTCATAAATGGAGTGAAACCCCTTGGCATTTTGAAGAGGCACGTCCACTGATCTCGTTCGTCCCCCCCCCCCACGAGCTATGACGGTCTACGCTAGAAGACATCTCTCATCCGATATCTACATCTACGTGAAACCCGTCCTTCCACCCCAAAACCACTAGAGTAAAACCCAGCCAGGGGCACGCTCTATAAGTTTAGTCATCGATAATCTCCCCATTGATACTAGTATCAATTCGTCGAAATCTGCTCATACGAACGGATCCCCAGTGGCCTAGGCATCTTGCACCGTGCTGGAAGCCCACAACCCCCGCCGGCCGGACGCCCGGCCCTCCAAAATGCCACCCGGAGACGTGATGCATTACCCCCGCGCACCAAAACATGACACACACACACACACACACATAGAGGCACTCTCGCCGATGTCCGAACCGGCATCCTCCGATAACACACACACTTACGCCTGAGACATTTCGACACCAGCCTTGGATGCTTGGCAAACCCCCCAACCCCTTCTCGTCTCTTAGCCAGTGAATCCCAATCGACCCTTTTGCGCCCTTGCCCTCCTACTGCCGTCGTCTGCCGTAGCCCGCCCCATTTCAAGTAGCCCCCATGTGGGGACCAAGACCCTTACTGTCTTAATGTACCTGGCAAAGTATGAGTTCATTTGTCGTGCATTGGAGAAAAGTTTGACGGCCAGGGGTGTAATCCAGCAGACGTGGACAATCGAGATATTCAGGCGAGTGACAAGAGTTCTAGTCAAAAGGCCGCCGTGCCGTCAAGTGACCAAGACGACGGTATTTTTAAATGCCCCAGGGGTTACCAAACTCTGTTTCACTAACGAGAACCGGCCTTCATGCAAAGGTATATAGGAAATAGCTGTGATGGCCAATACTGGGGTCTAGACTGATGACCTACTTGAGCTTCCTAACCGCTCTATGCTCCTTCTGCGCCCCTGTGCTACCAACCAATGCCCATTGAAAGAATCCCAAGGGTATACTGTCCTCTCCTCTGTTGAAGCCTTTGAAACCACCAACGCCTAATCGGACCACCCATAGCCAGGAATTGCGTCTGGCTTTTTGCAATGTCGCAGAAACTGATATGCTCTCTTGACATTCCTCATCAATGTGAACCAAGCCAAACAGAAAGAAAAATTGCCCTAAAAGGCATCTCGTCTCTGCGGCGTCACCTAAACGGTGATTTCGCTCTTCCTTCTTCTCAGCCTACTCCTCCTCCTTGAATCCGTCTAGCCTTTTGGCTCATTGCTCTCGGTATATTCGCAGCCCATACAGAGACAGACAGGGTCCGATAGTCGAAGTAGACGTCCCTTACCCCTGACTGGTGAAATTGGGATTGAACAATCAAATAAACAAGGAAATAAACATCTATCCTCGCTCAAATCGACCTTGAACCACAACTCCTAGCCCTGGTAATGGTCCTGGTCTTGGCTACTGAGTCTATCTTCTGGATCTCTACCCCAGAATTGGACAGGCTTGTAAGGCAGAGGAGGCTGGGGAAAGAAGCCATCTGCCATACCATTTTGAGTCGCCCTATAGATCGTGGGCACACTATCGTAGAGCGCCGCTTGTGAGTCTAGCTGATAATACGTGGGGGTCACCAAGTCGGGACTCTGCGTGGGGGAAGTCGAAGGAAGCGATGCACTCGATAATCCGGAAGACGGCGTTGGTGGCGGGTATACTGATGAATGCGCCGTTTGCATTCCCATCATTCCAGGCATGGGCTGTGCTAGGATAGGCTGTGGGTGCGCGTAGCTGAGCGCCTGGATATGGTGTCGATTCGTCTGTTGCATGGTTGCTGCGGTATTCGATTGTGCGCCTCCATGAGAAGACGATGCCGGACTGGGAGCTCCTGTCGCCGAGGCCTGGTGTGAGAAGCCTTGTTGCTGCATGTGCGCCTTCGAGCGCTGGGCAACCTGGGCCATGCTCTGACGTTGCCTGACGTTGCGCATTTCCTCCGAGTCCATACTGTATTGGAACTGTCGTTTGCGATTCTTGACGACCTGGGAATCTTTCCGAATCCGCAGCCGACAGCCTTGATCGCTGAGGTGACGGGTTAAATCGGTTGACGAGCTCATTCCAGGGTATGACCTTGCCGTGTGCACCTGGAAGGCGGGGGATTCAATCTCTGTCATGAAGAATACGTCGTCGCCCTTCCTGTTGTAAAGGGCGAATCCCAACTTGAAGAGACCTTCCATCTTTACAGAAAGGTCGGGAAAAACAAAGTAGCCTTCATCCTTGCCTTCGAGACTCTTGTACTTTTGCAAAGAGGAAACAGTTGTACCCACCAAGCCCTTTATACAGGCTTCGGGGTCTAATTTGCTTTTTTTCTCGCCGGACTTGAGGTAAGCCTCAACAAACAAACTAGGGCCTATTGCAGGGTTAGTGTCCTTCAAGCTTGGGTAAGAGGTAAGGGGACTGTCTCTCACTTACTTGATAGAATGAAATTTGAATAAATCTGGTTGTGGTTTCTGAGGTCGATTTGGACAACCGGCGGTGGGTCAATAGGTTTCCTATCTGTTGGCTTGTGATTAGATGTGCGCCAGCTGGTACCAAAGAACGGAAGACGAACCTTTCTCCTTGCCAGTTGCTACTTTGGCGTGTAATGGAGCTTGGGAAATCAAAAGGCGCAATGCCTCCTTGTCCCTCATTATGCTAGGGCTTGTCAGCTTCTACTCAGTCTTCTCCCAGCCATCATGATGTTGAGTCTTGAACGTACTCTTGAGGATCGGGGGGCGGGCCCGGGTGCCAACTTGATTGATACGACATTTGGGCTTTTCTATGATCGATATGTTCTTGAGGGGAGTTACGTTTCGTTTTGAAGTGCGCCGTGGTTTGCTGTTCCCTGGAAAGAAAAAAATATTTGGTCTTTTATATGCAGAGCAAAAGGGATGTTGAAGAAGAGGAGGACCCGCCGTATCGAAACAGAATGGTTGTAACTTTGGCGTGCCCTTGGGAACGATGATATTGCGTCTCCAGAGAGTAGATCCAAGGTTGACAAGGCTGATAAAGACTTTTCGAGTGAAAAGGGGCAGTCCGTTCGATAAGGGCTCAGAAAAGTTTGGCAATGTAGGTTTGATACCGGGTAGGTGCAATGTGCCCAACAACGCAGATCGGGTGTAGCTGTCGAGCCTCGTGCGGCTTGGCCCGCCAAAGATACGAAAGATCTCCTCGTTTCGAAGCCAGCGGGACGGCAAGGATGGCAGGATCAATGGTTTGGCGAGCTCGTATGGTGAAATTCGATAAGGCGTTGATGATGCGTTTCGTTCTGGCAAGACTATATGATACGATGCGTGACAACGGTAAATGGTGAGAGAAGTACAGCTGGTGGGAACAGCAGATTTAATGCGACCAAGAAGTTGATGGCTGGACCCCCTGCCATATGATGGAAGCCGTAAGTACAGTACTAGGCGTAGATCCCCTCGAGGCGGGACACGGAACAGCAGCAGGGGAGGCTGATCGGACTGTTCCTATGTGGAGGGGCAACAAGAGAGGAGAGTTGAAAGCTATGGGGCAGCAGTGGCGCCAGTCAGTATCTTTGAGAGCGGCTCTTTCCTACGTTCTAAGTGGTCAGCGACGACGGCAACCTGTCTGCATATCCACACACATACAGTATGTGCTGGTAATATAGACAGGGTCTGACCTACCTCTGTAAAAGCAAGCTTCTCCCGTAAAGGACTCGAGCGGTACGTCTACGGCTACGTGACGGAAATGGACGACTCGATCTTGGTGAGTGGCGTGTAGCGGGCGCACAAAACGGTGCGCGTGTGCTCGCCCGCGTTTGTTGCGACCACCAGAATGCCACTCGGCCGTCCTTTCTCATGAGAATGCCGAGTGTTGAGTGTTGAGTGTCAAGCTTCAAGTGGGAGGATGTTGCAACTGGAGGAAGAGATGGAAAAGGGAGCAAAGCGACTCGCGGGAAGGTTTGAGGTGCCGTGGAGCTTTGTTTGGCTGATGGTGATGAGGAAGCAACTAGAAGATAGAGTAGTGATCTTGATATAGAGTCTGGCAGGTCAGCTAGGTCTTGATGGCCCTGAGAGCTGTTGTCGGGATCAGGAACTGATGGGTGGAGTAGGGGAGGGTACGGTACCTCAGGGGTCGCATGAGGGGGCGTGTACAAGATGGAGACGTTTGGAGATGGGGAGGAGGCGTCCAGCGACCGGGACTAGGACTGGGACTTGGACTGGGACTGGGACTGGGACTGGGACTAGGAATACTAAGAAAAGAAAACAGTCAGTCAAGCTGCCAGCAGATAGAACACCGGGGGTGGGGTGTGCCGAGGAACAGCAGTTTCCCCCATGGGCCATAAGTACGGATACTACTTACTGCCTTGCAATGTGGCCCCCTGCCCCAGAATCGATTGACTTGGACAATGCTTGCTCGTCTCTTCTCTTGTAGGAGGATAGCAAAGTGAGGGAGGAGAGGGAGTGGGAGTGGGAGTGGGAGTGGGAATTGGAAGGGGGTGGCAGGTCAAGGTGGGATGGGATGCACCGTGTCGTACCAATGCATTCTGTTTTCTTTCCCTTTTGGAAGGGCTTTGAGATTATCGGGGAATTCAACCGCGATTTGGAGACGATGATGATGCAGCGAGGGACTCTGAGCCCATGTATCGATGCCGAACGGTCTGCCTTATCCCAGCAACGAACAGCTCGCTCTGTCTGCAACAGGGCAGATCTCCAAGTTTCGAAGAAGGTGTGCAAGAGCGGAGTCTGGAAGACAAAGCCAGATGGTGGGCTGGAGTTGTGTTCTGATGTCTCGACCTTGTGGGTGCATGGAGGAGCTGGGTGTCAAATACTGGACGGGAGTCTTGGATGATGTGGACAAGGCCCAGGCCTTGGTTGGCATCCGACGGAGGGGCAGAAGGCCTGAGGAGGCACGGAGGAGAGGCGATGTGGAATCCCTGTGTCGCTCTGGTCTGTGCCGCGAGGTTCGAGTCTCTTGGCGGAGTCGTCCCCGGTCAGTCGACAACCGTCGGCAAGAAGCGACCTGTCAAGCAGCGGGTTGGGGGCGGTCAAGAAAGCCAAGATGGCTGGGCTGGGCTGACATGAGTTGGGTCTGGCGCGGGAGTCGTTTGGAAAAGGAAGTATCGTGCCGTGAGCCAGATGGAGTGTCTGCTACTGGTGTTGCTGATGGTGTATTATTGCCAAAGAAGATGGCGGCGATGTTGCTAAGCTTATCCAGTGCTACTCGGTGTGGACGCAAGGCGAGACGTAATCTCAGGATACGGCACCCGTCTTTTCTGCCCAGCTTGGTACCGGCTTGGTATTAAAATTGTCGTCTTGATACGCCACAGATGACTTGCGGAGGAGAAGGTATGGTAGGCTCAGAAGACGACCCAACCGTGAGACGAACGCGCAGATGGCAGAGCGGTCCGGTCAAATATGGAGCCAAGTTCTGATGGGTCCTGGCCTGCTCTGTGCGATTATGCGGCGAGAAGAAAGAGACGACGATGGAGCAGTCAGGCCCGGGTACCGAAGATGGTCGGATGGGGACTTTTGACGGGAGCATTCGAAGAGGGCCTCACCATCTGAGTCGGGATGCCCAGGTGGATCTTGAGTGAGGCTAATGCCGGCCAGGACGGGGGGCTTGTAAAGGACGAAATATCAGGTCAAAAATCTGGGAGGAGGAGGACCGCAGAACGGATCCGACATTCATCTACCTACGGTATGGAGAGGAAGAGAAGGAGGCGAGGCGTGATTGGAGACAGTGAAAACCAAGCAAGGTTAGGTAAGGTAGCTAAGTAAGGTAACTAACTAACCTACCTTAACCACCTGCCTTTTGGTGAAGAAAGGTAGAAAGTGACAATACCTCAATCAATTGGCGTGGAGGGAAGGGGACGTGGACGGGACGAGGTGGAAGGCGTTCGTTCATCTGGCTGAATTGTTCACCTGGGACCCGGTCTCCCGCGCCTGCCCTACCTCCCATGTCCATTCAGTCTCTGTAACCGTTCCTTGTCGGTAAGGTGGGTACCTAAGGTAGGGACTGGCCATCGCCCATGCATATCAAAAGGATGGGGAAAGAGACACTCGCACTGGCAGGCGATAGCACCCACCCATCCATTGGAGTGTGCAGGCCATGGCAGGCACGTCTGGATCGACGACCTACCTTAACTTGCCAACGTACTATGGTAGGTAGTTACCTTACGGACAAGAGGGAAAGAGCGTTCAGATAGATCGCGGCGCAAAGGCTGAGTGGTCACCTGCCGCAGAGGAAGGATTTCCCTTGAAGCAAATGCTGATTGAGACGGGAGGTGCGTGGGCTAAGGCGCCTGAGGAAAGAAAGGAAGGCGGTACTTGGCCCGTCCTCGAGACGGGTGCTGGTTCATACTCGAACGCCACAAGTATAAAAGTGCCAACGGTACGGCAGGGCAGGCACAGACAAGTAATGAAACGTATCCGTACGTGTACCTTCTTCGAGCCTAGGTAAGGGTATGGAAGTGGAAGAGAGCACATGGCCATATTGGGAAAGATGGCACTGCGCCTGCCCTCCTTCTCCCTTCTCCCACCCCAGCCAAGGTACCTTACCCTACCTACGTTGGCCTTAAGGTACCTACACCCAAGTGCTTCATGTGCTCCATGTGTCCGAAAAGATATCAACACACGTGTCGGACCCGTGTTGAAGTACACTTCCATGCATCATTATCTTGTCGCTGCCTCAGGTAACAAAGGTAAGATAGTCTGATCTGGAGCTAAGGTGAGCTAAGGCAGGTGAAGTCTGGTCAGGGCGGGCTGCGAGGTGCTGCACCTGTACCTTAGCTACCCACCTCACGTAGGTACCTTATCTTAGGTAAGTCACCTTGAGGTGAGTTAAGTGGGTGGTAGGTGAGTTACCTTAGCAAGTGAGTGAGCGACTACCTACCCAACTACCTTGCATTAGGTGGGAGAGAGTGGAGGTCAGGAAAAAAGGCAACAACAGGCAGGGGAAGATCATTCGGGTGGCAGGGCCTGCATACAGAAATCGTCTCTACCTTACTGTGGACGTAGTACGGTGTGCGCATACATACCTAGTACTCTCTGCGTTGCTTCGCCTTGCACTCGATGGGAGAATCCCTGCTTCGTCCGTTTTTTTTTCTGCCCTGTGCAAAGTGCAGAGTGCAGCGAACAAGAGACGGCGGGATCCAATGACAAGGCAGACTGTGCCACCATGCATCTGAGATGAATCAGCCCTGGTTACTAGGTAGTGTTCGCTTCTACATTGTACCCATTACGTGAAGGCGAGAAAATGGGCCGATTCACTTGAGACAATGTCTTGTCTGTTTTTTTTTCTTCTCAGTCGATTTTTCCGCGGCATAAATCAATACTCAAGCAGCGCGTAGGTCCATTTGGTTCTCGATGCTGCAAGTCACTGTGCTTTGGTCGTTTCTGCGGAGAGAAGAACATCACCCACGACCGGGTCCTTCGCTCCTCCCCTCCCCTTGTCACCCTGGTTAACCCCCCGCCCATCATCTTCATTCTCTGCCTAAACCTCTTTCTTCAGTCTCTGTCCCTCCTCTGCCCTCCCACTCACCCACTCACTCCTTGTTCCCTGACGGGCAGAGAGACAGCTTGACAGAATCCCTGACGTTTGAATCCTTGATCCTTGTTTTCTTGATCTCGCCCCTGGGTGCCGTGCCCGGTCCGGAAGTCCACGGCTCCACCCTGCCGTCTGTGCGCCGCGAAAAGTAGAAGTCGTGGCAGGCATCAAGGCATAAATGGAAGCTTCTGAGACACAGCTTGGACGGCCTACGATGGCTTGACGGGTATAACGTCTTTCCAAGACAAGACAAGATTGGCGTTTTCCCCTCCCCCCCTTCCTCGTCCTCGGTTCAGAAAGCACATGCTTAACCCGATTCTTCAATTACGCCCTGCCTCGGCCAACTCCGGGCAGCCCCACACGGGGCGGAAGGGGGGAGGACTCGGGGCACCGAGGACCGTGAGTTCTTTGTCAGGACGAGAATCGCAGCCGGAAGAAGCAGAATACAGGCCGATACCGAGTACCCCATATAGAACTTGGATATCTGAGATGGATAGCGCTACCAAATATCATCTTACGTGCACAATGGTCAAATACGAATACCTCGCATCTATCCTTGAAGCTTTGATGCCACATTGGGGACTCGGGTACTGATGCTGATGGTGGCAGGACCACTACCTAAGGTAGGTACC
Organism: Colletotrichum orchidophilum; assembly: GCF_001831195.1. Lineage (NCBI taxonomy): Eukaryota > Fungi > Ascomycota > Sordariomycetes > Glomerellales > Glomerellaceae > Colletotrichum > Colletotrichum orchidophilum. The sequence continues at coordinate 228,693 of NW_019173004.1, forward strand.
TACCTATCCAAGTGGCACGTCGAGGGGCCCTGAAGCTTCGGAGAGTGGCTCATCTGACAGCTGTCAATGATCCCAGCCTTGCCCGGACTTGGACCTTGCCCTACAGCGGTGCGGTACGTATCCATGGTTGCGCGAACCAAACAAACTTAGCTGTAGGTAGCCTACGTGTAAGGTACCTCACCTGTATAGACTCAATCTTGCGGTGTTGCTGCTGCTGCTTTCCTTCGACCAAGGCAGGCCAGGCAAAGCAAGGCACGAACGGAGAGGCTGCCCACCCACGACGTGACTCTTGCATTGGCCCTGCCTGGGTACCTTAGCCTGTAGGGAGCCGCTACGGTGTGCGAAGGAGTCGCAATTGGCACCGTGTTCAAACACCACCAGTGGGGTTAGTTCTACAGTGCGCCCCGTTAGGTGAATGATAGCTCTCCCCTATTCCTGTTGTTTCCTTGAGGGCGTCCAAGTACCCAGGTACCCAGGTTTCTTGGCCCCATTAAATGTGACATTTCTCCACTCTTTCTCGTTCTCTGTGTCCATCCCGCTGAGGAAGTGGATGGCTCCGCTATGTGCTAGCGACTTTGCGAGGTCGTTCCTTCCCACTTGTGTTTTTTCTCTCAGGCATTGACGTTGAGCTCGAGCTCTTGCTTGTTGCCGTCGGTTCAACATTTGCAACTGTCGAAAGAGGCAGGTATGAATCCATGAAATTGGCAAAACGCCTTACCATCCATTGATATTAGGCAAGGAAGGTACCGTACCTGTGTAAGGTGCCTGCCTGCCCTACATCAAGTATGTAGGTACATGATACAATCCATACGTACCTTATGTGCCTTTCCCAACGGAAACGTTGGCTTAGGTACCTATTCCTCTCGTTCCGTCTTTCTCATTACTTCCCGCGTCGGGTCTTCTCTTCCCTGCCCCATCATCCCCCACCCTCCTCCATCTCACATCCGCATGAAGAAATTCGCCGAGGACAATCCCATTCATGTTCAAGATGCACAATTCCTCCTCTGCCGACCCAGCCGGAACCTCCAAATCCATCATTGGACATCATTCAACTCCTTCTTCGCGACCTGCCTCCCCAAGTCGACACCGACGAAACGGATAAACCGTCCTCCTCCTCCACTTCCAACCCTCGTCCACTTCAGCACCCTGTCAGTCGGCGACCGCCAGCAGACATCCATTAGAGTGCGTGCTGGGCGGACACATAGGATCATTCAGCTCGGCCTCTTGCTTTGAGTTCGCATATCACGGCAATGTCCGACATGTTCTCTTCGGGAGAAGCCTCCGTTGTCATCACCGGCGCCATACCATTCTACTTTACCAAGGTCTTCTCCCCGGGAGCGTTTGCGGCTTGCCCTGCGCGACTCCGTTCTCGCAGCATTGCCCTGGAATACGCATTGTCTGCGCTAATCAGTGGTCTTCCTAAGGAAATCGCTATCGGCAAAAAGAGGAACCCCCCGTGTAGGCGCACAACGACTGCCGCCGATGGACATGTCGCATCATCTTGGCTCAAGAGTGTGGGCAATGCGTTTGTTGTCCAGGTTGGCCTCCTCGCTCACGACGTCGAGTGTTGACCGGTGAGCAAACCCTCCGGCGGGGCATCATGGGACGAGCAGGAGAAGGAGAATTTCCCAATTTGTCAACAGCCGACTGCACCCAGCAAACACCCCTTCAAACGGGCGCCGCAAGGCTATGCAATAGCAGAATCCTCCTGGAATTCTGCCCACCCGCTGCCCCTGTCAATCGCCACTATGTTCCTCTTCCTCTCCCCTTTGCCAGTACGATGACTAGGCCGCGCCGCACCAAAGTCCGAGGGGGATGCGCTGTGCTGTCTCGACTGGCATGCCACTGGCCACACGACAAGGCTGTGGAATCTACGAGTCGTTTGCGAGTGGACTAATGTTTCGCCTTTGCCTGCCAGCCATCCCTGGGTCCTTCTAGAAGACAGGGCCCCAACTCTATTCCACAACAAACCCCCCCTGCATAACCTCCTCCGCCGCAGGCGGGATGGCATCATCCCCCAGATTTCCATCCGCTCCTGCGTATGCAACACTTCTTCGACACCTTCGTCGGCAATCTCTCTGGAATACTGTGAAACGCCCCTGCAGCTATTTACAACTTCCAAGAAAAGGCCTCTCGAAGTAGGTAGCTGGCCCGGCAGGGGATCAGGGGGGGTTGTACTAATACAGAACTGCCAGCCGAATTTTGCTCCGCTGGTCGGTTCCCCCGGGAAGCTCCTCTCACGCTGGAATGCTCGCAAAGACTCGAGGCCGGAGGGAAATCATCCTTCAGCCCGGAGCATGGAAGCGAAACAGTCGAGTGGGCATGGCACTATTTTGGTACGACTTGAGCCTAAAGCCTCTCTGATTGAAGACCAATCTGCTGCAATAGGATCGGAGCCGCTTCTCCTCGCTGCCTGCTCTATCCGTGGGCCAAGTTTGATCCGGCGCCCGTGAGGTGCCCGTTTTAGCGCCATTCAACGGTGTGGAGGCTACATACAAACAATGCGTCCAACGTCCGCTGATCTATTTTCTGGGCCTACTTGCAGCCAACGGCGTCCGCTGGGCTGTGCCGCGCGCGGCATTGACGCGGGAATTGGACCGTTTGTCAATGCCAATCAGAATGGTGGATAGTGTGGCTGAATGTCTTACCGCCGGGACGGATCGTGTCAAAGAGTATCAGAGGCGGTCCTTGCAACCATGACTTTACATTGGCTGTTCAAAAGTATGTCATGCCTTGCTTCACTTCACTTCAAGCCACAGCCGGATGGGCGGTACCCGACGTTTTGTTCCGTCCCCGGATAAAGAAAGTATCATGATGCGGTTCGCTGGCAGAGAGAATGCTCCGTGGCAGCCGGACATTGATCGGCGTCTCTTTGTCCTGTACTTGCGGGACATGGCAGTGTCGTCGGATAACGATGGGTCACGTCACGAACCCGACGATACATGCGCAAGTGGACTATCCCTACTCCATTTTGGAGGCGGGACATGCCTCATTTACTGCTGACTTCCGCAGCGTTTAGGTTAGATCCTGCAACCGCCCACCATTCAGCTCTTCTACTCATCAACGGTACCTTGATCTCTGGCAGCAGTTCAGTCTTACCACCCTGTGGCAGTCTCGTCGCATGGGATCTCGTGGATGTTTTATGCAGCATTGTGCTGATTGATGTTCTGACCCACCGCTTCATTTCAAGTCACACCCACCATCCACAACCCGAACTTCCTCACAGCGAATGGCCGGCACTGCATAAGCCAAGGCTGGGGAATCTCACTCGGCCGACCAACAAGTGCCCTACCACTCACACCTTGAGATAAGTTGAGACATCAGCCGCGCTGCATCTTGTCTCACAAGAATCTAGATTCGACAATCGACTGTCAATCACTGCTCAAGACGCAACTATTGGATGGGGCGGGACTTCATGGTAGTCTTATCTTTGGCCGCCGAAGCGTTCGCTATTGCTCTTCACGTCGACGGCCGGGAGCACCAGATGTTCAATCAACCCACCGCGAGGTAAGAACATCACCAGCCTCCAGAGTGTTCGAAGAATAATTGCCGGTTTGTACATCAAGAGATTGGCAATTTATTGTATCTAACCAAGTCTCATGGCACCCATTCTATTTGTGAAGAGGGTTTGATATGGCTCCAAGTCTCGGCAGCTGACATGCGATCGGGGCTCTTCAACTTGGACTCCGCGTCCGTCTTTCTGTGACAGGAAAACCAATCTCATGCTGCTGCCGCTACCGTTCGCATATCTAGTTCATCCTTTGAAAAATACTGACCCAGGCTCCCTTCGTTACTGACGGTTATTTGCGGCGCTCGACGAGGTAGTGAATCACTCCCACAAGAGGACAATACATCGGCTTGGGAATGGGCAAGACCGGACACGCGATTAGTTGGTTTGAGTCTAGCTTTTACTGGAACTGCACGTTTCTCAAGAGGTCTCAACCTTATTCGGACGACTTTACGTTACCGAGGATCGCCACCGACGACAAATCAACTGAATGGCGGCCTGGCGATACTCCCTGTTGGCAGTGATTGTGCCACCGTCTGTAAACGCATTGCGGGTCGTGGTTCGTTGCACAGAGCAAGGTCGCCCTTGCAAACTCAATCTCGTTTGGACGCTCTTCAGGGCCCCAGTTCACGAATCGCAACGTTCCGTTGAAGAAGGGGGAGGTTGTCAGAGACATTTGACACGGCCCACTAGGACCCCTGAGCTTGCCATCCGGTCTGTCAGTCAGTGGGTGGCGCACCCCCAATGTCACGTCAGTCTGGCCAACCCATCCTCGTTTCTCCCCAAAGAGTTCACGTCGGTTGAAGGCTCCCGACAAATCTTCCGAGCGTGAGAGAAACCCGACGGGGTTGGCTAGGGGCGGGAGGGGGGTCTCAGTCGCTTGACAGTTGACACTGACTGAGGTGGCTGTCCAATCATGAAAAGCAAAGGAAGAGTGTGTCGCCTACGATGTTACGCGGTTACAGGCAAAATGGGGAAATGAAGACTGGGTCTTTGCGAAATTATTTGATGGAACATGTCTGCTCAGAAGACGGCCAAGAACCGGCAATGGAAACTGGACCAGATGGTAGTCGAGGTTGACAATTACCCGTTGACCACAAGCCCAACTGCTGCATTGCCATCGGCCGGTCACTGTCGCCAAACCGTTGAATCTCCGAACCCAAGCATTAACTTCGTTCGAGCTCCGATGCCCAGAGAATCCATGTCGCCTTTGTCCTCATGCAAGCCCCATGTTTCATGCACAATTGGAATTCGCCGCCATGTTTTGGCTATTTTCGGCTCGCATGATGATGGTTCATTTACAATGTCTTCTATGACTGCGGGAATTCACACAATCTCGCGAAAAGAAAAGGCTGCGCTCAGGCCTGCACATACAAAGCAAGCTTTCCACCAAATCGCGACGGCGTCACCTTGCCTTGCAGCTCCTCGGGGCGTCTGGCGTCATTTCTGAGGGTTCATGCCGACGGCGTGCCAGAATTGTCGATTGGCTGGTTCGATCACAGGTGCAGTGCGGAGTGCAGACAGCAAAACGGGCCATCTCAATGATCTCATGCACATTCCAGGCCTCGTTGGGATGATCTCCCTCTGGAGGAACGGCTGGGAGCCACTCATCAACGCCTCTGGACAACGGCTTCGGAGAGTCCATTCGGTGTGAGGACCCAGGCGCCTCTAGCAGATCATCATGCAGGCTGCCCGTTGGGATGATCAGAACGACAGCAGCAGTCACGTACCCGTGGTTTTCCGTCCGCATCTAGAGTCATCCCAGCGAGCGTTCTTGGATGTCTTCTGCAGCCACTGCTGCGGCCATCGGAAAACCCGCGGTCCCCCTGAGTCAATTATTGTCAAGCTTGTATGCTATTGCACTGCATGTACAGTCGCACACCATCCATCCGCCACCTTAATCTCCCGGCCGGCTCTGGCATCCCGCTCCCAAATTACATGTGCCTTTCTAGAACTACTTCCGAGCTTCCCACAGCAGTAAAGCACGTTAAAACAGAGTCTAGATTATCAGCCAGAATTTCGCTTTACATCTGAGACACGATATAGTCCGGGTCGTCGGGCAGGACACGGTTCGCCAACAGGTGGTCCGGTCGACCGGTGCCCTGCTCTGCCAGCCTTTGACGATGTCCGCTACCAAGGAAACCCATGGAGAATGTTGAATCACAACCAATATTCCTGGATGTTGCCCTGCTTTTCTTAGTCTCCCGACTGGACTCCTAGATTCCTAGATTCCTACTTTCCTAGCCAGGAAGCCGGGCAAATCACCGTATCCAAGCCATTTCCTCGTTGCCCACATTCTTCTAAACCCAAGGTACCGAGAAAGTACCGCCGTTGGGTCGTCTCGAGTATCCTGACTTGGAATTTCTCGCCGTTTATCCACGTTGAGCACCATGCACACCATCAATTGCCTGGAGCTCCGAAGCCTCTCTCTCCCCGGCCGACCGATTTTCACAACCCGAGCCGAAGCGCGTCCGAACACCTTGCTGTTTGCCCCTCATCTTTCTCAGACACCGGCAATGGATCCGGAGAATTATTTGGTTCGTTTCGTTTGAACGGCCGGTCGGAGACATAATCTAGACCAACTTGCACAAATCGCAATGTCCCCAAATCACCGCTGGTGGGGCCAGACAGCGTACATGCATTATCGCGCGGCCTAGCAGCCGAGACAATCCGTCGATTCCACATTTGAGGTTACTGTTGCACTTTCACGGCGGTTCATCAAGCCGCCGTTACATCGCGCTTAGAAGCGGGTTGCCCAGCACAGCACTATGGCGCTAACAATCTCACGAGCCCCAGAGGTACAGATACTGCGAGGAATTACTGGAGCGCAATCGAACCATGACCAATTCTGCATCTCCGGGCCCGGTGGAGATTGGAGTCTAGGTTTGCAGGTTTACCAAGGCAAGATGCTGGTTCATCTTGGTTTTCTCGTGTCATTGGAAATTTCTGAAAATGTTACGTGGCCACGATTATGCTGCCATGACACTGTGCAGAAGGGAATCATTGCAGGTTTGATGTTCCGGTCGTACAAAGTCTGTCTGCTCCAATGCATACCTTGGTTGAGACGACAGCGACTGTACTCTCTCGACTGGTCAAAGACCGACTACTGACATGTCTAGCAGCCGTTGAGACAAACCAGCCACCGATCGGATCGTCCATTGGCCACTGCGGGAAGAAAGGGCCACGGCTCTGATCAGTCATCAACTGACGGCGTTCACCAATCCGGGGAGTGACGAGTTAATGTGACGTGCTTTTGCAACTGCGGCACAACATCCGCGGCCAGGTTTGGCGCAAGTCTGTGTGGCATTGTACGTCGCCTTGCCAAGATGGATCGATTGGTAAGTTGGGACGAGATGTGTTTTGAGACTGAGCTTTGAACCGATCGTCCTTCGGCTCGGCTGCGTTGGTCCGCTACCTAACCACCGACCAATATATGCGGGCAGTTTCGCATACTGTCTAGATCCTCAACCTCTCCCGGGAAGGACCATGCTGGGTAGGGCACTAGTGACGGCTTTTGACCATTACTTGGACTATACACTCCCAGGGCGTGTTCGGCATGGGAGATCAACCTAGCTCCTCTAATTGTGACCTTGACAGTACGACAAAGACTTTTGCAGAGACCGCAGAACGTGGCGGTAAAATGAAGACGCGGAAGTGAGTGCATGAAACATCCGGAGCACAGATGGAGAGGAGCAGGCGGCAAAAACGGAGAGGAAGTGGTTGGTGATTAGGAGGTCCAAAGCTGAGGCAGTAATTCTCCCTTGAACTAGGTCTCTGGTTGATGGGGAAAGAGGGGGGGGTGGAAGAGCAGGTTGGGTAGAGAGGGCTTGGTGCGTCTGGTCTGGCCTCTAGAGGGTTTAGCCCATCAGGTATTCCACGGCAGAGGCAGAGTCCCTGGCTTCTACTGATGAGTGTGTTCCGTAGAGCTGCAAGTCTTGGTTGTGCGTGCATCTGTTTGTCGCATTATTCTGACAGAAATCATAACCATGGAAGGCGGATTTCTCGGTTGGGATTCTTCGCTACCGTGGGTCCTGGGAACCTTAACAGCTGGTTTGGTTGGTTATGCTCACGCCGGATGGTGCAGAGCCGGGAGGGGTGCGCCGGCGGCGTTGATAGTTTGGATGGGCGAGAGAGCAGAGGGAGACCTGTGGTTTGGCGGGCGAAGGATCTTGGAACTAAAGATGACAGAGTTGAATACTTATAGGTTATTGCTGGCTCGCATATTCAAGTCTGTTCTTTTCTGATCCCTCCTCGATTCTTGCCGTCGTGTTTTTCACACTCGCTGAGGAGACCATCAAGTATCTCGGTGTAGTTGGAGACTCGCGGTCAACAACAGAAATCGATCCAGACACTTGCCATCCCCTTACTACGTGTGGGATCAATGATAACCTCAGAGCCCTGGAATACCCCGAATGACTCATAATCCTTTATTCGAAGCATGCGACAAGCCGGTCGACCGGCTCTCGACGTGACGCCAAGACCGATCCATCGAGTTGAACGATACAGGCGAAACCGATTTGCGAGCCCTGACCATGAAGCGACGCGAAGAGAACCCGTGGTTCGAACGAGAGAAATAATGGCTCAAGAAGTATCTCGGAGGAGAAGGGAGTAAGGAGTAAAAGATGGATACCTGGATGATAAGAGAATTGAATACGGAGGAGTTGGGACGGTTTGGGTAAAATGATTTGTGAGGTCTGCGGCTGAAGTGCTGGCAGGTTGGATTGGGGTCCCGCGTGTCGTCAGCGTCGATTCGTCCGACGTCTCTCTGTGGCTATGATATGGACGGGGGGGAATCGCGACGGGGACCTTTTCGGCCGTTGCCTTTCCGCTGTCAGAGTTTTGGGAACCTAGCCATGGTTCGTTGCCGACGACTTCATCTTTGGACGAATTACTGAGCAGGGCGGACATTGAGCGGAATCTGGAACAAGGTGGCGTGGATCCGGGTCGATTCGATTGACGGGTCTATGACTCTGGTTCGGGGGGAGGGGGGTAAGATATCTACTCTGACTTTGGGCATTGATCAACTGGTTCGTGTAAAGCTCTGCAGATTTGGTATTTGTTGATCTTATTCTTTGCGTCGTGACGCCTTCTCCCGCGCTTTTCAGGGTTCTGTTGCTAATGTTATCTTGCAAGCAGGTTTGCTAGCCGATCAGATGCCTCCCGACGACTTCGAACCCGTTGGTACCCCTTCGATTCCCGTCTCGTATGCCAGATATCTTCATCATGTGGTCATCTTGATACCATATTGACCGTTCTCTTGAGACAGTACTCGCAGAGTTCGGTCGTCTTATATCAAGTGTTTTGATGACGGCTGTTTGCCGCTGTCCCGAGTCTACACCTTGGGTGAAGCTGCCCTGACACATCTACACTAGTGTCAAATATGACAAGTACAATCGAAGAATGCTCGAGCTTTGTCTCGGCGGACATGGCGGCTGGTTCTGAACACGACGAGCCTCGTGGTCTCCAAGTGAAGACCGTGAGGGGAGGTTTACCTCGGTTGGCTCAATATCTTCAACCATGAGTCGCAAAGATGTTTACAAGACTGTAAACGCTGAACCCAACCTCATTTTGAACAGAAACTAGTCGTTCAAAAGGTTGAACCTGGCCGTTAATCAACCATGCAATTTGATCATCATTGTCTTCCTGCTTTGCTGCGTCTTCTTTTCGCTCCGGCTCTTGCTATCCCCCATTTTAGATTGACTTGGTCACTGCCGTTTCCCCTGCGACTGTTGACGTCGAGAATGTGGAACAGGCCGCAGCCGGCGTCTAGGAAGACTCAAAAGATCAGCTCTGGCGGCAGCAATTGGATAACTGATCAATGTCCCATGAAAGAGATGCCAGATTGCACGAGCTTTAGTCTTCAGCGTGGCGACGATCTTGATCAAAGTCTAGGTCGACTGTTGCCTTGGATATCTCGCGCTGCTTTCTTTTCTGTCTCTTCAAATATCACAAGACTCAAATATGCCATGAAAGCAAGGTACTCATGATGGCTGTTGCAAGACATTGGGGCCGCGCTCGTTCCGTAAAGAATGGATGCAGAAGCCGTGGGTCTGCCGCTATAACATCGTGGTCGGGGCTCTGCATGATACCGCTTATCAAAGGTACTCACGCCTGGAGACCTCTCCACATCTTTGCTTCTAGACTTGATTTGTCTAGTTCTCCGCGGTCCATGTACAGACGTGTTTGTGCTCTTCCTAGGTACCCAACAACTTCTGGTCCACGGAAAGCCACGGTTGAGTCTTTGCACAACACCTTTGTCAGTAAATCGAAGATGAGATAAAGCTACTTCATCGGTCAGTACCAGGCCTATCTGAAGCCCTCACTCACGAAATGATTCCCGGCGTCTGAGTGACACATGCCAAAAGTTCACCCTTTCATCGCCACATGCTTGGGGAAGTACGGTGAAGTCGCTTCGATATCATTGGCGAACGGTAGATGACTTCGGATCTACCCCCAAGCATGTCGGCTACGAATCCAAATGATTCAAAAGCTTGACTAGCATCACGGCTGGGAGAGGGTGACGTTCTTGATCTGGTTTCGTGTGGTGGAGGACCACATGCCGTCGCTAGCTGGTCGTGGTCCAACGACACAGTGGCGAGTCGCATGCAACACGCCGGGCGGACGGCGTGTGTTACGTCGTAGCATTGGTACCGAGAGGATGTTGGATCATAAGTAGGTGTAGAGCCCGATGAGGTATTATTCTTCTACAAATATATCGTGGAGACATACAACTTTCTTCCAATACTGAGCAGTTTGCATTGTCCCCGCGTCTCAAACACCCTATCTTGTGATTTTGGGCTGGTTCAATTTGTGCACTGCACTAAGCATGTCATTTAAACTGCTTTGCATTTTTCTTGCCTCTACTACTATGTGATATCCCTGATTCGTATGTTCGTTCCAGAAGATGTGAACAAAAAAAGTAGGCCAGGAAAGCTAAAAGAACAGGTCCGCTCACTCAACGTGGAGAGACCCCAGCTTCCTCCAAAGCCTTGAATGGGATGGCCGGCTCTTGCCACGCCTTGGACGAGTTCCTCCAAAATATGCGCTATCGCTTTTAGAAGAGAGAAGGCACGACTCCAAGCGCTACGTGTCTCCCCGGACCTCTCATAAGGGCATATGGCCCCCTCCTTGATTCCGGCCAGTCAATCGAGCAACCTCTGGTAAACCACTGCATTGCCTGTGCTCTCTTAGAACCAGTGGCAGATGATATTCAGTAGTGAAAAAGATCTTGTCTCCTGGCCGTATTCTATCGAGATTAATTCAGAGTTAACGCTCATTCTTTGTGGGAATGAAGCGTCAGGACACCACGATATCTCCTATAGCCTCTTCTTCATCCAACGGGGACCTGCGATCAGAACTCCCTTGCCCAAGCCCGGCAATCCGTCTTTTTCCCTTTTGTTCCACCAACGAGGCGCCCCTTCGAAGAAAGAATGCGGCACGCGCTACGAGGCACGCTTCATTGACTGTATACTTTATGCCAATATCTGGTCTCGGCTCGTGTGGAAGACCACCTGACTCCATCCAGTCCATGAATACGGCACGAACGTGTTGCCTATTAAGATCATTACTGAGCCAAGCAATTTCCTTTTCATTCGCACACGCTTGAACTATATGCCCGTTGATAAAGGACAGGTTCGATGGATCCGGTGAAATAGAAAGAAGATATATGAGACCGGCCCACCAGAGATCTGGGCGGCGCGTTGGATGGGCTGTGCTCCCTCCGCCAATTGAGTACCCAGTTCGGTAATGGGATTGCCTCGTTTTCACTCTTCATCTTTCCGCCAGCCAAAAGGATTCCGAGGCTGTCATTGTCACGGATTATGTCTCTTGCTGCTCCGCAAAACACTTGTTTGATGGACCTGTTATAGTCTGGTTACAAAATGCCATGGGGGCCACCGACGAGACCCAGCATCGCAAAGATCTTGTCTCGAGGGTCAGTCGCATCGTTGTACCAGGCGTTCCATATTATATCTATCTGATAGCTTTCTGTTAATGAGGCGCATCTTCAAGAGGTGTAAAGCCCTATTGATTTGTCCTCCCAGCTGCCACCACTCGCCGATTCGGCCGTCTCCGGTCTCAATCATCGTCCTTCCCATGTCGCCTCAGACCACAAAGAATGAGTGAGGAGCCTGTCAAAGGCGATCCAGTCATCATGGTAGCGTTCTTGGAAGAATTTTCGATGTGGTTCCCTGAGAGGATGGGCCTTCCAAGTGACCAACACGCGTCATATTGAGCTCCCACGGTGCCACAGCTCTTTTCCAGGCTCTGACCATCCTCTATTGTCTGAATGGGTTCCAGTGACCGTAGATTAAATATTGCCGGTAATTATTTCTGATAGAACACATGATACCAGAGAAAAGCTGATGTACTTTTGTCCAAAAGGCCTCGGAAGGGGACGTGAGCGGCTCTGGGATGTTATTCTCTCCCATGTGGATAATAGGCTCAGGTGTGGGATAAAACTGTAAAGAACTTCCATTTTCATTGACTTCGAGGTCATCGTCAGAGACCTGGCCGCTCCCAATAGCTCTCATCATCATCGTAGCCATCTTACCTCTCCTAGTCTGACATTGCTGCCCGTCTCCCTACTCCACACTCGGAGCAGGTGTTGGTACCGACACTTCAACCACCGAGGTACTCGTCCTCTTTATTGTGCTTTCGTTGTATCGCTATTTACTTGAGAAACGTGATTGCGCGATCACTGCTTCCATACTCAGCAGTGGGACCAGCCAAATATTACGCGTACAGCGCTTGCAAAGATTTGCCCTATGAGTTTGACTTGAGAGCTCGTCTCGGTAGAATCTCCTTTGTTGAAGAAGAATTTGTAGATCCATGGTGTCCATGTGTCGGCAGTGCTGCGGAGGGAGAACAGAAGGGAAGCAATAAGCGATGTGATCGGGTCACCGGGAGAGTCTGAGGACTTGAGTTTAACGCAGCAGACTGCAAAGTTAGACTTCTAGAAGATATTAGATTGCCCATGTGCACACAGACTGGCTTCAAAATTGAGAGGGGATTCTAGTGCAACGTCTTGCAACGTGCGCTAAAATGAAGAGCGCTTTCCCCACTCCTGAGCCTTCGTAACTCGGTGCCTCAACGGCCCCGGTGCTATGAGCCGCGGCCTCTTGATAATTACACAAGACCCTCTGTTCGAAGCTTCATTCTTGCATGAGAATCATGATAGACGACAAGCATCCAGTGTTGTGTTACCTGTGTTGGCGGAACTAAGGAAGCGGCTAGACGGTCACTCTCCGGGGAGAAATCTCGAGATCGACCGGACACGCCGAGCGGTTTGTGGTTGAGACGTTGACGTGGCGGGGTTAATAAGCCGGTTAGGGCTGAGGTGCAGGGATGATACATGCATAATGCGGTTGATTCTTTTCATTTGATTGCTCCGCTCCGGCGGGACTGTAGAGGCTGCCAAGGTGCCAAGTGACGCATACGGAATAACTTTTCTGAATCCATGGTTCTTTTCAAGCTCGCGAACTCATTGAACCCATCTGTTAGGACTAATTGAACTTTCTTTGCATCATCGTTGAGGAATTTGATGTTGTTGGACAGCATTTCGTCTTCGAGCCGCTGGGTGAAGGGTCTCAGTAGCTCACTCATCCCTCTCTCATCAGTGAGTACTATATATGCATGCTTCATCCAAAATAGGCCACAAGATCGTAGGTTGATTCAATAACGAGTGGTTGTCTTCAGACTCTAGATTTTGTTTTTCAACAAATCGAGAATGGTCTGCCCATCTCATCTAATCTCATCTCAGTGTGCTCAGACTCACAGACTCAGCCCGGCTTAGCCCCGAGATGAAGGCCCGTGCTCGTGCAGGAATCTTGACTCGTCTCACGTTGAGTGCGGAATACGGATACAGAGCAGAGCCCTCTGAGACTGAGAGGCCACCGGCTGATATTTTAGGCCTTCTTGGCGTACGCCGTAATCTTTACTCCCGCTCTTAACCAAAAACGAACACAGAGTCCACAAAACACGGCGTTAGCGCAAACTCTGCCAGCATCTGTTGTTAGTCTGTCGGTCTGCACACAGCAGGGATTCGGGAAAGACGCGGCGAACTCCGCAATTACATCATTCTCTAATGAGACAAAACAAATCGCCCACCCCGGGGAAACTCAGTCCAAAACTTTGTAACGCCCAAAGACTGAGACGGTCAAGTTCGACCGATCTGCAGGCACGACGATATAATCGGATAACCACAGCTGCCCGACTCGCTCGCTCGCTCGGGGGACCGATGAATCCGTAGAACGTTGACGAAACCATGGCGTCCGACGAACAGAAGCCCGACGCCGACCGGTACACCGAGTCTCAGTCCCCGGAGACTGAGAATCACCCGGAAGGCGTCCCGGCACGGTCAGCAACGACTGCAAGTAATGCGATGAAGCAACCGGCGCCGAAGCCGAGTCTCGCGACCAGATTGGGCCTCGACGCGCCCACGCTCATCATGATGTTCAAGGGCTCATTGCCCCCCCTCATCGGCATCGCCATCTACCAATCCACACCTGTGGCACAGTACTTCACAACAATAGGCTACCTCGTGCCAATCATTTCAGTTCTCGCGCTCGCCATTCTACCGAGAGGCAAGTATCTTCAGAATCTTTTCCTCAATGTCACCGGAATCCTCCTTGGCGGCGCCTTGTCGATGCTGGCGCTGTGGTCCGGTGTCCAGGCGCGGAGGAACACCGCTTCCGCCCAAGAACTGGCCTCCGGATTGCCCGTCTACAACTCGAGCCAGTCGGCCGTCTGCGGAATCTGGCTGTTCTTCAACATCTGGATATCAAATACCCTGAGAGCCAAGTACCCTGCGATGAACCTGCCCGTCATGATCTACTCCATCTTCATGAACGTGGCTTGCACCTTTGGCCCGTTGATGGTGACTACCGCAGCCGCCGAGTCGCTTGTGAAGCGGCTCCTCGTGGCAATGCTTTCCGCCATGGGCATCGCGACCGGTGTCTCGCTCTTCGTCTTCCCCGTCTCCAGCAGAAAGGTTGTAAGCGGCGAATTCAAGGGTGCCATGGGACTGGTTCGCAAATCCATCAAGCTGCAGCTCAACTATCTGCATACTTTGTCGAGCCCGGACATGCTCGAGCGCCACCAGACAAAGAGCAGCAACGTGTTCAAGAAGAACAAGAAGCAAAAGAAACCCGAGCTCACAAAGGAGGCGAAGGCGGCAGGCGAGCTCAAGGCCACGGCCCTGGCGATCTCAACTCTGTTTGGAAAGATGCACGGCGACATGCTCTTCGCCAAGAGGGATATTGCTTACGGCAAGCTCGACTCCAAGGATTTAGGCGAGATCTTCAACCGTCTGCGAAGCATCATGATTCCATTGAACGGCATCAGCACGATTGTCGATATCTTTCGCCGTGCATCCGAAAAGCACGGATGGGGCGTCCAAGACGGCAGCGGCGGCGACTCGGACGTGGAGAGGAACAGGGAGAAGAGAGTCTGGAACGACATCATGCTTCAACTGGTCGAGCCGTTTGAAATTCTGACGGAAGCGATGGACCAAGGCCTCGACCACGTAGGCATCGTCCTCGAACTGACACCGAAGCCGAAGAAGACCAAGAGTGCCGATGTGGAGAGGGAGGCCGGTGCCAAACCGAACTCGAAGCCGGGCGAAGCTGGGTTCGCCGAAGTCCTCGCCGAGAAGGTGCAGGACTTCAACGACAAGAAGGGCGAGCTGCTGAGGAACTGGCTGAAGGAGAGGCAGCTCGCGACGGAGCAGGAGCGCCAAGATCTTCACCTGAGGAAGCTCGAGACCAGGATGCGGGAGCGCGACCAGACGCAGCTTTATGTGATGCTGTACATGGAGAAGCTCATGCTCGCCCTCGGCGAAGCGGTGCAGGACCTCGTCATGTTTGCAGACTCAAAGGTGGCCGACGGCACCATGGCGAGAAAGCGTCTGATTGTCCCCTCGCAGAAGCGACTCAAGAAGTGGTTCACGGGCATCTACAACACCGAGGACGCTTCCCCCGAACAGACGCCGGACATTGCCGAGATGGGAGCGAACGTGGTGTACGCCGGTGATGGCTACAACAAGAAGAAGGACCCCGAGCATCTTCCCGCTCACGGCGCCTGGCAACATTTTGGTAACGGGGCGAGGGCAATCTCTGGCTTCGTCGGATCCGGCGAATCGCTTTTCGGCTTCCGTGTCGCCATTGCCACCATGACGGTTGGCATCATGGCTTTCCTGCAGAGTACCCAGACCTTCTTCACTGAACAGCGGCTTGTGTGGGCAATGATCATGATCGCCATCGGCATGACCATCACGGCTGGCCAGTCCATCTTTGGCTTCATATGCAGAATCGGCGGAACCTGTGCTGCTGTCATTTTCTCCTACATTATCTGGTACATTGTCGTCGAGCACACCGCCGGAGTCATCGTCTTCCTGTGGCTGTTCATCTTCGTCGAGCAGTATTTCATCTTGAAGTACCCCCGTTTCATGCCTGTGTGGCTCATCACCATCATCACCCAAGTCCTCATTATCGGCTACGAGCTGCAGGTCCAAAAGATTGGAGAGGCAGCATCCGCCTCCACGGGACAACGGTACTATCCTACCTACCTCTTGGCACCCTATCGCCTTGCCTGTGTAGCGGCCGGTTGCTTCGTCGCCTTCATCTGGACCATTTTCCCGGCCCCCATCACCGATCGGCGCTGGCTCCGACGAGATCTTAGTGCCTCACTCTATCTCATCGCAAACTACTTTAGTGTCGTGACGGAGACAATCAAGGCGACCATGGAAGAGACTCACGGAGACATCAAGAAGCCCGGCACGCCCGCTCACAAGATGGAAAAGGAGAGACGTCGGATCCTGGGCAAGCTGTTGTTGCTGCTCCCCAGCTTGGACATGCACGCCCAATGGCAGAAATGGGAACCTGATATCGGCGGCAAGTTTCCCAGGGCCACCTACGAAGACATCATCAGTCGGTCGACCAGCACCATGCGGTACCTGACGCTGATTGCCTACACAATCACGTGGAAGCCTCGCGACAAGCCAGCAACGCCCACGTCTGACAGCGACCGAGCCTGGCTGCGCGCTCTCAACCAAGTGCTCGCCGGGATCGAACCGGCGCAGCACACCATTCTCTCCACGCTCACGCTCTTGTCCAATTCGCTGCTGTCGGGCCAGTCCTTGCCGCCCTTTATGCAACTTCCGAAACCGAATGAGCTGACCCGCAGACTCCTGCACCTCAAGGGCCCCGAACCGGAGCCGCACACGATGCAGCGAAGGGGCAGCGAGCTCGAGCACAGACTCGTCACGGTACACACCCGTACGGGATCCGAAGTACGCCCCTCAGCTCGGAAGCCCAGCCTGGCGGAGTCGCCGGCGAGCGACACGTCGACAATCACGGGCATGGCCGAGTTGTCGGAGATGGTCAGTCCCCTCGGCAGCGGAAGCATTCTGGACGTGCGGAACGTGGAGCAGCACGGGTATACCGAGTTCGCGGTACTGCAGGTCTGCAGCTCGCTCGTGTGCGATGACTTGGAGGGCTTGGTGCGCTCTGTGAGCAGCTTGGTTGGCGTGGTGGACTTCAGCTTCAGGATCAACCCGAGCGAGACGACGTTGACGAGCAGTGATGAGGAGGATTTGAGAGGGAAGGGCAAGCGAGACTAACATAGTACTATATGTACCCATGAATTGGAGTGAGCTTGCGGGCATAATACCAAAAATAGAATGAGAACGAGATAATGACACGTCCAGTGTTTATACAACACGAACCACAATCAGCCGAGCGAGGTATTTGAGGCGCAGTGTGATGTGATATTAGGAGCACTAGCTAAGCTGATTGACCACTCTACAAGTGAGAAACGATCCTTGCTGTCAAGATTACAAAGAGAAAACAGTGGTTGTCAAGTCGGACTTGTACATCCCATCATCATGCCATCAATCACTCGTCAACGCAGAAGCTACCACTGCCATTCGCCCGGTGACCCGACGACTTACGAGTAGTACTCGTGACAGTCTTGGTGCCAGATCGCGAACTCATCTCGTGCATCTGCGCACTCATCCTCTCCTCCAACCTCTCCATCGCCCTACACTTCTCCTCAAACCTCGCAATGGCCTCGTCACGCTCCCGATCCGCCGTGTTGCGCGCCGTGATGGCCGTCTCCTTTTGCTCCCGCGCCTCGCGGAGCATGGTGCGCATCGCCGAGATCTCGTACTCGAAGCTCGAGCTCCCCTCCTCAATCTCGGTGATGCTCTCGTACGCGTCGTCGTACTTGACCTCCCACTCGTGGCACTTGGCCTTGAGGGCGCCGCACTTGCCGTTGAGCGTCTCGACCTCGAGCTTGAGGACCGCCGCGACGGACTGGTGGCTTTCAATCTCGATCTGGAGCGTCTCGAGCTGCTTCCGCGCGTCGCCGAGGTCGCACTCGAAGCGCTCGATGCGCTCCGTCTTGCTGTGGATCTCTTCCTGCGACTTCTTGAGCAGGGACTCGGTGTGGCTGAGCGTCTCCTGCACGACCAGGAGCTGGCGGTGGTTCTCGTTGGCGCGGCCGACGGCACGCTCGCCTTCTTCCTGGATGCGCTTCTTCTCGATGACGAGGGCACGGTACTCTTCCGTCTTCTTTGTAATGGTCTCCCGCAGCTCGGTTCGCGTGACCTCGATGCGAGAAATCTCCTCGCGGAGGGAAATGATTTCGCGGTCATAGTGCTCCCACTTGAGCTTCCACTTGCCACAGAGATCCTCGGCCTCTTCCCATCGGCAATGCTCCTCTTCAAGCTCGCGCTTGAGTCTAATGATGTGCTGCTCGAGCTCCTCCTTTTCATTCCTGATCTTGATGATGATCTCCTCCTTCTCGTTCTTGATCCTAGTGATGGCTTCCTCCTTCTCACTCTTGATCTTGGTGATGGCCTCTTCCTTTTCGTTTTTGACCTTGATGACAATCTCCTGTTGCTCCTTGAGCTCGTACTTCTTCTTCTCATACAGCTCCTCAATCTCCTTGTACTTGCGCTTCAACTCATCGTTCTTGTGGTCGCACTTGCGGATGTGGTCCTCGAGTTCGCCCCGCCTGTGGAGCCACTCATGCTTCTCTTCCTTGAGTATCAAGTGGCTCTTCCTAATATCCACGAGCTCCTTGCTGTTCGACTCAAACTTGGTGGTGATCTCTTCATGTTTGGACGTCAGCTCGGTGAGCCTAACGTCGAGTGCTTCACGCTCGCCACGCAGCTTGCCGCACTGGTCTTCAAGATCGGCACGGGCAGCTTGCGTGGCAACCAATATGAGTCTCGTCTGCTCCGAAGACTTCTTCAGCTCCTCGTGCTCCTTTTTGATGTAGGTATAGGTGTCCTTGGACTCGGCAATCTCGTGCCGGAGGGTCTTGCACTCGTTTTCTCGCGCAGCCAGTTCCATCTTGAACTTGGAAGCGTTGTTGATGGCAGCAGTGAGCTCCAGGCGTACCTTGACGAGCTCCTGCTTGCGGCCCTCCTGCTCGTGATTGTGGTGGCTATGCTCCCTCTCCTTACGTTCCATGACCTCGGTCAACTCCTCGTAGCGCTCCGTCATGCGGTGCATCTCAGAGTAGACGGACTCTCGCTCGGTGATGATCTTGCTCCAGACTTCTCGCAGAGACGTGCTTCGCCTCGACATGCTAGCCATGAGTTCCATCAGAGCCGAGAACTCGCTCTCTGCCTGGAGAGTGAGCTCTTTGGACACCTCTGAACTGAAGCTGAAGCCGGAGCTGGAATGGAACTCATTGCTGTACGAACGACGGCTGACGCGACGCTTGGTAGTATACGCGCTCCGGGCAGAACCGGTAGGACTACTTGTACGCGGGGATGTCAGAGGTCTGTCGGTCTGATAGCCCGGAAGAAGACGAGGTCGGCTTCTCTCGTTGATGCTGAGGCCCGACATCTCGCTCGCTAGCAGATCCGATTCACCGGGAGTGACTGGACTGTGGATGCCAATATCAACCCCCAGGTGAGTCTGGGAGTGGTTGTGGTTGTGGCCGTGAGTCGCCGCCATTGTGCTGTATTGTCCAAAGTGTGAAGCAAGAGTAGAATCCAAAGACTGGTAGAAGCCCTCGGCCATGGGGGTAAGGGGGGAAAATCGACGAGTTTGTATGAGCCGGAACAGGGCAGCCGAGATCGCAGATACGACGCAGGACTCTTATGGCTTGTGTGGACAAGCCCGCGAGTAGCGACGCCATTGACTCCGCTTCTTCCACATCCAGAGAAGGGTCATCGATACCATTCGCAGGTATATGATCAGCACAATTTTTCGTGCCTGAAAGGCTGAGACACAGCTAAAGGGCGGCTGATTGCCAAAAACAGCAGCGCGAATGCTACTAGCAGCGTCCCAATCTCCGTCCCTCAGCTTCTCCAACTCAATGACGCCCAAAGGGAAATACGATGGCTTGCGACATTGATACAGCAATATTTACAGCTTTGTGATCTACAGGATAGCTCGAGACCTGCTTGTCGAGAAGGGCTAGGTGATGCTGGTAAGCACCATAGTCCTCATGTTTGCGTCCCCAGTTGTCGTAGCTGAGCCAGCCACAGCTCGGCCTCCCCCATCGGCCGAAGTGTGCGCAAATGTTTGATTGGCTCTTACATGAACATCTCAAATGCCGAAGGACATGCCTTCGAGGCCCTAACCCGTGCGCAGGGTATAGCTCCCCAAAAATGGAATGGTCCTTGTCTCTGCCGGTATCAGCAAACTACGTGTACTCACTTAGGATGGCAAACTCACTATATCACCGAAAGCGGTTATATCTTCCCCCACGTCTGCGGGTCACTTTGATCATCATTGTCGGGTTGGCTGGTGTTTCCCCGCAGCGGACTTAACTATCTTGGGGCAGAGACACACCCGCTTCTCGTCCAATCATCATTCGATTGGGACTAACGTAATGTGCAGTCTGTTAGATGTTGAGTCTTTGGTACCGATAGCCGATTTTCAGCAGATCCATCTGAGACCCCAGCTGCGTTCAGCTTCAAGTCCCAAGAGCTCTAGTGAAACATATTGACTTACCTCGGGAGACAGCATTCTCCGGGCCTCCCTATTCTGCTAGGAGATCAGATCAGCATTCATGGTCCACATCATCTTTCAGTCTCATAATATCTGCCGCATTCCAATCGCCAAGAATCATAGCTGGCGATCAGCTACGTTCTTGGCAGGAGTTGGGTAGAGGAGAATGGAAACTCGGTTTCCGAGACACAACACTTCCACAAACGCGAGTGGTCTTGGGACTGCTGGGCTTCTGCGTCTGAAAAAGCTCTTTTGGTCACCTGTGAATGACAAAATGGTATACGACAGATAAAATTCGCAATTTGAGAAGGCGACGCCTCCTTGATATCCGTGGCAGCCAGCTGAGTACATGACAAAGGTTTCATTATCGGCAAGCTTTCTGATTGGAAACTGCCTATGCTGAAGAGCTACTGCTCAGGATTGTTTTGAAAGTGTATCCAGCCATGCTCGTAGGAGGAGACCCGACAATGTGGGTATTGGCAAGGATGGGCGGTGGCCAGACCAACTCTGGTGTATATTATCTCTTCTCGAACGACAAGAGCCTGGAGATATCTCCACATTGAAAACCGCCACCAATAAGAAAATCAAACTTTTACAAACTAGATCTCCACTTATGTCTGTAGCTTCTGTCCGAAATACACTTTTTGACCATGAGTGCAGTAGAGACAGGATACCAGCAGTGATGCTAATGTCTATCGAGAAGCCAAGCCGCAGCCCTAATGAAGCAGCAATTCTACTTAGCAAGGAGTGTGTCATTCATCAAAGTATCTTTCATCACCGGCCATGTGACCTGAGCTCAAGGAACATTTACTCTGACAATCAAGTGGGCTTTCCGAGTCGCAGTGCGGACTGGCCACGTTCGGGAAAATACCTGTAAGGTCCACCTATTGAAAGACGCCTGTTTTGTCGTAGTTATAATTCGGCGCTGTTGATGTGCAGAAGAAGGGACATAGTGGGTACATCCAGACTGGCAAAGGTTTACCACGGGCATCTTTATGATGGTAGTGACTTCCTCATAGATGATAGCTTTTGTTTGGAAGATGTTTCTTCATTGTTGCCAAACATCGCTATATGTAAACACTTTTTCAAATCCTTCCCACCAACTGCCTCAGCCTCATTCAATCGATATGAATCAAACGTCGTCGCACGTCAGATTCCAGTGGTTCGGCGGCTTGCATTGCACAAAAACTGCCTCCACTTCTGTCTTCACCTTTTCGTCTCGAGTGTGGTTGTACATGAACCGAATACCAAACACCGGTTGGGCAGTATGTGTACCATTGATTGGCTGGCAGGCGACGGGGACCTCGTCCCACCATCCGGCATTGAGCTGTAGTTCGTCCCTCCGGTTCCTCATTGCCCAGTCGATTTCCGAGACCTCGATAAAGGCTCCAGCGCAGATGAGAAGATGGGACGGGACTGTAGCGCCAATATCGACAGGAACGGGCTTGGCAACTTCCTCTGGGGCAGGTGCGGCGATGACGCCGGCCGCGAAGACAAGGAGATGTTGGAACTTCATTTTCGTCTGGGGAGTTTATGAATTGGTTGCACTGGGAATATAAAGGGAGGGGGCGTTGGGTTGGTGAGTGAAATGGCGATGAGTTGTTAATCTGGCTATGAATGCCAAGACAAAGGTGTCGACTTGATAAAATACTCATAGACGACTCGCCTCCAAGCAGATGGACTGGATATAAGAATTTCAATTTAACATTATCTCAAAACACGTCAATCTCTTGACTTCAAGAATAACATCCAAAAGCATAATTGATAACGCATCGGCCTTCCCGTAGTCATAAGAGTCATGGGGTAATCCGTGTATCACGGGGCGCAAGATTCAGTACACAAGCAACCACAGCTGTGCTGCAGGAGTGGCTGATAGTTGAAAGAGAGCGAGGCGAGGCCGCATTGTCCGAATTGACCACGGGACCCGATCGGACTCGGGCCAACCGACAGTCCGCCGATTCACAAAATAATTAAGCTAGTTGACGCAAGGTTAAAGAAAGCGTAATAGATTAAGGCCGCTGCCAGATTTAGGGTTTATGATCTGTTCAGCGCGGGAGGTGGAGAAATTCGGAAATGACCGCTAACCCTTTCACGGTTTAAAATAGAAAGAACGGTTTGGACCAGCGCGCCAGTCTATCCGAATCAATGCAATGTTGATCAAACACATAACTAAGTCATATGTACAGGCTTTGGCATTCAAAGGCTTAAATGCACACATTATAATCAACTTATATAATTAAACGTCATTTACGGATGGAAAAGAAGTTGGATAAAGAAATACAACCCCTATGTTTAGTTTATTTAATCGGGCCTGCGCGCTGGTGCGTCCCCGCCAACAACTAATCAACCCCATCAACCTTTTGCTTTGCCAGTCGAAATGCAGCGCCATTTCTGCTATTTGACCATGAAAAAAAAAAGGGGAAGAGCTAGCAGCTGCATCTCTTGAGAATCACTGGGTTTCGAGGTGGCGGCTGAAAACTCAGATTTGTTGCGTACTGCAATATAGCGTCAATCTTCAAATTAAAGCGCCTTGTGCATTCCATAGCACGGTCTTTATCTTTTCCAGCCTGCTAGCCGCGTTGCAATGCTCCTTGAGTCGCGCAGGAGTCTGTTTCAATAAAGACAATAGAGTCGACTTTTGGATGCACAGTACCACCGTGAAGGGCCAGTGTCAATCAGGTGTCATGAACCATATCATTCCTACATATGTGTGCTTAACCGCTCTTCTCATCGGATAAGAGAACTTCGGATTCTTCAGCTGGTCCAGCAGCTACACGAAGTTATGAACCTCACATCGTAAGTTGTCACCGTTGTTTTCGAGTTTCCGCTTGGTCTTGAACTTCTCTCTTTGTTCCACGGAGACTGAATCGACTTAATCTCTGTCACGAAAGGGGTTGATACCGCAATGAGACAGGGCATGGATGCCAGGCGAGTTAGCAGACAAAAGTGTCTATAATGGCACGTCAGACAACCCCTTCTGGATACCGTCACTCGGACAGAATTAGACCAAAGTTGAGATGCCGATTCCTATATACCGATTTGTGATAATGTCCCGTCTAATTGCCACCCCCCCGCCCCGGCGCAACCCCACCCACACACACACCCTTAGGACTTTCATAATCACACCATGTCCTCAGTAGTGGTGCACTTGACATATGCTTTGTATCAGATTAGATGTTTTCATTCTCAGCTGACCTTCTGTGTCTTCTCTTTTCTTGTCGTTTTGAACTTGCCACTACCTTTCCTTTACTCTTCTCATGTTGCATCGAGCTCCTGGTCTTCTTCCAGACGGTACCTTGCAATTTGAGGAAGCAGATTTGCAACGCAACACTTCAACTCCGTCTCGTTCTCTCACTAGAATACCAATCTGTTCGGGAGTGAGCTCGTCGATGTCACGGTCCTGTGCCTCCACCAATAATGCCATAACATATAGCACCTTCACAAGCGGTGCATGCCCGTTGCAATTTCGCTTCCCTCCCCTTCATCTCCACAAAACTCGATATTGTACTTTTTTAATATCGCATTAAACTTGCAGCCGGATCCCTTGAAAGGGTACTTTTCACGCTCGCAATGCCCATACACATCTACAAACTGATGCCAATCATCCATTACGTCTTCTCCAACGACTGTTTCTTCTCAGCTTGAGTGGTTGTCGATGAGCCCGAGATTTCCGTATGTAAACATGCACCGAGGCCTGCACCAAGGACTTGTGTTAGTTGAAACGTTAAGTCAAGAGCCGGGCCATTGGCTTTGAATCTTTTCGACAGAAATGTCTCGGTATGGTCTGAGCAACACCCTAAGATTTGTCCCTTGTTGTACTAGTATTGCTCCTCCACTGTCCATGGCGGATCGAAATTGATCTCTATGTGTAGAACGCCTATAGAACCGAGCATTTTCGAGACGAAAGGCGTGTCTTGGGTCAAAGACTTGAAACCTTGGGTGCAAAAAAAAGGCTATGAAATGAAGAAGTCGACCTCCGCAAAGGCAGAAAAACAGTAGATGCCGTTGTCCACGTGGACTTTGAACGTTGCCGATATCTCGTTGAACATAGTCTTCGCGTCCAGACACGCCTAATCTGTACGCTTGTATCGACGGTACATGGCAGATCGGGACTCCCTGCAAGCAGTCCAGAGACCTCCGTCAATGATACAGTTGAACTCGTTTCCGGCGGTCTAAGAAGACGTGCACGAGTCATGTGTTGAAAGCGGCGCCCCCAAAGTTTGAGTGTGTCTCTCTCTGACTTTCTGGCGGAGATCAAGGGGCGCAAACTCCATCGCAGCCTAACATTCGTCGCCCATGACCGAGGAGTAACGCACGCCTCGATAGCGATAGGGCCGCACAGCACGGTCCCGAACGTTGTTTTGTTGCTTGTAGTTTGACTGCAGAAACTTAAAACTGCGGAATGTAAGAGTGATCATTGCAGATTCGTGATGCAGGGTGACACGTAGCGTGAATGGCTTAGTGAGTTTGAAAGCTGATAATGATCAATTGTCGTCCCGCAAGCAACGGAGGGAAATGAGAGCTTTTTAATGTTTCAGTAGCCTTGATATCAACGACAAGGTTTCCCTAAACAGCAATGTAGGATGATAATCAAGGTTACGGAGCATACTAGCTACCAGTACAAAGACACTGCAAAGGTTGAAGCTCGATGTGTTCAACTATTACCTATCCGAACTATACCGCCATGGAGCAAGAGTTTATCTGTGTTATCTAGAAGTCCGGTATTTCTAGTCCGACTGTGTCTGGTTCTAGCCACCTCTTGAAGGCTTTGCTTTATTTCCGCGAACCATGCTAGAGTCTTGTTTTATTAGAGGACCTTTTTCCACATGTACTATACTCGTGGATGAAGAACTCCTATATGGCATGCTATAAGTAAGGTGCTGTGAAACTGATTTAGTTTGTCGTAGCATCAGCATGAACTAGTGTGGCGTGAAGTTCGCCGAGAATCGCAACATCGCAATAGCATCTCACAACGGCCCAAAAGTCTCGTCAGCCGCACTCCGACCCGGCCTCCAGCAGGTTTGACCTGCATGATGGCTTACAGTTCCACCCGAAAAACCTCGGATAGCTACGTCAAAGGTCTTACATGAGACCCGTCACGATAATTGCTTCTGCGCCTTACAGAAGCACAAGTGAATCCCCAACCGGGCCCCTGCGAACGTGGACGAGAACAACGACATCAAGAGACATTGATACATCCCTCAATTCGAGATTCGACGTCTCTCCTTCGCCCCTGAAAGCTGAAAGGGTAGAGATGGCGTGCCGTTCCCTGACGGATCGACCTCTCCACAAAGCGGGAGGGTCTGCGTGAACAACCAGTTTCCCCAGCGATGTCTCAATCCTGTCAAACGTATTACGGCGGCGGCAGGCAATCTCTTCTCATACTCTTGACTTACACTGCAGACCCATGTACGCGTCCATCTGTGATTCCTTGCTCAGAACAAGTCGTAAGGTCCCGATAGCTCAACCCCATCTCCCAGAGCTCATCAAGACCCCATTTCGCACTCTCAGATCCGAAACCTCAACTCTTTCCAACATCTCACTTCATCCCATCCGTCAACATCAGGCTCTCTCTCATGCCAAAAGTAGAAACAGACCACAATGACAGTCCTACCAACAATCACCTTCGACACAACGCTCGCCGACCTCTACCGCCGCGCAAGCCCCAAGCTGGCAGACATGCGCATCGCCCAGGTCTTCTGCCTCGTCCACTCCGGCTCGGAACTCACCACCAACATCCCGCGCAACGCAAAGTATCTCTACCAAGACAGCCCCTTCAACGCCGTCCCCAAAGATCCATCCTGCAGCAGACCGCCAGGCCACAACGACAACCACCACGACGATCGGAGCCAGCATCAGCAAAACCTCGCAGCAAAGTACCTCTCCCTGATCCCCCAACGAGACGCCTTCATCAGCGGCGACACACCCGTCATCCTCTTCCACCTCAGCAACTCGACCAGGCAAAAATCGCACGATAGAAGCGAGGCGCAAAAGACCCTCTCCGTCCTCGCAACACCTCAGCGTCCAGACCTCATCTTCTGCCCCGGCCCCTCCGAGATCCCCGTCAAGCAAGCCGGCATCGACCGCATAGCCTGCAAGTTCGTCCCCGACGGCCTAGAAACCTACAAAAACCTCGTCGTCCCGCCCGAATTGCAGTGGTTCCTCAACTCCAAGGCCGCGCTCGCGCGATCGGGCCTCCCGACCCCCAGATCCGAGATTATCGAGCTCGACGGGCTGGCGGGCGACGCGTGGGCGTGCTGCGACGGGTGCGACGGCGTCGACGCCGCCGAGTTCGTCATCCCGGTGTCTTGCACGGGGCGCCGCGGCAGGTGGTACGAGGAGCAGAACGAGCGGATCTACGCGGACATTGCGTCGCACCTCCTCCCCTTCGTCCTCAAGAACCAGCAGACGCTAGGCGGCGCCGGGACCTACATCATCAACACTGAGGTCGAGCGCGAAAAGTTGGTCACGGACTTCAGGGACGGTATCCTGCGCAAGCTGCTCTCTTCAGTGACCGAGTCGAACGCGCATCTCCGGCCCGCAGCCTTGATTCTCTCCGACCTGGTCGAGTGTCCCGTTGGGAACTACGGCTTGACGTTCTTCGTCACGGACGACGGAAGTGATCCGATATTCTTGGCTGCGTCGGAGCAGATGACGGATGGTCACAGTGCCTGGATTGGGAGCACGATCGACTATCGCCGTCAAGAGCAACTAGAGAAGAGGTTTGGGCCGTTGGTGAAGAAGATTGCGACCTGGCTGCGCATGCATGGGTACGTCGGACCTGCTGGAGCCGACGTCTTGGAGACGGCGCCGGCGACGCCGGCGTCTTCCAAGATGAACCGCACTACGAACGGCAGTACCAACGGAGCCACCAACGGTTTTCACAATGGTGGCACCAACGATGCTTCCGACTTCACGAACCTCCACATCGTCGACCTCAATATCAGGACATCAGGCTCCATGTGCCTCCCTCTCTTGAAAACCCACTTCACCAGCCGCGGCCTCTGGATCGGCTCCTTCTTCTCCATCAGCTACAAGCAGGGCCGCGACGCCTTCATCGAGTCCTTCCGAGAGGAGTTTGAGGCTGGGAGGATGTGCTTGATCAGTTGGTATGAGGACCCGGACACAAGCGCCAGTCTGGCTGACGTCGCAGTCGGGGCTGAGGACGCGGATGGGCTGCGGGGGGCGATGAGGAGGGTACGGGATGCGACGGAGGAGGTGACATTCTAGTGTGCTTGTGTTCAGGTGCATGAACGGTTGAGAGAGTTGCTGTAAATTATTGTACCAACGAGCTCTGATGGTGTTGTCTTGATTGGAGAACCAACCCTAGACAGAGGGAGTGGATAGCCTTGCCAGGATGGATGGATGTTTGGTCAAAAGAATACAAAGTTTTGCCAATACACAATAACGTGTAGCCTGCGATTCACGAGCTTGAGCTCTACCTAAAACTGTATCTTCACCACGTGCGTCCCGTTCCGAAGCAAGGACAGCGCGAAAGACGACGCCTCCCTCGCCGTGCCAACCCTCATCCATAAACACCCTGTTTGTACGCCGACTCCTGAAATCTCCGACGAACACGCCATGCCAGCCAGCCCTTTTGCTTTCATCATGCCAACTACCCCGTAGGATTACTCGGTAGGTATACTATACAAAAGCTGCTTATTCGTTATTACAGCAGACTTTCCCGCCGCCATAGACATCGTTCATGACTCGATTTCCATCGCCCCGTCGCTCTCGAGGTTCAGGTCGAGGACACGCGCGTATTGGATGGTCAGTCTCTGGAGTTCTCTGAATTTACCTGGGAGACTGTTAGCGGAGCTGCCTCATCACGAGCCTTTTTGAACAACTTACCGAGAATCATGACGACGCCCTTCAGGAGCTCCTTGCGGTCCCAGCCACATATCTCGTCCTCCTGGCTGAACCATCCCCGGCCACCGTCACTCAGCTTGTCATCCTTGTCCCTCAGGATACCACCAAGCAAGCTGTTGAGCAGCTCTTCGACCTTGCCCCGATGGCCCTCGGCACCAAGACGCTTCGCATACATGAACAAGTACAGGCGAAACTCGTCCCTGGCGTCCAAATGCAGAGCGGCAGCGATTCGGTTCTCGAGGTGAGCAATACTCACCGTTGACTCGAAGCCCTCATAGCCGTCCTTTGTCACCAACACCTTGACGATACGCTGCAAGGTGTAGGCACGGCCCTTGAGCAGGAATTCATTCGTGGTATGCCTCTCGAGGTAGGGAATGATGCCGGCGGAGACGTTGGCCGTACTATCGTCCTTGGGTTTCGCGGGAGTGACAGGACCAACGGCAGTTGACTGCAGCGCGCCGATTGATGAATCGTTGCTGTTCCAGTACTGGGAGCCAACAGCCCACCAGGCTTCGCTGACTCTCTGCCACGTAAACATATCTCGGGTGTAGCAGTAGCCATCTCCGTTGGTGAGCGTCACCACAATGTGTCCAGTCGAGTTGAGCTGGGCTGATGTGATGCCGGGACCTGGTGTTGTCGTGTTGAGGTTGAGCGTTGTTGTCGCGAGCTCGAGGACGGGACCCAGGGATACTGGTGGATGTAAAGCTGCTTGTCTTTGGAGATCCCAGACGTGGCACAAGCCGACAGCATTGATGCACAGTAGATAGTTGTTCCGGCACTCCAGCATGACTGGCTGGGATTCCATGATTATTGGATTCATTAACCGCCGTCCAGCAGGCGTCCAGGTGTAGATGCTGCCATCTTCGCACGCCACTGCCCAAAAGTTCTTGTTGCCTGTGACGAGGATGACTGCTCTGGGTAAGTAGTCCTGCCAAAGCAGCGCACCACGCTTGGTAGCAGAAATGAAGGAGGGATCCCTGATCTGAACGGGGTTTCGGGCTTCGAGGATAATGTTTTCGGGCACCTTGGAAGCATCGTCTGTGCTGCTTTCAGGAAGTAAGACTCCTTTTTCAAGAGGCCTCACAATCTGAGACCTAACCTTTGGCACCGCCAACCGGATCTGCGCAAAGGCGATTGATGGGTTCAATACCGCGGGCCGAAGATACTCGGGTGTGGGTAAAACGCCATAGGCAGCCGGCACGACTGACGCGGCCTCGACGCCGTCGACGCCGTTCAGCACCACAGGTGTTGGTCCTGTTGTCTGCCGTTTTGATCCATGATCCTCTTCTTCCTCGCCCTCGAGAACTGGGGCCTTGCGCTTATTACCGAGCAACATGGCAGCTACGCCACCTTTGGGAAGTCCTTCAAAGGGCCTTTCGAGATCCAGAATGGTCTGCGGAGTGTCGTTCTGGGCAGCTTTCGAGGTCGACGTGGAGCCCACCAGTTGAGTTTGCGGAAGAGATGACTGGCCGGTGCCAGACGAGGACACCAGGAGTGGCGCAACACGTTTCCTACCGTCCTTGCCGACCGTCACCCGTGACTTGAGCTCCTTGACTCTCTCCACTGACTTGTCGCCATTCTCTTCGGCCGGCTTCTCCCTCTCTTTCTCGGACTCGACATTCCCGTTGGTGGGCTTTGGAGTCGAGGCACCTGTCCCGTTGCCGACCGTTTTGGTAC
Organism: Colletotrichum orchidophilum; assembly: GCF_001831195.1. Lineage (NCBI taxonomy): Eukaryota > Fungi > Ascomycota > Sordariomycetes > Glomerellales > Glomerellaceae > Colletotrichum > Colletotrichum orchidophilum. The sequence continues at coordinate 258,717 of NW_019173004.1, forward strand.
CATTGGTTGCAGCGGTTGCTCCCTTGGAAGATCCCGGGTCCCCCATCAGAGCGCCCATCCTGGACTCTGCAGCACGAGATTCGCCAGCTTTACTTTGGTTCTCCAGGTTCAGACCTTCTATATCCTCTGCGATTCCCATGCCTTTTCTTGACGCGCCGTACTTTTGAAGAGCCTTGTCATTCTCGCCAGCATCCGCAACCCAGCCCAGCTCTCCGTGATCAAACGAAATTCCTAGGAGTGTGCCGTCCAAACTGGCGGCGAAGATGGTGGTCCCGTCGGGTGACCAAGCCAGGTCGGAAATGGATTTGCTGGCGACGTCTTGCAGAATGACTACGGGTCTTGATGTGTTTGTGTTCCAAATACTGAGCGTCTTGTCTTGGCCTGCAGACGCGATGACAGTAACGAGCGCATTATTGTCGGGTTGCTCCACCGGGTTCTCCGTGTGAAACAGACGTGGAGAAAACATGCAGACCTCGGTCGGCCCCTCGTGGCCGATCAGGTTAATCTCACTGTCCCATCGTGTCCGCTCGATGATGGCGACTGAACTGACCGGGCCATTGACGGCGTTTGGAGCGGCGATGTGGTTACCGTCAGGGGACCAGGAACACCGTCGGAAGTATGTAGTCAATGGCGAACTCTTAAAGGGTCCGCTAATTGTTTGCTCGAGGACGAAGTTGTTCACCATGTCATGTTGTGTCGCATTCGGGGCAGGGGGCGTGAAACGGAAGATCTTGATTGTTCGGTCGTCGCTGGCGGTCGCGAAGAACTTGTTTGCAGGGTCAAAGGTGATGCCTTTTACGTGACTGGAGTGGACGGTTATGGTCTTGAGCTTCTCAAAGCTGTGGCCCGACCAGACGACAATCTTGGAGTCGAGGCCGACCGACACGAGTATTGAAGAATCGTAGGACCAGGCAAGGTCCTGGACGTCGTTCTCGTGTCCGACTAGTCGCTTGTATGTCTTCCAGTTCTCGACTGGTGGAGGTTCGGCGCCGAGTCCTGTTTTCTTGGGTTAGCATCCATCACGTTGAGGGCGCATTGGTCTCGGCCAGGGGTAGGTAGGGGCTCATTACCAAAGGAGGCAACTGGAGGGCTCTTGTCGAGGTGATAGACGCAGATAAGCTTGTCGTCGGCGCCTGATGCGAGATATCGACCGTTTGGCGAAAAGCGGACAGAATGGATTGTGCCGAGGTGATGGCTCATGTGGCAGAGCTGTCTGGGCTTGCCTTCTGCGTCGCCATTCGCATCGCCATAGATAGCCTCTGTCGACCACACTCTGACATGGCCATCGCCACCAGCGGTCGCGAGTCGTTTCCCGTCGGAGGATACGTGACAGCTGTACACCTCAAAGTCCTTCTGCTCGCCGCTATGGCTCAGCCACGTAGGCTTAATGACGCGCATCGCGAACGGCCCCCGGGGGTCATTAAGACCGGGTCGACGGGCGGGGGTGGGGAGGAGGCGGATGTGAATGCGAAGTCGATGGGGCGTTGGCGAAAGTCTCGTCGATGGGGTCAGCCGGTGCGATTGATGCGCCGCGATGTGGTTGGTGATCAAAGCCAAATTAAATCAAAGGTAGCGACACAAAAAGGCGACGGCCAAACAGGTGGGCACAAATTGGGGTTGATTGAATCCCAAGAAAACGCGTTTTGCGGAGCCCGGACGCCCTGGAATTCGCGTCCCAAGCTACAGCTGCTGCGTGCGCTAAATGAGCGGCCAATTGGCATCGCAACTGCTGAGGTGCGTCCCTTCTTTCGTCCTCCGAGCTGCTGCACAGACCATCCGACCTTAGGTAAGTAAAGTAACTTAGGTAAGTGCCTCCATGTCGCACTCGGCCCCGGGGCGGATTAATGACTCTCCTCACTGTGCATGTAATGCGGTACGTAACTGGGACAGTGGCCCAGGAAGGAGCGGAAGACGCGAGATGACGTAATTGCTATTCTTCCGTTCGAATCTCCGGAGCCGGCAGTTTTAGTGGAGACCGTTGCCGGGGCTGTCGCCGAGCGGAGTCGGCTGGCATTTCCTCTTTGAGAATCCAAATTTGGTGATAATTAGCCCATAATCGGGGTTTCTATTCATCCTCACCCCCATCTGAAGGATTGAGGTCGGCGAAGCACACTGCGAAAAAAGATTATGATGAACACAGCTGACAAATTCTTTTCATTTGCTACTTTGTCATCAGCAACGTTATACACAATGGGGGATTCCGATGAAGGGCTATAGACATGATTTGTGGTTCTATAAAGGAAGCCCGTCAAACCTTTCTACACTGCTACCAACTGTCTTTTCACGCCGTGCCAGTCATATATCATCCATCTCTCCTAGATAGCTTGAACAGATACGCCCAAGCCAACATGAGTTCCTCCATGAAGAAGATCTTGGTCGTGCTGGGTGCCACGGGGAATCAAGGTGGCTCCGTGGCTCGAGCATTCCTCAGCGACACGGCTTTGGCTAGTCATTGGCACGTACGAGCAATCACCCGTAATCCGTCGTCCGAATCTGCCGCCAAGTTATCGAAACTTGGCGCGGAAATGGTATCTGCCTCTCTCGACTCCATCTCGGAGCTCAAGTCAGCTTTCGCAGACGCTACAGCAATCTTTGCAGTCACAGACTTTTGGAGCGCCATACGAACCCAAGAAGTCGCCGATAGGGTCCGAAGCGAGGGAGTCGGCCTCGCCATCGCTGCCCAGGACCTGGAGGAGGCATGGGGCAGAAACCTCGCAGCAGCTGCAGCGGCTATACCGACGCTGGAACGCTTCATCTTCAGCAGTCTTCCGCCAGTCTCCAAGCTCAGTCGAGAAAGGCTCAAGCACGTTCACCATTTCGATGGCAAGGCCAACATTGTCAGAAATATCCAACAGGAATATCCCGCCCTATGGAACAAGACCTCGCAGATCTTGGTCGGATTCTACAACTCCAACATTTTGCCCGGCTCCTATTTCGGTCCGCGTTTTAACTCGGAGTCGGGAAAGATCGAATTCGAGGGCCCCGTGAGCGACGATACTCCCATACCGTTCATCGACGCGCCGTCCAGCACCGGGATCTTCGTCAAGACACTGGTACTCACCGAGCCTGCCGGCACAATCTTGGCGGCTTACGACGAAATGAAGTCTCTAAGAGAGTGCATCGAGGTGCTGCGCGAGAAAACAAGCCGGGACTTTGTTTTTCTGCAAAGAACCGTTGATGAGATGGCGGCTGAATCGCTGCTGGGTCGTGAGGCTCCTGAGAGCTGGGTTTGGCTCGCAGAGTATGGTTTGTTTGGAGAGAAAGTCAATGGCTGGAAAGAGTCACTGACGGCGCCGACGGGTCTCAAGGCAAATGTTACAGCGGTGAACCTCAACGAGTGGCTTTCGGAACAGGATTGGAGCAAGGCATTCCAATCAGTCTGATTTCTGCAACGAGAAGTCGTCGCTTGCTCCATTAGCAGCGCTAGTGACAAGAAGTTTTTTCTACTCAATTGGAACTGGAAATGTATTTGCAGCACCGAGACACTTTGTGAGTCACGCGGGGATCAGAAGATTCCGCCGGTCCTCTCACGCTCTCTCTGCTCTCCGCAGTCTACCACGTATCCAAAAAAAAAAGACAAAAGGCTAAATGTTCATTTAAATGGCTTAAAATTGTAAAGAAGCACACCAGGTAACTATTTCTTTTATGTTTTAAGTTAATTTACTTAGCTAATGTGGAAGGGACAGCCTCGTTGACGGCGCTCAAAGACGGGCCGAATCTTCTGGCTCTCACGTGTGAGTGTACCTGAACAGACGTGCCGGAACGGTCCAAAAAGCAAATTGTCAAATTCTTTTTTCACCTGCGGCTCTAGTAGACACCTTTTTTCCCCCCAAGGCACACGTCTTTTTGGGAAGTTGTCTTATCTTCTGTTCGTTGTTTATTTAATCTTGATACCTTCGCTTCCGTGTCTACTCTTCATCCGTAATCCATGCCTCAATGATGACGTAAGTAGAAGATGGTATAAATCGGCCGGACACCGACAACGAAACTCGTGATATCGCAATTTTTTGGACAACCCAATCTAAGCGAAACGTCCGGCGCTGAAATGCCTTGCCTGATTGAGCACCAATGCCTATGTGCACTGGGCACAACAGCCCGTGGACAAACAGCATCACATGTGGGCTTGACAACGTAAGAAGCCAAGAACTCAAAAAGAAGGTGCAAATAGCTCCCGACTTCTCCGACGGCGATTAAAAAGTAACTAGAGAGATGTGCCTCGGGATCAGATTGTGAAGCTTCGGGTGACTCGATTCCTGCGTCCAGGGGGCCCATCGCCCCCACTGAAGCTTGATTGAAGTTAAGCTGGTTCGCTTCGGAAATCGGCCGCGAGAAATGAGAATGGAGCCAGTGCTCAAGAGGAGACTACCTAGGGAGTTTCGAACGATATTGATGCTGTGCAATCAATATGGGTCTCGACCAGACTGTCTACTGGCTCGTGCTTTAAATGCCCAAAGTAGACGTCTATGCTCCTCCAAAACTCGAGAGCCATCTGCTTCATGCGCCGTGAAAGTGACAGAATAAGTACCGTCCGTATCTTGACTGCCACGGAGAGAAAGAAGATTGATAATCACACCACCCACTGAGTAAGTAATTACCGCTGCTGATCTCCCGGTTATGGGATGAACGGCGCCAGGGCTGAGCTGTAACCCCATGCAAAAGGTAGGTAACGAGGCAGCCTATAAGCTTCGCAGCAGGCGCTTAAGCTGAAAGGCCGTTTTTCTTTGTCTCTATCGCAGTCAAATTCCAGTCCACCAGAGTGCAGGCAAAACCCCGTGGCAGGATGATGGGGACAGCCCGAACGGTTCAGCACCCACCCGAAGGCACTTGAAGGTTAAACCTATTTTCACAGCTGGCTAAGAACGTGGTGGGTCGGAGCTGGCCGCAAGGGAGGGGAAATTGGGGAGCAAAGAATCAGGGACCGAGCAGCTCGCAACTCAAGAGTCAAATGCGAGGACTTCGAATTGCGTGTGGACGGGAGACACGGGAAAAACTCCCCCACCCGGTCTGGGATGCTCTTTTGGGTCGTTGATGTCACGGGCCAATGCCGGCCGGTAGATGCGCCTGACTAGCGCACGACAACATCACTCAACGGTGTTGTGAGCTTTGGGCACATTTGATTTTTTTACTTGCTCCTATGCGAGCAAGTGGCCGTATCTTAGTATAATAGCTACGTTTACACTAAACGAGCTTGAGTGGGAACCTCGAGTGAACTAGGCGGAACAGACAGGTTTCCCATGCTTTATAGCCTCTCGTTTTACAGCCAACCACGTTGGCGTTCCTCACCATGCGCGATACGATCTTTAAAATCTCTTTTCGCATTCAGGACTGGGGATCGACAAGTGGGCACGGCGAAGTTGCGGACGCGCTGACACCGCTACCCTGGGATCACGACTTGGCACTTTGTGCTTTTGCTTGGCTGTTGCTTGCCGTAGTATAACACTGGAGTTGGAGTCCTCACAATTTATAAGTCAATCTGCCGCCTGTTTACTGTCGCTCCTCATAAAAAGACGATGAGGTCTTTCTACGATAGACCAAGCATGAGAGAAGCTCCCTAGGCCCAGTCATCCCGTCTCGTCTTGCCTCGTCTGCCAGCCCACTTCCCTTCCATCGCGACAACTCACAAGAACCCAATACCACTGCCGAGATGCAATTCTCCGTCATCCTCGTCACCCTCTTCGCCCTCGCCGTTTCCGCCGCCCCCGTGGAGATCCAGAAGCGCTCCACCACCTGCGGCCACAACATCTACACCACCGCCCAGGTCGACGCCGCCTCCAAAGCCGCCTGCGCGCACATCCGTGCCGGCACCGTCGTCGGCATCGCCAGATACCCCCACCAATACAAAAACTACGAGCGCTTCATCATGAGCTTCAAGGGGCCGTACTACGAGTTCCCCATCAAGGCCCGCGGCGTCTACACAGGAGGTGAGTTTACCCCCTCGTCATGTGCGATGCCTTCAAGTTGTGCAAGCGTCGCTCGGGCCATACTCTTGCACCACGCTCTTGCACCTCGTTCTTGCAAACAGTTGCTGACCCTTATACACAGGCCCTCCCGGTGCCGACCGTGTCCTCATCAACGCTCGTTGTAATCAGGTTGGCCAGATCACCCACACTGGCGCTTTAAACAACGGCTTCGCTGGCTGCTCCGGTACCTCTTAGACGCTGGATCAGGGGACTTTGTTGGAGTTTGTTGGGCTATCGTTATGAAAAGGTTACGGAAACTGTTTATGGGTTATTCAAAATCCCTTCTGAAAATAACTAAACCTTTGAACTGTTAATTTTTTACAACTGAGATGTTCGAGTCGTCTTCTCGTCGTGACATGCTTGTGAAATGCCGTATTACCGTAACATAATTATCGGCGTACTGTGGTCTTTTCTTATCAATACTTTACGGAATGAACGGATTTATCCATGTGAACCTCATCTGCGGTCATGTCCTCCTTTTAGAGGATGAAAACCAGTTCGAGTCCTGTAGACAGCGATGCTGTTGGTATCGTATCACAGGCAAAGTAAATCTTTTGTTTGAAAGGAGTGACGGGGGGTCAATTGGTAGTGGTATTGATATCTGCGTAGAGTAGGTAGGAGAAAGAGGTTGAGGCCAGGAGCCCGATCTCACTCCCCAATTGATATAGGTGACCGAGGTTGATCTATCGGGGTGCTCTGGACTCAACGGTCGAATTAGGCTTCCATTCCCATCGACGCATCGATATACGTGCTTGATAGAGATTGATTTAGAACTTATATGATGAACTAATTAGATAATATGTTCATAAGGATCCTAGTTAGAGCGTTGAGACTCACTGTTTAATCCGCTTGCATATGTCTTCCTTCCGTCTAGTCTTTTTGTGGAATATATTAAATTAGCAACCTTACCCGTATCGCACATGGCCCTTTATGATTGGAAGTAACTTGTTATAGTAGGATCTCTGTCGGCAGAGATTGGCCAAGATATTCCCGATCAATAGACGGCCGCGGTGTCTCTTCCGGCATTCGTCACAGAGGCGCAGAGCATCAGCAATTGCGGAGGTTCTCGACCACTTGAGGTCGTATCGGCCTCGCAACGCGGGCCGCTCCGCTACGTCCCGCCTCGGTGGTAGCATGGCGGGTGTATCCACGGCTTGACTGCCTTTAAAATCTCTGGGCCTGACTTTGTGCCGGAAATCTCTCCAGCTCAATGCGGCCCATGACGTCGAATCCCAAGAGTTGCTGCTTTCCTGAATCTCGATCGGTGTAATCTTAGCACGTTTCTGGCTCGCCGAAATTCATTTCTGAATGTCTCAAATCGACGTCACCTGTAAAACAGCCTAGGCTTAGGCTGGGACTGTTTCTCACCAACGTTATTGATGACTTCCCAAAACAGACACAAGTTTCTGAACGGTCCTTTCCAGTGTATTAATAGCGTGAATCCTCAGTGTATCAACGGGATCTACCGCTGCCGAAAGCACGCTGGTTGTTATGTCTGAACGGGTACGGCAAGCCCTGTCATGGCTAAGACGCGCTCCATGCTAACACTGGAAATGTGCAAATATTGGACCCCCGCGTATTGTCTCAGTCGACGAAGGGAGGCACATCAGCTCGTTAGCATGTGACAGATCGCTCTAGTTCCCCCATGCCTGTCAATTTTGGTCATTCTTATTGACACTTTAGGCGGGGTGGATTGACTGTATGCAAAGTACATCTCATACTTCGTACGTAGGTTTATACGATCGAAGCCAAAAGACTAACAATCCTGGAACAGTGATCATGAAAGTGGTTTTCAATTATAGGTCTAACAATGTACGAATACTCCCTGCACTACAGATATCAAGGGAGAACGATGAACAACGGATGGTGAACCAAACCATTCCCTTCGTTGCAAACTCACCACCATCTCTGAGACAACAAGGGAGCCGTCGCAGATCATCACTGGTGTCCAAAGTAGAATACTTTTCCTAGTTTAGACTCTGGCAGGGGAATTTCCAAGGTTTGTAGCAGGGTGGAGTGTTATACAAATGGGACTACTGGAGAAAGTAGCACTCTTTATAGCCAAATCCTTCCCCGTCGAGAAAAATTGGCTTGTATGTTTAATCTCCCATTCATCATTCCCAAAACCTGCCTTGAAAGAGCAGCTACTACTGACCATGGCATCCGCTACTAGTGAAGGCCAGCCGTTCATTACGCAGATCCAGCTACCTGTCCCGCAGCTACCAACTAAGAAGAAGTTCGCAGATTGCGCTCACAAAACAGCCAAAACTACCAACACCAAGCGAATCATCGTCTGCTGTGATGGAACATGGAACAACTCGTCAGTCTTGCGCAAGGTGTCCTACCTAGCTTCAAAGCACTGATTTTGATTTCTCTCAGGAACAAGAGGGGAGGCATTCCTACCAATGTGGCCCGGCTGTCATCTGCCATTGCCCACAAGTGTTGTACCGGTATGCCGCAGGTCGTCTACTACCATCGAGGAGCTGGGACCGAGGAATCAAAGGTCGCACAAACCCTCGGTGGAGTCTTTGGAAAGGGCATCGTTCAGGTCAGTTTCTATTTACAACGTTCACAACGTTCATGGCCGACGAATGGCTCGTACCAACGTTGACGCGGTCACTTAGGACATCGCCGATGTTTACCGATTCGTTTGCGATAACTACAACCCCGGAGACGAGATCTTCATTGTCGGATTCTCCCGCGGAGCCTTCACTGCCCGGTCAGTCTCGGGATTGATTTGCAACCTTGGACTTTTGAACCGCGTCGGCTTGTCAAACTTTGGGGCAATCTTCCATGACTACCAGACCTTCCCCAACTGGACTTCCCCGGGAAGATTTGACCTGGACGATCACCTGGTAGGCTTCACACTTACCAACTATGAGCGCCTTCGAAGGTTCGATCGGGCCAAGAGGAACCAGGCCGAGCCGCTTGAAAGTGGGGATCTGGAAGTGGCGTTGAACCAGGAGAAGAAGGAGTTCTTTGGGCAAATGACTCAATGTCGCGAGAATAAGTACGGGCCAATGGACCTCCGTGCAATGGCTGCGAAATACAGACTCAAGCTCGAAGAGGTAATGAGAACTCCGTCTTCTTGTAATTTGGTTGGGCCGGACACTGATTGATTCCCCCAGCACCAAATGATCCTCACCGAGAAGCAGCGCCAATTTCGAGACAGCATATGGCAGGACGTTTGGGTCCCTACAAACGTCAAAGTCAAAGCAGTTGGTCAGTAACCGAGTCCTACACGCTATAGCGAGAATCACACCTCATCTAACTATGGCCGTATCAGCCGTGTGGGATACTGTTGGCAGTCTGGGCTGGCCAAAGATGCCCTGGGAGAAGATCCGCAAAGACCGCAGCGCTGATGAGGTAAGTTGAAGAATATATCAAGGCCACTACCAATTGAGGAGATTGAAACAATGAGACTGATACCACGTAGCTGCGCTTCGCCAGTCTCGATGTTCACCCCAACGTGGACCATGCCTTCCATGCTCTGGCACTAGACGAATGGCGCACCGCATTCAAACCAACCTTGTGGGGCATGAATGGCAACGACCATACGCAGCTTCGACAAGTTTGGTTCCCTGGCAGCCACAGTAACGTTGGTGGAGGTTTCGAAGACCAGCAAATCGCCACCATAGCGCTTGCCTGTAAGACACCCCAGCGTCCAATGGTTTGAAGCCGCTACTGTATTTGAGAGGGTAACTGACAAGATGATTCAGGGATGGCGGACCAGCTTACCTCTGTTGGAGTCGAGTTCAGCACTCCTGAGATGAAGCGCGTCTTCTGGACTCTCACCCCTGGTGTCAAAGCACAAGAATGGGCAAAGGGCACAATTTCCAACCCTGGAAAGGCCACGTCCATTCCTGATCAGGCATACAATGCAATTTGGTATCCATGGCAGAAGCTGAAGGGTGAAAACACCGTCTTGGGCACCCGAACGCCGGGTTTATACAAGACCGACGACGGGAAAAGCCGCCTCGTGAACCCGAACCAGCTCGTCCATCCTTCAGTACGCATTCGATACCTCTACGATGGAAAGGGTCTCGATGACGTTGGCGAATGGGAATGCGCGGCCTTGACCAAGAATGGGTTCAGACTGGAGAAGAGCACAGGACCGCTTCAGATTGAGGATCCCTACCCCAAGCACCCGATTGCATCGACCTACGAAACCCTCACCGGCACCGTCTCATCCGTTCATGGCGGGCACACGGTAGACCTCGAATCCCACAAGGGCCATACACTTGTTGTCCACCAGGTGCCGTTCGAATCAGATCTCTGTCTTCTGGAACAAGCCGAGAACCACTGGGTCTGGACCCGCGACGACGCGAGAGAAGGCGCGCGGACGTTACGTGAGGAGCGCATCGGGATGTGGGAGCGCCTCTTCATTGACATCAACCATAAGCTGGTATTGCGACAAGAGCGCGAGGAGCGAGAAAGGGCCGAGATTAAAGCGAAAAAGCCCAAAGAGAAGCGGTCTTGGAGACAGTGGCTTACTGACAAGGCCGAGTCCGCCAAGGGTGCTGCTGGAAAGGTGCTCAACAACACCGTTGTCGGAAGATTTCTTGGACCGTCGGCCAAGCTTAAGCCTCTGGACTATCCTCGTGATTTTGGATACCACGACTTCATTTCTTGGCAGCGAGGTGATGTGACGAAGACACGGCAGAGAAATCCTTGGGAGAGCCGGAAGATCGGGGCATGATTGACACAGTGAAAACCATGGATCATTTAGAGAATTTCATGGCGGGAATCGATTTATATTATATTGTCTGCTTGCTTGTTCTATCTCTGCAAATTGGCAGCCTTGGGAGTCACTACGTCGAACTCCATCGACCGGTTGAGTGTTCGTCGTAGCAACCACTGGATCTGGCTGCAGCAGGAGATTGGCAAGTTCTTCCATATTCTTGACAACAAGGACGGAACACCCGTTGGCAGTACTTATATGTTGGTTTGTTCCTGAATCTTAATATACTGCCACCATCCCCGCAGTCAATGCGCCTGCAATGTCTGCCTTGACTTCGTCACTGACTATGTACACCGCATCTTGTTGTGGACTCTCCACTTCAACTTTCTTTAGATGTCCAGACGACGCAGGAAACTAGATCAAGACTTGTAGGTTCCTAGACATTTCTAACCGTTCAAGAAAGGCCAAAGTGACAAAGAAGCCAAGATAATCATCTACGGAGACTTCGTGACTCTCCACCATCTCTTGGCATAACCTACTCGACACGGAAAGAACCCGCTCCGGTTTGGCCCCCCCCCCCCCCCACAAATCACCAAATACACAGAATCTCCATGATACTTCTCTATTTGTCCAGTCTCTTCATAAGAAGGTCTGAAATAAAACTCCCTCACAGTCAAAACACACACCGTCCTACATGTAATCTCAGACAGGGCCATTTCTTCCACTACGCAAGTCCCTCGCCCTTTCTCAAAGGCACGCCAATGATTCGCAGGAGGTTGCAGCGGATCTTCTTCATTCTTCACCAACCACCGATCTGGGATGAGCTCGCTTGGGCGAAAGACATAGCGTGGGTTATGATGAACTGCGTAGTGAATGACAAAAACGTTGTTTGTCGGTAGGGGCCTTGGTACCTCTGTGGAATTCTCGTCTCTATGAGTTTCCGAGCTCGGAGAGGACCGTTCGACAAGAACATTGAATTCGCCTTGACTCAAGCTCTGAGTACCTCCGAACGGGTAAATTCGCAACGATTCTTTGATGACGGCAGTCGTGTTAGTGAGGAAGCTGATTTAGAACCCCTGGTTGAGAGGCAATGAGTCCTGCCGTTGCACCCAAGCCAGAGCCGGATATGCCATTTCGAACGCGTCCCAATACCTTCGGATACTACGACAACAGATTTTTCAAGAAATAATTGATGAACCGGTTGTGTCGTAACCAGCAGGTATCATAAACTTGACCTGCGACTGAGCTCCAGCAGGAAACATCAGTAGATGACCTTTGTCCTGGGCTTCGTTGGCCGTATCCAAAAAGGGGATGGATTTCGTTTCACGACTTTATACCGCTTCTGAACTCTCCTGTATACTTTGTTGATGTATGAGTCCATTCGCCAAGTGTTGAAGCGCTGGATGATAGGCCTGATAAAGTTGGCGGCTCTCCGGGGAGAAGTGCGGCGATAATGCAGCCAGCTGAGTTGCCATGCCATCGCTGCGGCACATTTGTTACAGCCTGTCTGGCAACGCATGTCGTGACCCATGATGACCTTGCTTGAAAATTCCATGGTGAGGTCGAGAGAGCCATTGCACTCAGCGAAACCAGGTCGTCCATCCTCGAACATCGCCCGAGACAATCACATTATTTCAGCCATCTCCACCAAGCTTGGTACCAGCGCCGCAATATTCGCGACTCGGAAGCCCGGGCTAAAGATATTAAGCTAGAATTACCATTCTTCCCCTTCCATGGTATCCAGGTCATAGCCATCCGTGAGTGGCTTCAGGACATTCCAGGCTCTTTCGGAAGAGATTGACATTGCGTTACCTGTCAAGCTTCAGCCAGCGATAGAACGACTACCATGAGCTTCAAAAAAAAGGGCCACCGGTCTAGTTCAAAGGCCTGATCGAGATGTCTGGTGAACATCGCAAGCGGATTCGTGGGCAAGTGCTGCTGATGGCATGATGCCTGGGGGCAAGTCCTTCTTGATCACTGATGAACTTGAGATGGCCCCAGACCGCGTTGTGAGGGGGCATTGGCAGTCATTGAAGCTGGAGTGCCCTGAAGAAATGGCGAGCTCTGTATAAGGAGTAGGCGGAGTACAGGGCTACGAGAATACAGCCCGCAGCCAATGCCTGCCACATCACTAATAAATCTGTGATGCACATGATGGCTCGAGTTCAAGCGTCGACCAGTCGTGAATAGTTGGAGAAGCGTAGAAAATAAACTGGTTGGTGTAGAAAGTTGAGAGATAAACAACCCAAAACTCCAGATTACCTGATCTCTTTTTAATCTGGCACGACTCCTTAAACCTTGATCAGACGCGTGGAAGACCTCAAACATCTTCATGCCATCGAGAAGGGGTGGATGGGGTAAATTTAATCTCGTCGACCCCGCGTCGGGATGAAAAAGCTTAACCTTTTTGAAATCAGGAACCTTGGTCCAGTGAAGCGCTGGAGGCTCGTGTTCGGTATCGTATCGAACGACATGAGGCTCTGGCTTGGTTCGTCAATGGCATGATGGTTTGGTGCCTAATCAAATAAAATTTTGAGGTTTAGAACATAACAAATACTTGCAAGCAGCGACACATTGCTGACGTTGATCTCAGGCCAGATCTCTTTACACTAAGCTCTCCTAACCTAGCTGGCGGAGAGTTGGAATCAATCAGATGAAGAAGCATGCCAGTTCAGCCTGTCAGCTTCTTTAAGTGCAACTGGTCTGCTCAAGATGCATTCACCCCACTCTACTACTCGCACGTTAGAACTCGAGAGCATTTTACATGAGTCGTGTTAGTCAAAGGCTGTGCGACGTCAACTAGAGATGGAAGTACAGCTGATCAGACTCAGAGGCAGCCTACATTTCGCGTCAACGCTACTATAGTAAGCTTCATTAATTCTCGCCCGGGCCTCTCGTGAGCTTGTGCTAATGTTAGTGATACGCTTCAGCGAGGAAATTCTCGCCATCATTCAAAGCTTTGCCGCCGAGAAGGGCACATAGTCTCTTGAGTGTGTAAGGATTGTGCCATCGCGCCTGGTCGGGCTTATTTAAGCGATGTGGTTCTGTTGAGTATGGGCCGGAGCAAATGCCATTTTGAGCCCTGTTCAATGGCTCTTTGACAACTTGACGATTATTAACCGCGGAGTTTTGCCGAGTTTTCAAGCACGCCATTGTATGCCTGCTTTTTGTCGATATCATTGGTGTTTATGGACTCGTACTTCCTCACTGGCCGCAATTGACAACCCGCCCCATGTTCCCGACATCGGTAGCTCCCAAAGAGGCGTCTGCATTATCGAAATGGTATCCTGAATGCCTGGCTACTCATTGGTCTCACACCAACCTGGAGACCGATAGAGGTTGTGTGGCGTTGATAACCATGACTAGCAGACACATTCTGAGCCGACTGTCGATGTCGCCATGGGACCCGCTGAAGACGACAACAAACCCGACTTCCGGGCAACGGTTTCTGGGGTGGAAAATAGCATACACACGATTCACAGGTGTTGTAGATAAGCCCATCAAAGTCCGACACAAAAATTTTAACGAGGATAATTCACGCACGGTCTGTGTCATATGCCTCTTGCCTAGCAACGATGTCACTTTCTCACGAAAAGAGTCCAAAGCATGCCTTCGTCGTTGGCGAAAGCGAGAATGAAGCTCATGACGGAGTCAAAGGACCACACCAGGGAGACGCCGAGACAGCAACATACATTGAACCTCAGAGAACATGGAAGTCATTTCTCTGGTCTAGTTAGTCACTTGAAGGTGAAGGGATAAAACGCTTAGATTTCTGACTGTTTGCAGCACTTGATGTTCCAAAAGACGAAGCACGATTTCTTACAAAATTAGACTTGACGCTCATATCGGCGTCGGCTCTTGGTGTAATGTGTCGCTATCTTGATCAAGTCAACATTACAAATGCCTTCAGTAAGTGCGGCATCATCGGCTAATTCTCGCTTGAGCTTCCGCTAAGGTTCCTTCCAGACAGTGGTATGAAAGAGGATCTTTCGCTGTATGGCAAAGAGCTCAACTACGCCAACGCGATTTGGAGTGCTGCCTACGTTTTCGGACAGATACCTTCGAACCTGCTTCTTACTCGAGTGAGTCCCCAATACTGGAGCTTCAATCATATCGCCTGGATTGCTGACAGAAAATCAGGTCAACGCCCCTCTCTACATTGCGTTCCTTGAGTTTGCCTGGACGGTCTTCACTTTCGCCACTGCCGGCGTCAAAGATGTCAAACAGCTTTACGTGTTTCGCTTCTTGTAAGTCTCCGTACTGATCATTGATGTCCATTCTCACATATATCATTGTGGTTCTACATATTCCGATCAGAATTCATTAACCGTCATTCAGTGTTGGCCTGTTTGAAGCCGGTCACTTTCCCGCCGTCATGTACGTGTGTTCGAGTTACTACAAGCCGCACGAACTTGCGCGGCGCAACACCCTGATTCAAATCTTCACCTCCGTCGGGCCACTATTCTCGGGCTTCTTGATGGCCGCCGTATATGCCGGGTTAGACGGCAGAAGCGGCCTCGCAGGCTGGCGATGGATGTACATGTGAGTCCCTCAATCACCCGGGTAAACTGGTTGGCCCTTGGATGAAGTAAATGGTCTGACGGAGAACCAGCGTTTGTGGTTGCATCTCTCTCCCTTGTGCAATTTGGACCGGTTTCGCAATGCCCCAGCTTCCTTCCCGAGCCAAGGCAAACTGGTTTGTACATGTTGTCACCGTGAACAGCGAGTTTGGCACAGCTAATGATTTGATTTCCGCTTCTTTCAGGATTTTCACGGAAAAGGAAATCGAGATCGCTCGCTCCCGAATGCCGACCGAGGTCAAGCCTCGCACTGGATTGTTCAAGTGGAAAGATATCAAACGCTGGCACACGACGTGGCACGTTTACCTCTGTAAGTGGTCTCTCTCGCCGTTTACGTTTCATGGAAGCTGACTTGTGAAGTTCCATTGTTCTTTACTTTCCTTACACAACTGGGACAGTCTGGAGGATCAAGTAAGTTGGCAAATCAATGGCCGTTCTCGTGATAAGTCTGTTGTCTAATCTCGACAGTGATCTTCTGGGTCAAGAGTTACAACGTACCCGGGAAACCAGCCCGTTTCTCTGTGGCAGAGATCAACATTATCCCTCTCGGAGTGAGTTTTTTCCCCGCCTTGCCTGATAAACCCCACCGTAGCTCACATCTGGGCTAGATCAACATTATTTCCATCGTTGCTACCCTTGTCAACTCTTGGGTTTCGGACAGCTTGCCTGGAGCATCTCGCTGGCCCGGCATGCTATTCGCTAGCGTCATGGGCATCATATTCCCAATTGCACTGGCTGCCACACCCGTGCATCCAGCGAATATCGCAACTCGATGGGCGTTGTACTGTAAGTCTCTCCTCATCCACTGCTGTTTCCGTCTCATACCTACTGATTGCTTACTCTTTTCCCCCATCAGACCTCACCGCCCTAGCGACTACATGTGCTGGCATCACCTGGACATGGGTGAATGAGACTAACAGAAACGATCCTGAAAAGAGGGCGTACGTGTCTGCCATGGTACGTCTCACTCCTTTTCAACTAGCGTCTATTGTTTTCAAGCGAGAGATGAAAGCTAACGGCGCTTGCCACTATCAGATGAACGCTTTTGCCTACATCTTTACCGCTTGGGTGCCTATTTTCACCTTCCCTGCCAATCTCCAGCCATACATCGTCACTGGTAACTACATCACGGCTGGTTTCGGGGCAGCAAGCGCACTAACTGTTCTTTTCATTCGCTACTTTTACAATAAGGACGTGAAGAGACAATACGATCTCAAAATATGAAGGCGTCTGGGACACTATAGTTTAATGAGCAGAAGCACGTTTTCTGTCACCAGGCCTGTGTTCATGTAGGTGGTACTTGAGGATACGGAGGCCATGTAGAAGGACATTGTTAGATGCTCTTCCTGACCATAGACTGATTCCTACGTAATCACTAACGTCACAATTATCCCCAATGACTGGCTCTTGCCTTGGTCTCTTGATGACGGGGCTACCGCTTGATGGCCCGGTGCAAAGGTATCTGTCGCACTTCCAGGCCTTGAGATCTGTCGGCCAGAGTTTTTGTGTTACAGAAATGCAACCGTGATTGGTGCGCATATTTCAGCGTGTCCTCTCCGATGCCAGGACGTCATCACGCCTGAGCAGCGTGCGACGACTGCATATCAACCCCATCATGGCACGGTTATTCACCTGCAGCATCCCCAGATCCTGACACCAAAACAGGTAGACTTACGCGCTCCAAGCCCCGGATAACCCACTCCAGCAGGGCTAACTGGGTAATGCCGTGCAGATCACTGGTGCACAAGAGGTGCATAGTACTACTCTATTTCTTCGGCTCGTGAACTCAAACTCCTCAGAACCCCCCCCCTCGTCCGTCTTCCGCGCCAACAGCCTTGTTGCCGCTGCGGGAGTATTAGAAGGGGTAAAGTTATCCGCAATAAGCAAGATGCAAGCGCAAGCGCCATCTTGGGGACTTGTCACTCTTTTGTCGTATGCGGTCCTCGAACTTCGACAGGCATAAGCCACGCGAAGTCTGACTTCGAATAGCATCTGGCACTTCCCCGCGTTATCTCCACAGATCTGCCTCCGAAAGGCCCAATTTCCCACCCAAACCTCCAGATCGCCAATCTGCTAGTGCCAATAGTAGTCGGAGAATGACCTGGGTTATAACACTCTGAGCCCCGAGTTCTCCTTGCCAAAGTCTCCGCTGATTGCTCTACGACGAGGGTGTCAACCTGATACATAAGACAGCGGCCACCCAAAACTTTCCGGAACATTAACGGACTCACTGTTCCTTACGAGTCTAGCAGCGACGCAACAATATGTTCTTTACTCTGGGCCGAGGCAGAAGCCTTCAGGTCGGCGTCACGATATGCTGCCTGATCGCATTCGTCCTATTCGGCTATGATCAGGGAGTTTTCGGTGGCATTCTCCAGATGGAGGATTGGTTGGACCAGTTCGGCCACCCTTCTGACTCGGAAACTGGCATCATCGTCTCATGCTACAATCTGGGATGCCTGGCTGGTTGTGTTCGTAAGTCGGCGTTTTCCCCAGAGCTCGCAAGATTTGGACAAGCAGTGCTGATGTCCCTGGACCACAGTCAACTTCATCTTTGGCGAGAAGCTCGGCCGTCGAAAGACAATCTGGACCGCTATGAGTCTCGTAATTGTTGGCGCTACTCTCCAAGCGACGGCGTTCACAGTGCCTCATCTAGTTATCGGGCGCTTGGTCACCGGTTTCGGAACCGGTATGAAGACATCGACCGTCCCCATGTACGTCCGGAATGGGCCCCTAATGTGCAGGACATTTCCTCATCATGACCCTGATAGGTACCAATCCGAGCTCTGTGATCGAAAGTACAGAGGCCGACTTGTCTCTGCCGAAACCTTGTTTGTCGGTGTGGGCATTGTCTTCGCCTACTGGTATGTTTTAACGATCATCAATTCTTCCTAATTGTTGCTCATGTAGACAGGTTCGACTTCGGCATGTCATTTGTTGGCGGCCCCATCGCTTGGAGACTGCCCCTCGCGTTCCAAATCATCTTTGCGCTCGTTGTCGTGGTTCTAGTCTTTGCCCTCCCCGAGTCTCCTCGCTGGCTGTTCAAGCACGGCCGAGAGCAGGAAGCTGTCCAGGTCCTCTGCGACGTGTTTGCTCAAGAACCCACCGATGAGTATATCCGGACCGAGGTCCACGCCATTCACCACGCTATTGAGCTCGAGGTAGTCGAGAAAAGGTCCTCCTCCTGGGTCAGCATCTTCAAGAATGATCGGCTAAGAACAGGCCACCGTGTGCTGCTTGCCTGGGGTGCTCAATTCATGAACCAGCTGGGGGGAATCAACCTCGTCGTATATTACATTCCATCAGTACTGGTACAAAATGTTGGCATGACGCCGCACATGGCCCAGATCATTGGTGGCTGTGTGCAGATGATGTTCATGTTTGGATCCATCTTGCCAGCTCTGGCATTGGACCGCATGGGCCGTCGCAAAACGATGATGTGGGGAAGTGCAGGACTTGGCCTCTGCATGCTCATGATCTCCATCTTACTGTCACGAGTCGGGTTCTCTGGTGGTCAAGCGTGTGCCTCGGCGTCTGTGGCATTCTTCTTCCTGTAAGTCTTGCTGCTTGGAAGCTGTCTCGAGGGGCTAGCATTGATCACGCACACTTGCAGATATAACTTGATCTTTGGTATGGGAATGAACTGCGTACCGTGGGTCGTCGTCCCCGAGATTCTTCCTCTCCACGCACGAACTCGCGGTACGGCCGTCGGCATTAGCTCCAACTGGCTGTGGAACTTTTTCGTCGTAATGATCACTCCGGTGATCATTAACCGCCTTCAGTGGAAGGCTTACTTGATTTTCGTGGTCACCAACTTCCTGTTTGTGCCAATCATTTACTTCTTCTACCCTGAGACGAGTAATTTCAGATTGGAAGACATTGACGAATTCTTCACATCGGGTGGTAATCCAGTCAAGGTTGCCAAGGAAATGTCAAAGGTTATGAAGGCTGGAAACGACACTGAGAATGTGTCCATCGGTTTCGAGAAGGACAAGGTAGAAGTTGCGCACTCGTAGAGAGCGAAATAACATTGAGTGATGGGCCGGTACCAAAATATCACATCCATGAGCTTCGCATCATGCATTGATCCAATGCAAGAATTCAGAATCCGGTAAAATTACATGTATCTTTCCTCTAGTGAAATTGTCCAATTCCCTGTGTGAAGGGGACTGCACGTATCGGCTAAAAGTAGCTGTTTCCTTCGGGTTGCTAGCCGCATGACTTTAGGAGGATGAGCAAATTAATTAAGAAGCGAAAGAGAGAAATGAAGCTAGCGTCGAGGTGCGTGAGATGGCGTGTGGGACAGGAGATAACGTTATACCACAAGTACAATTTGCAAGTGTTACTCATCAGCGATGGTGCAATAACGTGGCTGACCAAATAAACACACCACCGTCACGAAAACACCATAACGTTGAGCTCCAAGGTTAGCTGATTTGTAAAGTACGTCAATAGGATGAATGCACCCATGGTGGTTTTGGATAAATATAAGGACCATTTGCTCGGAGGTAGGAATCCAGGAATCCAGGATTATTTGCTAGCAGCTTTGGCTATTCAACGAACTGATCACTTCTTGTGCACCCCGCGAATTGCAATGACAGCTATCAAGAAGGTCGCAGTGCTTGGCGTGAGTAGTCAAACAGCTGGCTTGACATCGTGTATCAATTCCCTGACCAACACTATAGGCCACTGGCGCATTGGGAGAGGTTCTCATACCAGCCCTACTGCAAGCCGATTTCGAGGTGACATGCATCACCAGAACTGACAGCAAGAGGAACCTGCCCATCGATGTCGTGGTCAGAGTATCCGATTATTCCGATGTCGCTGCCCTCACAGTGGCACTCAAAGACCAAGACGCCGTTGTCGAAGCATTCAACCCAGCAGCCGCATCCTATCAGACGCACATCTTGCAAGCAGCACTGGCCGCCGGAGTCAAGCACATCATCACGCCAGACTTTAGCGGCAATACATTCCACCCCAATGCTAAAGAGGCTGTCATTTTCAACCCCAAGTTGACCGCACAGCGTGAGGTCGAGCGGGTTGTCGCCGAGTCCAACGGGTCGTTGGCATGGACAGCCATCATCTCGGGTCCGTGGTACGACTGGACCATCGAGCGCGGCATTTTCTGGGTCAACAAGGAGAATCGTACCGTCACGCGGTACGGTTCTGGAGATCAGAAATACAGCATCAGTCGCCGCGCACTCAACGGCGAGGCCCTCGTCGCTGTTTTGAACAACCCGGAAGAGTACCGAAATAGAGCTGCCTACTTTGCCAGCCATACTGTATCGACAAACCAGTTGATTGCGGTGGTGAAGGACCTCGGTCTCGAGAATTGGAAGATTGTCGATGTCCCGTTTGATGGGTTCGCGGAGAAGGCTCATGCTATGTGGCAAGAGGATACGGAAAATGGTGTTACTGACAGACTCAACTCCAAGGCCTATGCGGCTCTTTCTACCGTGGCACTCCTGGACGAAGGCAATCGCTATGGGTCGAATTTTGAGGACCAAGTTGAGTCTGGGTGGGATGAAGGCGGGGATGCGCTGAAGGAGAACTTGAGAAGGCTTCTTGAGTAGAGTAGCTGATGGATCCTAGTCGCAGCTACGGGATGGATTTACAGAATTTCAAAGATGTGTAGACCAATCGTTCCGAAATTATCGTGATAATCCGCAAATAGGCTAGGGAGAGGTGACTCTAAATCATATTGATGGAGGGGCACATCGTCGTTGAAACAGCATCCAGGCTCTCGATACGCCGTTGGAAACATTGGCGAGCCGCTTGGAGGTCGGCGGTGTTGCGGCGCCACGGACCATCAAGATCTTCAAGTGTCTCAAAGCCTACTGTTCAGGATTGGCAAATTTTGTGAGTGATTTTCTTGAGCGAGCCGTCCTGAGGAGAGTGAAGTTACCGATTAGCAGAAGTAGCACAAAACAGCTATGGCAGAGTTCAGCAAAGATGTGGCTGACAGTCACGGCCTTTCGAGTACGATCTGTCTGCGGATAGCGCATATACATGAGGAGAACGCTTCTTGTACAGCATTTTCCACGAGATGTACCCTTGACAACCTTTCATCAATCACCCGAGGCGATACGGATACTTCAATGAGCAATGAGGTCCACAGTCGCGCAGAGCTTTTAGAGCAAGGAACACAGCTGAAAGATGCAGGCTGTTGAGGCGCGACCACGGGTTTCGAGACGTGCATATGATTCGTCAACTGAAAGATGTTGAATCGGCTTGGTAATTCTTGGGTTTCTTGGGTTTCTTGGTTGGAGGTTAGTATGTGACAGCCAATACCGGGGTGACGGGATCGGTCCACAAGGACTACACGCCAGTGACAGTGAGCGCCGAGTGAAATGGACGAAATCGACACCGAATTGAGCCACGCACGGCTCGTAAAAACTCTTCTTTGCCTGCCCAGCCCTGCCAGCCTGTCGTTTTGCGGACGGAACTAGCCTCGAGGGAGGGAAATTGGAGGGCATCACTGGCGGAGGAGGAGGAGGAGGAGCGCAAGATAAGTCAAGTCGGAGATCGAGCTGTATCGGGGAAGTATTGGAGTCGAGGAACTTTCGGACGGAGACAAAGAAGGCGAAGGGTGCCAATTAGACGTCGGGGCGGACACGCGCGTGGGAGCAATCGGGCGCTGACATTCGATGGCGATACGAGTCGACTGGCGGAGCTATTCGGGAAGCGTGAGAGCTCTTGGCCCCTTGGCTGCTTGGCGGAGGGCGCAGGATATATAGGAATTTCAAGTCATTTGGGGGACGGTTGATCTGATGGTGCTGGCGACTGAGTTGCGATATCGAAGGTGAGCAGCTCCGGGGATGCAGCTGGGGAAAATCCACACGAAGCGACGGGACCCAGCACGTGGGGGATTCGAGAGCGGTGATTCGGCAGTTGCGGTGCCGGGGGTGTCGGCAGTGGGGCCGTTGCTGGTCTTCTTACAGCGCTTGGCGCTTCCTGAGAGCGTGTGGCCTTGGCGCTTGGGCGCGCCAAGTCGCTTAAGGTGACCCACCCATGAGGGCCTCGGTGGCTGATTTGGGAAAGAGGGGTCCAGAACGTACCTCCTTCCCGGTTCTTCTGACTTCACGACCTCTGACCTCAGGTTGTCGTCGCCCATTTGTTTGTGTCTTCACAGCTCATCACGCCCAATTCCACGCCTGTATTTCTGCATGTTCCAAGCATCCATCTTCCAGTGTCGGCCCTTGCCGAAGCTCTCTGGGATCCCTTGGAGGCTCGGCGGAGGAAATCCAATGTCCAACTTCGGGTTCTATTGGTCGTTCCGCGCCACCTAGCAAGCCTCATTGAACCAACCCATCGACCTTTTTCCTCGCTTTTGCACTCTGGCATCGTCGATGAACCCAGACTGAGGCCGAAAATCCTTGGGCAGAGACGCGATTCTCACCAAGCACGCAACCCTATTCAAGGCACGTGGGAGACGCCAGAATGTGTCTTGCTGCCCGCAGGTTTCCTTGTCTGGGCATACCCTATCCACCCATCCCGTCCCATGCAGGTTCATGCCAGCCCGAGATTCCACTGCTTCAGCCTTGGCATCTATTTTCTGCCACCGAGGAAGCATCACGCTATCATACATCGTGCTGTCTTGCCGTCAGTGTTGCCACTGCGAGCTACAGGAATCGAGCTCGGGTTACTCCTCCAGTCCACGAGGATGCCGACATAGATTATGGGACATTAGCATCAAGAACAAGTAAAGACGGCTTTGAGAAACTCCTGGTCGTAGGGGCACTAATCTGTCTTGTTATATTCTACAGCAGTGCTCCAACAATGATGGAGCTACGCGTCTTCAAACAACGTCAAAGCCGCCCAATGGGTTCTTCAGAGGAAATAATCCTCTTCTAGCTTGCACCAATAGATCCGGCAATCCTTGGAAAACTGCCCACCTGAACACTTGCAGGGTTCATTGATCCGTAGCTATGCAGGCGAGGGATGTGGCGAGGACTTTTAGGTGGGTTGATTCTGGTTGATTCTGTATCTGTACCTCTTACAGAACCGAACGTGCCTTTCCTCGTCTTGGCCCTGCTGATGGTGGTGTGCAGCCACCGTTTCCAGCAGTACACCCTGAACGCACCCCGGCCACAGTCATGGACGGAAGGAGGACGGAACATGCGCATCTTGGAAGGCGGACATGGAGGGACTGCCTCACGGAAACCTCTTGGCTTTTTTGCACGCTCTGTGGTATATAGCCTCTAAGCCCTCCCGGTGCCTTCCTTCCAGCTTCCATGTCGACTTCTCGAACACCAGACCCTCTCCGGCCTTGCTTCCCCTGCCAACTTCAGGGCCCTCGATCTCTCCACATTCCCTAATTTTATTCGCCAAACAGACTCACATTTCAGTCCGATACATTTTTTCGATTATCGTCAACTTTTTTAAACGTCAGGCTCTGCACGAACTGTGCGAAAAGATCCAACATGCCTCTGCATCAGTATGATTACATCTTTGCCATTGGCACCATCTTCGCATTCCTCGATGCGTGGAATATTGGTATACACCCCCGAAACTGAAGTCACGTCTTCTCTAGGCATAGCCAGGCTGACAGATTGACTCTCAAAGGTGCCAACGATGTCGCCAACTCATGGGCGACGTCGGTCTCGTCACGGTCAATTTCCTACATTCAAGCCATGACCCTAGGGTCCATCCTCGAGTTTGCCGGTTCCGTTGGTGTCGGCGCTCGCGTCGCAGACACCATTCGCACAAAGATTGGTACGAAACCTGCTTGTGTGATCGACGAAGATGATGACTGATTGACCAATGTAGTGGATATTGACCTTTTCGAGAATGACCCGGCTCTCCTGATGCTTGGAATGACATGCGCCGTAGTGGCCTCTTCGATCTACCTCACCATATGCACCAAAATCGGTCTCCCGGTATCAACAACTCACTCCATCATGGGCGGTGTCATCGGCATGGGTGTCGCACTGATCGGTGCCGACAACATCCACTGGGTTTCCTCGAGTGGCAGCATTGACTCGGGTGTCGTCTCTGTCTTCCTCGCCTGGATCATCGCTCCTGGTATCTCTGGTGCATTCGCAGCCATCATCTTCACCATCACCAAATACGGCGTCATGTTGCGGAAGAATCCAGTCATGAAGGGCCTGGCCCTGGTACCCGTGTACTTCGGCATTACCGCTTCCCTCCTGACCATGCTGATTGTCTGGAAGGGTGGATCGATCAAGGTTAACTTCAACGATGCCGAGACCGCCGGAATGATTATCGGAGTCGGTGCCGCCTGGGCTCTCATCATCACCATCTTTTTTCTCCCTTGGCTCTATCGCGTGGTCGTCAAAGACGATTGGGAACTCCGCTGGTATCACATTGCCCTTGGCCCTCTTTTGCTCCGTCGCCCTGAGCCTCCTGTTCAACCTGAAGGCTACGGCGGTGGTATCCGCGACTTCTACGCTGGGCACATGACCAAGGAGGAGCTTGACGTAGCTCGCAGTGGCGGCGTTGTTCAAACCCACAGCAACGACATCGAGACTGGCTCTGCCGACGGCGAGAAGAAGGTTGCCCAAGATTCTACCGACTCCCCTGCGGCCTCCCCTCGTCCCAAAGCCTACGTTCATAAGCCCATCGTCGGACCCCGTCCCGAGGGCCCCTGGTATACTGGCGCCGTCCTCTTCTGGATGGTGAAGAAGGTTTTCCTATCCGGTGTCGACCAGGACATCATCAACATGCAGAAGAAGGAGAGCGTCCTCACCGGCGACTTGGAGGAGATGCACGCTCGTGTCCAGCACTACGACAACAAGGCCGAATTCCTGTACTCCTTCATGCAAGTCATGACCGCATGCACTGCCTCCTTCACCCACGGTGCCAACGATGTCGCCAATGCCATCGGGCCCTACGCCACCATCTTCCAGATTTGGAACACAGGTGTTCTCTCGGGTAGCAAGTCCGAGGTGCCCATCTGGATTCTCTGCTTCGGCGGTGCCGGTATTGCTCTGGGTATCTGGACCTACGGATACAACATTATGCGCAACCTCGGTAACCGCTTAACCCTTCACTCGCCTGCCCGTGGGTTCTCCATGGAGTTGGGTGCCGCGTGCACAATCATTCTGGCTACGCGTCTCAGTAAGCTCAACATCATACCTCATCACGCGAGACGATCGCTAACTGTGACCCAGAGCTTCCCGTATCGACCACGCAGTGCATCACTGGTGCTACCGTAGGTGTCGGCCTTTGCTCCGGTACCTGGCGATCAATCAACTGGCGTATGGTCGGCTGGATCTACATGGGCTGGATCATCACACTGCCTACTGCCGGTATCATCTCCGGCTGTCTGGCGGGCGTCATTGTCAACGCCCCCCGCTGGGGCATGGCAAGCTAGGAAATTGATCAGTTGTGACTATAAATTCGTATGTTGAAAGTGCCATCACACACGTTTGGTTCGGCTGTTGGAAGTGGCAACCGAGCAAAGCTCCGTTATCAAATCACATGTAATCAAAAGGAGCTCCTTCTTCTTACTCTATAGACTATTCATACCCTCAGTAGTAAGGTTCCAGTCACTGCATTGATTGTACCATCGCAAAGACAATTCTTGGGAAAGGCTAGGGGTCCAATGGACTCGAATTCCCGAGTCAGGTTCCTCCGTCTTTCAGGCCACTCGATCACAGGGGGGGCATCTTTTTCTTCCTCAATATATTACAATCCCAGAGTGCCCTGGAGATTGAAGCCCTTTGTAATACGATCGAATTCGGTGACGAGTTACGGTGATGGCTGATCTGTCTTCCGAGTTGTTAACTCATAGGCACTGCCATCAGACATCCAGCGCTCTGGATCATACTGCCCACTGTCTCTCAGCTGCTCTGGTCCTGAAATGCTTCCTCGTTCTACCATGATTTCTCCCTCTGCAAGCTTGCAGTGGGAATGAGCTAGACAGACACCGAGACGATTCCCGTGCTTCGCAAGTAGTGTTGCCGATTACCTAGGTAGTGAAAAGTCACCTCACGGCTGATAAACCGGGCGTCAGCTTCACCAAGGGTGAGTAAATGTTATAAATATAAGCAACTTTAGCCATGGTGAATTGTGATCTGAGTAAACGGTAGGATGACCGCTCAGCCCTAGGTAGTATGAGCCCCTGATACATGCATATGTATTATTGTATAGGCACTAGCCGCCCGCTCGCCTGTTCTTGCCTAAGGTACCTTAACCGTCTTCGCTAACCACTATCCGCCATAATAGGTAATCCCCCTGCGTTTCTTGCGCAATGGGCCTCAGCAACCAACCGCCATTCAGACACCCCATCTTCGTTACCTGGGCTAGTCCTCACTTTAGCAAGAACCCTCTTCTACTCCTTTCTTCAAATTCTTGGCAGATCAGTAGTCGTCTTTGAAGCCAGTACTATGGCCTCAGATGACGACAGCCTTTTCGAGCGGGAAGTCGCCCGCGTCCGAACCGAATATCAGCGGAAGCGCCAGGCATCCAATCTGTTTCCTCCCGCAGGTCAGCCCGTTCTCGATACGTCCTGCGTGGACGGAGAAAACCCGTCCATGACCATCTGGTACGAGGACGGCACCGAACTCGGTCGATCCGTGCGTCTGTTCGACTTGCCAGGAACGCTCTCGGGCGATATCTTGCGCCTGGAGCGCGACCTTCCCTCGATAGAGGGCCATTGCGATATCGAAGGCGACGAGATCCGCAGTCTCGACCAATGCCTCGACCCGCCTCCCGAGATTGAGGATGACTTTGAAGATATTGAAGACCTCATTAACCAACTGCCCATCGTCGAGGTTGAGTCTGCGAAACATTTCGTAAAGAGGGGGAAATACCGCAGCGAGATTGAAAATCTCCTCCAATGTCAAGGTGGATTCTGCCCTGGAACGGTCTCTTCCGAACACCTGGTGCGTCTTCTTGGAAGATCCATCGATGGTCAGCTGGTCTTCCCCAAGCTGGCGACGCGCGCCATCCTGGGGCGATTCTCTTCGCTCACAACATATAAGCGCTGGATCTTGCACCTGGTGGACGTTCTCTCCTGTCTACATAGCCTCGGCATCGTTCATCGGGATCTGCGTATTGATAATTGTCTCTTTACCGACGACGGAAGTCGGCTGGTTGTCTGCGATCTCGAGAGCCGCTGGGGTCAGCGAGCTGCCCCCGAAGTCGCGTCGGATGGCGGGCTGGACTCTGGATGGACTACCTTTTCCGACATATATGATATTGGAAATTGCATCAAGTGCATGGTCTACGCCAATGCGCCCATCACCAACCAAGTCGAGTGGCCGGTTCCCCCACCACTTCAAGCCATTGTTGACGCGTGTATGCGCGACTTGCCACATGAACGCCCGACGCTGTCTGGGCTGCGACTCATGGTGGAAGCCCTGTGAAACGCGATATTCAAGGGATTTTGCGTCCGTTTTGGCATGGGCGCGTGGCTCCAGCATTACAGGCCCGGGCCCTGGCCATGTACTACGTCAGAAGAGCGGCTCCGGGGCTCCGGGGCTCCGGCAAGGAAGGCCGAAGATCTCAACCGCGCTCTAGCCCGTGACATCACTCTCCCGTCCCCGCCGGCGGCGCGCTCGCGGCGCCAGCGCCGGGTCTCCGTCATGCTTCATCACGGAGCCATAGCGACGCTTACACTCCGCAGGCCCTTTATCGCCACTTTAAGCTAGGGGTGGGAGTGTTGCAGGGGTTCGACCTGGCTTTTGGGTGTGGACCTATAGCAAGGATGGAACATTTCAGACGACCCATCACGCGAGGCAGATTACCATCAGCAGTGAGCCCACCTTCTGAAGCTGAACGCATCGGGAGGGTCACTAGGTGCGATTCACACTGGCCAGGCTCTCCTTGATGCGGAACAGGAGATTTCAGTGTCACCCGCCAAACCGTTTTCGCAACCAGATGATATGTTTCATCGTTTCTGCGTTCAATTTGCAGCCCTATTTGACTCATGATAACTGCCTTTCCGCAAAATGATACCGCTTGTTTTGGCTCCTCAGATGACTTCTCTACCCCTCTTCTCTCCGCCAACGAAGTGTGGCTAAGATGCAGCCAACCTACATCACAAATCAGCTTTGCAGAAGGCTCAGCTCACTGCATCCAGCTGCATGAAGGCGTCAACGACCCTGCCACTCTTGCCTCACATCCAGAGCCTGATCTCACGTAGGTTGGGAATGAAAGGGAAGCTAACCCCCGCTTCTTGCGTTTCCAACCTGCTTGGTATTTTGTGGCAGTATCATCACTGTTCTTCCTCATCAACCATACCTAACCATCGTCCAGGCCGTTTGCGCTCGTATCCTATCGCCAGCCACTTGATTTGTTCGCTACTGGTGGTCAGAACATCGCCCATGGCAGACACCGCAGAATACACAGTCGGCTGGGTATGCACCCTGCCTACCGAATTCAACGCAGCGAAGGCTTTCTTCGACGAGAAGCACCATGACTCCCCTCCTGTCTCAGAGCACGATAAAAACAGCTATGCGCTGGGCAGGATCGGCCATCATAACGTTGTGGTCGCCGTCTTGCTTGACGGGGAGTATGGTTCAACTTCGGCTGCTGTAGTGGCCCGAGACATGCTGCATAGCTTCCCTAATATACGCATTGGGCTCATGGTCGGCATCGGCGGCGGCGCGCCCATACCAGCGCATACTTCAGAGCATATCGCCGAGCCTCAAAGACGATGCAATTCGTCTCTTACAGTTTCTCGTTCATGCCGACCGACCTTTGACAGTAGCGGAAGCTGTGGACGTAATTGCCACACTAATAAATGAGGGATTTCGAAAGTTCATCAAGGGACGTAGACTGACTTCTGATGACGACATATTAAATTATTGTCCCGGTTTGATATCAATCGATAAGGTCAAACGAGACGAAACAACTGTACGAAAAGTACGGCTCGCCCACTTTTCAGTCAAGAAATATCTGGTGGACCAAAGCCAGTTCAAACTTGAGACTGCCAGTAGCGCAATCGCGCGGACTTGCTTCACCTACATCAGAAGCATTGATTCCAGCTACCAGACCACGCGAGCAAACTTCCCTCTGGCACGATATGCTGCGGAAGTTGTCATGAAACACGCTCGGTTAGCAGAATCTTCTGATGAGATCGTCCAAGAGACAGTAGCTTTCTTCCAGAAAGAGACTACATTCAAACGATGGGCCTATCTATATCAGCCCGACCTACCGTGGGAGGATGAGCCTGACCCCCCCAAAGCAGAATGCCTTTATTATACTTGTCTCGGTGGACTCTCAAGGGTATCCAGCCTTCTGGTCTATCAAGGTGCAGACGTCAACGCGCAGGGCGGCTACTACGGCAATGCTCTCCAGGCTGCCTCTTCCAATGGCCAGCGACGACTATTGCAGACCTTGGAGAACTGCTCTCATGGCTGGGAGCAGCCCTCCGACCATCTCCTCGAGAACATGGCATCATTTATTGCACGCCTCACATCAAGAACGTCAAAAATGGAACACTTCAACAGCCGGTATCTCCCACCAAAGCTTTTCATTTCGAGATTGGCTTTACATTCTCCAAAGATGATGCGGCATTTCCAAACGGACAATGTTGGCATAGCATGTTTAGGAACCCAGTCGTCGTCCGCGGATATCCCATAGCGAAACGAGAAACAGCGGAGACTGGTCTTGAGATGTCTCTCGACGTGATGGCTTCCATGGTGAGAACGAAGCGAATTGTGCCTTTCAGAGATACATATTATCTCAAAGGCTTTTCCTCGATGTTGTTTCTGGTCGCACAGAATCATGGCACATTTCTCTGGCATCACCTTCACAAAGCTAGCGGGCAACATATTTCCTACTTCGATCACAAGTCGGCCTTGAGCAATATCCCCACATATCAACAGTTGGAGAATGGCAGACATATCGTGGGGTGGTGTTCTGAGGTCAACTTCTACGCAGGTAGGTCCGAGATCCCATGATTAGTAGGTCGACTATGTAATCTAACTTATCTAGGCGCCATCGACAATGACGTGAACTATGCTATTGAAAGTTCTGCTTTACCCCGGCCCCATTCGACATGCGTTCTTGACAGAATATCAATCAGCGGTGGAAAGTTTGTGTCGGCTGGCATGGGCATCCGCCTTGGAGTTGCGCAAACCCCTGTTCACATCGCTCGGGACACATACTTCGAAAAGATGAACTGGATCGCTAAGCATTACGCTGTTCTTTGGGACGAAGAAGAGAACAGAGGTTGGCTCGTCAATGGACCCAGCGCGTTGCTTCATATGGTGCTGGCATCCCTTCACAGCGACCTCAACGGGAAAATGAATTCAAAACTCCGGTTCAAGAAAGAGAGCCTGGAGTTATCGACGGACCATCACACAGCTAAATCGGCCCTTGAGGTTTTGACGGAACAGAAGAATAAGGACCTGAAGATACACATTGATAAGGTTGAGACATGGACTGAAGAGACTTCTGGCGAGGGAGATGCTTCTCCAACAACGATCACGAAGACCAAGACGACATATACCCGATTCGAAGACCGTGTCGAGAAGATTTACTGCCTGTTGGAACAGGCTATGGAACAACAAACTTCTATCGAACGACAGGATGGTTTAGATTTGAAGATGAGGGTCAGGAAATATTTCGAGGGGTGGGAGTTCAGAGACTTCGCTACCGGCGAAGACTTCGTCTATCCCCGCGTCAAGACTCTCCAGACAATTGCGAAGGGCTGGGTTGACTTTACGAGAGAAATCAACGCAGTTGCGATCTTTGGAAAGGGTTTTGGGGAGATTATCCGTCCAGTTGATGGCGATTCGGTGTGTGGCTCCTGGGCGCAGCAGCCCTCGCAGAAGTATTACTTGGCAGCATGCGCATCGGACCTCAAAGACGCCCCTGAGATCAAGTTCAACGGTCACGAAGTCAAGGTCGGCAAACGTGTCGTCTGGAAGCTACCTGATGATCTTTTCAAACCCTGCAAGTGTACCTCGGATGGGACAGGCAAGGTCGACCACTCTCACATCGTCCAAGTTCTAACATCACAAAGCGGGAAACATTACCGTGTACCAAGGAGTACAGGTGAAGTCCAGCTGAACGGGAAGGGAGCTGTAATTTTTGGTTACAACTCCATGTTCTCTTTGAATTGGAGCGACAAAGGGAACCCCGTGGCAGAGGAGGTCCCGGGGAGTGATTTTCTCGAATCACCACGACAAGAGGAAGAGTTCAGCGGTATCGGGTCAAGTACGGCGTCGATGACGCTCAGCGGGACAGAAGCACAGACAGATTTAACCCAAGTTGTGACGTCGACGCCGAGTCGTATAATTTCCAGCCCGGCGTTGGAAATGGAGGCAGGTCAACAAACGAAGGTGATACCATCAAGTGAACATGGACAAGACGCAGCGTCCAATTACAAAACCGATCCCTCTGGTGGTCAAAATGGCGAACCAATCACGCAGACGAGCGAACCTGAACAGGCCATTACTGCTGCGTCGTCAAAAGATGCTTTAGGAGCGTTGATTGAAGGAGAAGGCAATCTCCAACGTAAGAAACGACGGAAAAGACTCGGCAAAGTCGTGAGGTCTTTTTGGGGCCGCCATGTTAGACGCCCATTTAAGGATTTGAGCTTGAGAAAGGTGGCCCTGGAGAAGTCTCGGGACAGAACGGTCTGAACTGCGGGACTGGCTTCGAGAACAGGGGAGGAAAATGAATGAATGACGAAGACGATATACGAACTTTGCGCTGTTTTTCTTTCGCCAGATCACAGGAATAGAGACGTTTAGATAGAATTCTTACCACGTGCACAAAAGGTATGAGAGATTAGGGGATATTGTTTACATAGACATAAACGCAGTCTATTACACCCCGACTAATATATTGTAATGGTTCAGGTCCCTTCTCGTTGTCAGGCTTGTTGCCTTGCTGGTTGTTGAAGGCATGTTGCTGGTTGATGCCTTCTGGCTTTGGGTTCGCAGAGATGAGGGATAGTTGCGTAAAATGACTTGATTCTTGTAAATCAGGTCAGAGCCTTTTGGTAACCAGTCTTGGTTAGGAGCCCGTTTCCGCAGCAACGTTTTGGTTCTCGCGATGCCGAAATAGCGATTATACATAGTCAGTGGGATGTAGTAATACGTTATTCATGTTGTAATCAAGACCTCAAGACGTTGGGCGGTATTTCCTCGCATAATAACCTGGTATGCCCCAGTCCAAGTGATGCAAAATAACTTGTGCATTCTTGTCTGCGATTGGCCCACCCTTTGTGGCCGGAGGGTTTCTTTGACGTAGTACCTCATCACGACCGCGTCATCAAGGGTTGCTAATTATGACTAGTCTACTCTTTCGGGGTGAATTAGTGGCCTCGAAGAGACTCCAAGTTCCACAGGGCTTATAGGCTGATTAAGCAGGGGAACTAAACATTCTCCTACCTGCCTATGCAAAGAACAAGTAGGCTACTTGAACTTCAGACTTGAAAACTCATCGAGCCCATCACTCCATCACATTGTCTATTCAGTCTCTAATTCTGACAAAAATGGTCGGACAACATATGCAAGCTCTGGTGACCGTGGCTTCGGCCGGTGGATCGCCGGCAATGGTGAAGAAGTCGATTCCAGTCCCGGAACCTGCCCCGCACCAGGCCCTGGTTAAAGTCTCTCACATTGCTCAGAACCCTACAGACGGTGGGTCGAATCCGTTGATACTCTCAAGAAGAGACGGGAATCAATTGAATGTACTGACACATAGTCGCAGTTCAATCTCTCGACAGCAGTGCTTTTGGCGACGGCGCCGTCCTTGGGTGCGACTTTGTTGGGACGGTCGAAGCGGTTGGCGACAAGTGCAGCAAGCTCTCAAAAGGAGATTTAGTCGCCGGACTCATTTGGGGAGGTGGGTGGCTCTTCTCAATGAGAACTCTCGAGTCCCATGAGACTCTGACGTGGCTCCAGGCGAAATCAAGGGTCTTGGCGGCTACAGCGAGTACACCCTCGCCGACGACAACATCAGCTTCCGTGTTCCCAAGAACATCAGCTCAGAAGAGGCCGTCACGATCCCTCTAGCCTCAGTGACGGCTTGGCTCGCTCTGTTCTCAAAAGAATGCCTCGCGATTCCTCGGGAGAGCGGGGAAGAGACTTCAGTCCTCGTTTGGGGTGGTAGTTGTGTGTTTTCCCCAAAAGCCTTCCCTGTCTGCATGCAATTTTCCTGCTGACTTGTCTTGCCAGCAAGTGTCGGCTTGTACGCTATCCAAATCGCAACGATGCAAGGCTTCAACGTGGTCACAACATGTAGTCCTCGCCACTTTGAGTTGGTGAAATCTCTCGGTGCGAAGCACGTCTTCAACTATCGCGACGATGACGTAATCAAGTCCATCACAAGGGCAGCGCCCGGCCTGAAATATGTATTTGACACCATCGGCAACAAATCTTCTTCGGGCCAGGCATCCCAAGCCATTGACGAAAGCGGCGGACGACTCTGCACTGTGCGCCCGGGAAAGGCCAACACCGAGGACGTGACGAAGCAGACGACTGTGACTGATGTCTTGGTCTGGACCGCATTCTTAAAGGACCATCAGTACGCCGAGTTCAAATGGCCGGTAAGTTGCTCTGTAGACTCCATAAAGGATTCTCACTAACGGTGGACCAGGCCAGTGAAGAGGACCACAAACTTGGCACCGAGTTCTATGAGAAGCTGCCGGGTTGGATAGAAGGCGGACAATTCAAGCCCAACAAGCCCAAGGTCATTTCTGGAGGCCTTGATGGCGTTGATGAGGGGTTCCAAGTGTATCGAGATGGAGCCATCTCTGGCGAGAAGCTGGTGTACAAACTTTAGGGCCCTCGGCCGATTTGCAATCTACAACCTGCTGCAGGGAGGCTCAGCCAAGTAGTAAATCGAAGTTGTTGGAATGCTTTGATCAAATCGATACTTTCCAGAATGGTTCAAGAGTGTTGTTGGCGTTTCATTACACTTGTTCTAGTCGATGCAACAACATGCCGTTTTTTTGGTGCGGTGCGCTGGCCCTGGTAAGGTGGACCGGGTAATGCTGGTGGCTAGATCTTAGCCAGAGTTAGAGCAGGTTGCTGTGATCGCAAGACGAAGATTCCCAGACACAATCAACAGTATCCTTTGGCAACGATCCTATGGTTTTCCAGCAGTCAATGGATTCTATTTACTGCGGCACTGGATAAAATGTGACTAGGTAAGTTGCATGAAGGGTGTAAACCCTTACCAATGGAGGAGACCTGCAGGAGTCGGTGTCGACTCGCACAGAATGTCGATGGCTGAGACCTGTAATTCGGCGCATCGAAGGCGAGCAAGAGTCTTTCTCCTTTTCAATTCGATCATCTAAAAACTCGCTGTGGTGTTCGTCTCATCTCAAGCATGCGTGAGCTGATTGCAGATAAGACAGCATGTCTTGGAAGAGGATAAGCTTAACCTGCGATTACGCGAAAATATGCCAGTCAAACATGAAGTCCGACATGTTCGGATTGATGTCAGCACCTAATAAAGGATAATCATGCAGCACTTATTTTTCTTAACTAATAGCTAGCGACAAATCATTAGTGATAGGTACTTACTCTTAGTCTCTATTGGACCATGAGTCCATGACCGGATGGCCCCGCCAGGTCAGGAACCAACAAAGTTCACGTCAACCAAAGGCACAGAGCCCCGAGTTTAAAGCGCGTCATGGCAACGTTCTAGTTCAGCTAATCACTGCTAGTCTTATCGCCCGGGAATGGGGACACCGCGGAAGTACGGCAAACTTATCGAGGTTTCCCGAATCCCTCCCTCATACCATGCGCCGGACCCGACCGCTAAGAAAGGAATCCCTGGTCGCCTTCCAGAAGCAGACGGCAGATCCCCGCAGTGGCAGATGGAGCCAAGATAACGCCAAGATGCTCGATTGGCCAATGCCGCTGAACCGAAGCAGCGGTTGGGGGAATCGGAGACAGTCATTACGATTCGTGAGGGTTGTGTGTGTAAAGCCAACCTGAGTGGACGACGAGCTTACGAGTAGGTAATCTGGGGAACTTTTTAAAATCCCAGCGGCACTTTTTGAGCAATCCTATCATCGGCTGACCACCGATCAGGGGGGGGCGACTGATAAGCGGGAGGACGGAGAGATGTCTGGGTCGCGGTGATACCACACATGATTGTCGTACGCGTCGGGGCGTATCGGACCACATCGCTGGTATCAGTCAATGTTACCCTTCATACGGGACCAGGAAAGCAATGTAACCAGCACCCGCCCTTCATAATGACCTCGATGCCGCGCCGGGCACTACGCTCTTGGCACCTCTAGGCGTTTGCTTGCTTCAGCCGCCATCGCATCGTCGCAATCCCTTCAACAAGATGGCAACCGACATTAGCCATACGCCGCCAGAGTATGCGGACCCTGAAAAGTCCCCCGCGGAAGACGAGAAGCTCGGCATCAAGACGGCGCATAACATCCATGGCCAGGACATTGAGCTAGAAAATGGACATCTTGCCGAGCTGGAGGTTGACATGGAGCGGGTGCTCGACGAGGAGGGCGAGGGGGACTACGATGCCGACACCTCGCCGTTTCCTCAGGTCAGAGCTGTTGTGCCGGAGACGGACGACACTGCGATCCCCGTCAACACATTCCGGGCTTGGTTCCTTGGTGTTGTATGCCACTCCCAGTGATCTCAACTGCTGGTTGACAAACTCAACTCATGTAAAGAATGTAATGCTGACTCAACGACAAAGATCTTCGTCTTCCTCGGCGCGGGCGTGAACCAGTTCTTCTCGTTGCGCTACCCCGGTGTTCACATCGTCTCCCTCGTCGCAGAGCTGATTGCGTTCCCCATTGGCGTCACGCTCGCCAAGATCCTGCCCATCAGCCGCTTCAACCCCGACCGGCACTTCAACATCAAGGAGCACGCCCTCGTGACCATCATGTCCAACGTCTCCTTTGGCTTCGGCTCGGCTGATGCCACGAACCTGATTCAGGCGGCCAGGCTGTACGGCTTCTACATCCCGCCCGGATTCTCCGTGCTCGTCGTCCTGTGCTGCCAGCTCAGTGGGTACGCCGTCGCAGGTCTCGCCATCCCCTGGCTCGTCAAGCCCGCGAGCATGATCTGGCCCGGCGTGCTCAGCAACGTCGCCCTCCTCAGCTCCCTGCACTCGAGGGCCAACGCCATGGCTGACGGGTGGAGAATCACCCGCATCAAGTTCTTCATGATTGTCGGCGGCTGTGCGTTCGTCTGGTACTGGTTCCCCGGTCTCATGTTCACGGGCCTCAGCTACTTCACCTGGATATGCTGGATCGCGCCCAACAACTTGGCCGTCAACCAGGTCTTTGGCATGGTTACCGGCATGGGGCTCTTCCCGTTGACGTTTGACTGGTCCATGATTGCGTACAACACCAACCCGCTCCTGAGCCCGCACTGGGCGGCGCTGAACGTCTTCTTTGGCTTTGCCATCTTCTTCTGGATCATCACGCCGGCCATTTACTACACCAACACGTGGTTCACCTCGTATATGCCCTTCTGCACGGCCGATGTCTATGATCGATTCGGCAGTCTTTACAACGTGACGGAGGTCCTGACGAATAACGAATTCGATCAGCAAAAGTACTCTGCGTACTCCCCCCCGTATCTGCCGGCAACTTTTGCTTTTGTGTACGGGCTGTCTTTTGCGTCCATCACGAGGTATGTTCCGATTTTTTCAAACTCATCACAAAAAAAAGCCTCTTCTAACCACATTGCAACCTACCTAGTGTTCTTTCACACGTCTACTTCTTCCACTTTGATGAAATCAAGCATGCCATGAAGGGCACACTCAAGCTCGACATCCACGCGCGCCTGATGAAATCATACCAGAGTGTAAAGTGGTGGTGGTGGATGATCATTCTCCTCGTCGTCTTCGGCATGTCGGTCGGTACCGCACAGGGTTACGATACCGGGCTCCCATGGTGGGGAGTCATCCTGGCGTTCATCATCCCCGCCATCTACATGGTTCCTTGCGGCATGATCCAGGGCGTCA
This sequence comes from Colletotrichum orchidophilum, assembly GCF_001831195.1. Taxonomy (NCBI): domain Eukaryota; kingdom Fungi; phylum Ascomycota; class Sordariomycetes; order Glomerellales; family Glomerellaceae; genus Colletotrichum; species Colletotrichum orchidophilum. The sequence continues at coordinate 295,823 of NW_019173004.1, forward strand.
CCAACGTCGACGCCAACCAGCTCAACGTTCTGTCCGAGTTCATTGGAGGATACATGTTCCAGGGCAAGCCCATTGCCAACATTCTCTTCAAGATCCTCAGCACGGACGTCGTCGGCCAGGGGTTGTACTTTGCGGCCGACATGAAGCTCGGCCACTACCTCAAGATCCCGCCCACGACCTTGTTCTTCGCCCAAGGTCTCGCCACCATCCTCGGCGCCTTGACCCAGACTGGCGTCACGCTGTGGATGCTGGGCAACGTCGACGGTATCTGCACCGAGGACCAACCCAACGGCTTCTCCTGCCCCAATGGTCGCACCGTCTTCTCGTCTTCGGTCATTTGGGGCCTCGTCGGGCCCGCTCGTCTGTACTCCGTTGGCGCCATCTACTCTGGCCTCTTGCACTTCTTCTGGATCGGTCTCATCTTGCCGCCAATCACATACTTCATCTTCAAGAAGACAAACTCTGACTTCATTCGCAAGATCAACTGGCCGCTCATCTTTGTCGGAACCTACAACGTGCCACCGGCCACGGGTATCAACTATTCGTCGTGGTACATTGTGAACTTGATCTTCAACAAGATCATCTACCGCAAGTTCTACGCCTGGTGGAGCAAGTACAACTATGTCCTCGCTGCGGCGTTGGATACTGGACTTGCTATCAGCGGTATTGTCATCTTCTTCGCCGTTACCTATGGTAAGTCAACCCAGCTGGTTTACCCGCTATTGTCATTGTGCCCGAGACTAACATAAACCAAGGTCCCAATGCGCAATTCCCTGATTGGTGGGGGAACACTGTCTGGGCTAATACCGCTGATGGACAAGGCTTGCCCTGGTTGCAAATGCCAGACGTAGGCTACTTTGGACCCGCGAATGGAACGTGGTCATGATTCGGGACAACGATGTTTCCCCGCCGCGCAAAATTGCATAGTATAGTAGTCTTTGCGATGCGGTGCTGGAAAGGCTTGAAATACGGAATATTAGTCCAGCAGGCCCTAGCCGTAAATGCAGCTGTAGAGAACACAACGAAGAAGTTCAACTTAACCCAAGCGCATCGATCCATCCAGAGTCTTTGATGATTGTGCTCGCCCCAAGCATATGTTTCGAAGCCATAGGACTGTTGAAAAGTGTATCCCAGAGTCGAATGTCAACATCTCTTACTGAAGTATTGCAGTTGCGGGGGACTAGGGCCGGCCGGTGTTGGAGTTTGCGCACCTCGTCGAATGCCAAAACCAATGCTTCGTGACACCCGTCGGTCATGATGAGATCTCATCAGATGAAATTGCTTGGCGCAAGGCGGTTTTGTGCTTAAACCTGTATTTGACTGCCCATTTTCCATACTCCTCCATGTGATTGAGTGATGGATGGCGGCAAGCTACAAGCAAGAATCCCTCCAAGAAGTCCATGTCGGGAGAGCCACAGAGCAATCAATTGTTTCGTAAATGATTGAGTTACCGTATTGCGGGGCATCGATCGTGCGTGGATCACACAAGTCGCTTGAGAGTGAACCTGTTTCTTTAAGCGGACTGAGCTTCTCTCATCGGGATGAACTATCGCGGTGATTTCCATGTTGCAGGATGTGAAGATTTCAAGAAAAGACCTTCTGCTAATATGAAACTGCCCCGAGAAACAGCTATGGCTATCAATCTTGAGATTATAAAAGAACATGTGCTCACAGAACACAGATCCTGCCGATGTTTCTCAGCGATGAAGTTGGTGCTTCAACGCATGCATGTCAGGATTACCGAGGTTTACTCCTAGCCTATAGAGCCTAGCTTTTGAGCCTAGTCCAGATGAGATCTACATGTGGTATGGAATCTTATCGACAATCTGCTCGTACAAGGCTTCAACAGCAGACACAACATCTTCAGGAAGCGGTCCCTGTTCAATCATGTCGATGCTAGCCTCTAGTTGCTCCGGACTCGAGGCGCCAATGATTATTGAATCCTCATGCTCCTTTCTGAGGATGCTGTGATATGCCGTCCACCGAAGCGCCGCCGCGTGGCCGTCAATTCCATGCTTAGACGCAACTTCAAGCGCCTTCTCCGTCGCTGTCATGATCGACTCCTTGACGTAGAACTTTGAGTATATCCTGCCCACGGGAATCTGTAAATCATTAAGTTAGCCTCTCACCTCCTACTTGATACGAGGTAGATGGTCTCACCGATGTATCATACCGCCCACCAGCTCTGACCTTCTTGTGATTCCCGGCAAAGAACCCCGCCGCCGCGGGACTGAACCCATAAAAGGCAATGCCATTCTTGCGCAAGACCGGAAACAGGTCTTTCTCACCTCCTCGCACGAGTGGATTGTAGTGACCCTGGTAGACACTAGGCTTGACGAGGCCCCGTTCCTCGCATATATCGACAAATCGCTGGACCTCGGCGGCGTTGTAATTGGAAATGCCCCATTTTCTAATCTTGCCCTGCACGACCGCTTCGTTCATAGCCTCGCACGCCTCTTCAAACGGCGTCGTTCGGTCCGGCACGTGCAGGTACTCGACATTGATTTGTTTGATTTTCAACGCCTTCAGCGACTCGTCAATCTCGTTCAAGATCTTCTCCTTGGTGTGACATCCCGGCGTTCCAGACGTGACCTTGGTGTCGATGGCGAACCTCTCTCCCGCGCTGACGGCGCCGAGCCTGGGTTCCGAGGTTGTGGGCGCCTGGGGCGAGTACATGCGCGAGGTGTCGAGCTGGCTGTATCCGCGTCGGTTAAAAACGTCGAGGAACGCGTTCACTTCGTCAGGGGTATTATAGCGCGCCATGGGGTCAGCGGACGTGTCTCCGACCTGCGAACATTAGCTTTGCGGTGATGAATGTGCAGCTTCTTCGCGCCGATGGGTAAACTTACGTTTGCGACACCTAGCACCAGGTTGACGGACGATTTGGTGGCGGACGACATTGTAAAGGTTGATGGCTTGGTGAGGGGAGACTGCCTACGAGATGGTAAGTTTTCTTTTCTTTTTGTGGAAGAGAGCTTGAAGATCATTAAGTATGTAGCTTGGGGTTTAAGAGGAGCCGCAGTCTACCATTTATGGTTTCAAAATCTGAATGCTTTACTTTGGTCAGATGCCTCGGACTTCGGTGCCAAGAGCTGTTTCTACTTGATCGGGCCGCTGAAACTATTAGCTAATGACTAACAGAGACATCAATTCGTCAGCATAACTACATATGCTTGTTCCTCTGGTCTCATGTGAAGAGGTGCTGTTTGGGCAATAAGCTCTACGACGCTTTGATGAGTTGCGCTGAACTTTGAGATGACCGGGGTTTCAATGCCGTGTCGCGATTGAAGTGACCTATTCACCGTACCTTACTAATCACAATCAACCAAGCCGCCTGATTATTGTGCAAAGCCTCACGGAATTGAGTGACTTTGAGTTACGTTGAAATCCAACCAAGCAATGATGGCTACCTGTAGAAGCTTTCTGGAGTAGAAGAAGTTCAACAAACAGTCCATGTGGAGATGAAGAGAATAGACGTATGTAGAGCATGATCTTTGGTATCGCCGACCGATATTGTCTTCTTCATCATGTTGTACCAATTTGTAATTCATTTCAAACGTTTATACTACTATCACGTTGCGCAAGCAAAGGGGTTCTCAGTTACTAAAGTGCCTTCCTTATTCCCATGCTAGCATTTAAGATGCGAATAATCACACCTTTTCTGATAAATGATGTTCTTATATTGGAAAATAAAACCAAGGGACTTGGCTGGCATGATTTTGCGCCCCGACATCCCGGGCATGTTGACCCTCGACCACAGCTCTGTGCCGGCGCGCTTGCTTGATAGCCCTTCAACTGAGACTATGTTTTCTGCATCTCAATCTAAGTATGCTTACAGGGTCTTCCGCCGACCTATGAATTGAATTCATGGCTGGCCGTTCGATTTCTTAACCGGGACTTGAAGGTTGCATCATGAAATAGTACAAGAACCTTGTATGTGGTGATGGCCTGGAGGTTTTTTTCAACTCCTCCCTCATTATCTTGCCCAAGCTTGGAGTAATCACCGCATTCATTGTCAACGTCGGCAAGAAACTCTACAATCTTATGACGCAAAGCGCCGATGAAGCCGAAGACAGCCGCGACGTTTGGGATTCCCGCATATCTTTCATTTTTGCCGCGACGGGGGGTGCCGTCGGCCTCGGTAACGTCTTGCGGTTCCCTTAATCGTATTCAATGATCACGATCTCCAATTCTTTATCCCACACCTCATTTCTCTCTGTAACCTGGCCTTACTGACATTGCTTCTCGAAAATATCATCGGTCAAGCATACAGGGGAGATAGCGTCATTGCCTGGCACCACGCCAATAATCCTGCCAAGGGTGCCGGATTTCACTGCGGTGTTGTTGATTAGTGCGGCCTCCTTTCTTGGTGCTTGCACAACATATTTCATCAAATCGGAGGCACCGTCATCAGCCTTTTTGTCGCCCACTCGGTGTCCTCAGAAGATGGTGCCGGTGTTGGTTGCTGGATGTCCATCTTCGGCATCGTCTCTTCGGTGCTGCTTTCGTCCGACCCTACAACCTACAGCCCCGAGTTCTTTTTCGAAAACACAATAATGAGACGTTTTTGGTATCTAACGTCTTGCTCGGTTTGTAGTCGTGGGCAGCCTCTTGATCATGATGCCGGTTCGCTTGTTTACTGATTGTCCCAGGGCAATCAACTTACCCCAGACCTGAATGCCACGATATCTATCGGCGGCCAATGGAACATTCCAGCTGCCTGGGGATTCGTTCTCAACTATTACGCGGCGCCGACAGTGAGCAATCATCTAGTCCCTTTCCTATCCAAACTTTTTTTATGCCAAGAATCCCATGGACCCGCCTCACATTGCTGGTTTTATATTTATGCACCCAGCCTCAGTCTTGTCAGCTCCCTTGTTGGACTGATCACGCTCCGCTAGTTCAACATCGTTGTTCCCGAACACGAGAGACTCAGGGTCGTTTACCCCATCATGGGTGGTATAATCTTCTCGAGGGCCAATGCAGAAGTGACGTTGGACATCGATGGGGTACTGCAGAATGCTGGAGACTCTACTGTCGAGGCTCAAGAAGTCGGCGGCGAAGGAAACCTGACGCCATAGAGAAGCTTGTCCCAAGAAAAGATGACCGACAAGCGACAGCAAGACGTATTTTTGGGCATCAGGTATATTTCCATTGACGACAATTGACTTTCTCCGTCATAATTCGCGCGGGCACGAGCCACTCTATTTGTGCCCCTATAGGAAGGTGATGAAGACAACGAACGATTCGCGGGCTGGCAGTCCTTGGCATCAGCACCCTGAATATCAACCTGTACTTCTGAAACGTAAGGAGGTAGCGCTTTGAAAGACTAAGTTTCGGTTGGTGTGACTGTTGCTTTTGGCGGAACGGCTGCGGTGAGACTACGTGTTTTTCCCTTGACGGGTGCTGCAATAGAACAGAATCAAAGAGGTTGGTGGCCAGTCGATACGGGCTCTCCGCAAAAGCATCCCTGCAAGCCAAGACCCCAATGCCGAAAAAGGATGGTGGTTTGTACACCGACGAATTCGAACGAATGACGGTCGTGTTGTCAGGAGGAGTTGATCGCCGCTGGTGTTACCAGCTCGTGACTTGAAAAGAGCTCAGCTGCGCTGTGCTGGCTGTGGAACTGGTTTCTTCTCCCATTCCTTCAAGCTTTATTCCGTGAAATCCTCAAACTACGCTTTGTCCATTCCTCGCCCGTCAAGTTGAGTAGCATCAAAATGAAGCTAGTCAGCCAAGCAGCAAAGCTCTTGTTTATGTATGGATCTGTCAATATTGGCTACAGGAACCCATCGCTAACATTAGTAGCGCGGCGCCGATTGCTGCCCAAACCACTTCAGAAACGTTTCTCTACTCGATTCTGCCAACCGATGTATTAACTCCGCTTCCTACCCCGGCACAGAGCGGCTGTCCCACCGTAACAGAGCTTTCCTTGTGTCCCAGCTGCGCCGGCGAAGCACCGCAATGCCTCGAGGTGGCGACTCTGACGCAGTCATGTGGCTGCCCTACCTCGGTGACGACGGAGAGCTTTACATTTGGCTGCGAGAAGGGGACCTGCCCTCGGGTGGGCTGCAGCACCAGCTACACCATCATCTCTGGCGAAGAGGCATGCACTGGTAGCGCAGGCGTTTCTGCCACGGCCGCGACGACCGCGTCGGTGACTGCAACAACTCAGGCCACTACGGCGGCAACGGGCTCTCAAGCCGGCACAGCATCGGTTCCATCGGGCTCTTCGACATCTGCTAGTGCGACGCCGAATGCGGCGGGAAGATTGGCTGTGCCATTCAAGTTTTGGTAAAACGCAGTTGTCGGCAGCAAATCCTACATAGGATGTTTGACTATCGAGACTAAGTAGCCATGGAAGTAGTCTTTTGGTAGAAAGAGGCTTGAAATAATCCCAAAATTGCTGTTCGTCCCATAATTGCGACATAATCTTTGAATTTCAGTTCGACGCGCTTGAAATCAGATCGTTGCAGAGCACAGGGTTCAACTTGCTGCCCACGCATCAGGCGTCCATGACTCCGGACTAAAGTCTGGCCAGTAAAGTCCCTGAGCGCCATCATTATAGATTGACGCGTCTATAAACTGCAAATCAAGCAGTGGCTGTGCCAGGAGTTCCTGTAACGACGGTTCGTTGAGCGCCATTCCGGCAGTCGTATTTTGCGCCGCAAAAGGCTGGTTGAGGTTGACTGCGTCCGTGAAAGTGGTCGACGCATCATTTAACATAGCAGTTGAGTATTCCGCTACAACGAAATCACCACGACGTACGTGAGCCGCGGCCATTGTGGCCTTCATAGCGTCGATGTGATGACAGAACTCCTCGGCTGCGTAATTGCCATTGTCTTTCAGCTGGGACAGGAACTGGGCTGCTTCTTCAAATTGTTCCCTGTCGTTGTGACTCTCTTTCCCGCTCAGGAGGCTGGATGCCGCCAGGATGGTGGCGGCCGAGAAGAGGTACTGGGTGTAAAAGTAGTCAAATGTTGCAAAGGAACCATCAATCCAGCATTCTGTTAGTAGTCGACACGTGTGACGAGCGCAGCGTATGCAAGTTTCTGCGAGAGTCATGGCGGTTGCAGGGACTCGAGGTACTGGCGTCTCTGGTGTTCCCCAAGATGCTACATGCGTTCGCAGCACGTGGAGTAGGATTGGACGGGTGGTGCTAATAGCGCACTAACAGTGAAGTCAGCCGTGTGATACGTTGTCTGCAAATCATGACATAATTACCTGATTGAAGTTAAGATGCAGTGAGATTGGCTTTGGCATCCGTTCCGACGTAGGCTTCGAGTCAATGTGAAGCTGCGGAGGGAGCTCTGAAGACCACCCACGGAGATCCTTCAAAGCCTCTTGGACTCTATGTGATAATGAGGTGTCTTGGGCTCTTCTTCGATAGATGGAAGGCACAACCTTGCCGAGTACACTGGCGAGCTTTACGCTGGCAACAAAGTAAGATGCATCGGCAAAGTCATCCGCTAACCTCTCGTCGACAACTGGATCTGATGGCAAGTCCACCTCAATATCGATGTCCTGGACAGCGACGGGATGGCTCAGCTTGGCTGCCCACATCCTGTCAAAAATGTAAGCTGTCCACCATACTCTGACTCTGTGTTCTCGGGCGGCTGCGTCTCTGAGTTGCGACTCAGGAACGTTGAGATGCAGGCCCATGACGACGGCAAGTCTGGTTGCGGAGCCGGCAAAGGTGTAGGCAGTATGTCGTCGGTTGAGTGCAAGAGAGTAGAAAGACTGTTCAACTTTAGAACTGATTGGAAAATAACTAGGCGAAAGAGCAATCTCACCAGCAACAATCTCAACTCAACAACATCGATTCTCGGTCGTTCGCTAACGATGCGGAGGATACGAGTTGCCCGTGCAAAGTAGCCCATGCCAGGAAAGTGCTTTTCTGATGTAGCCGAGCGGGTTGAATACATGGCGCCAATGGCAAACATTGCCCACAGCTTGCTCTTGAGAAGAGAGTCGCTTTCAGCCGGGTTCTGAAGTGTCTGCTCCAAAGCATCAAGAATCGAACTTTTCCGGATGATGTGATAACAACGGCTGACATATCTCAAGGCAACGCCGACGAGAAAACGTGCCCTCGCTGGGCTTGGCCAGGGGCAATCCGTATCAGAAAGTGCAAGCAGCTTCTCGTCTGTTGCGTAGTTCACGCGCGGGATGTGACTGTGCTCAACCGTCGATATTGCCTGGCGGAACCGGGTAGCGAATGCGGCGTCTGATGCCTCACCGATGAGAATCGGCGTGTGCGGTATGTTCATGTCGAAGAACCATGGCCGATCATCAAGCGATGGCGGCGGGATGGCAATTGCGTTGTCTGTTGTCTCTTTTACCGAAGCAACGGCTGCCAGATCTGGGAGGATGTTCTCTGCTCGAGCCTGAGTGACAACGCTGTTATTGCTCTTGAGCCGTTGATTCTCGGCTATGAGGTCATCGATATAGCTTTTGGGCAAGCAGTTCAGTTACAATCGTCTTTTGCAACCTGAGAATATTTGGGATCCAGCATTGACGTACCGTTGGCTAACCTTGACGATGCGATTCCTTCGAGGGTATGTGCATTCTGCACCCTTGCTCGCTTGGCGACAATTCTCGCATGGCTGGCCACCCGAACATCTCACTTTGCGAGAATGACACCTACGACATCTTATGGGGCGAAAAAGCCGATGTCAGCCACCAGAAAACTCTCCCAGCGTTACGGTTGTGACAAGAGACACTCACGCGGTAGGTTTGGTCTTTGGTCGAGATGAAGCCGATGAGGATAACGGGGCGGACCTTAAAGCAACCCTGTCGTCCGCACTGGACGCATCGTCTTCTGATACCATGGTTGTCTATCGGTATGCCGGATTGGGATAATGCCCTCGTGAGGTCCGCTCAAACGTTTCGGGAAAATGAGCCAGGACACCGACGGGGGTTCGATAGATATTTGAAGACACCGCAGGTCTTCCAAAGCTCCTGTAACTTGTGACGTATTCTTACGATAACCTCCACTACGTTAGAGTCATCAGCATTGGTTAGGAAAAGGTTTCTTTGTTGCCACGGGCAGACATTTGGGGGTGAGAAGTTCCAGCCGGACCGAGATAGTTCGGCATAAATCGCGCATTATGCCGACAAAAGACTGTGATTTCCCCACATTATCGGCAAGATGAGGGATTTGGCCGAACTTTTCGTCACGATCTTACCCCACAAACTATTCTGGGGCTAAACCAGTTTTCCAAGTCGGCTTCATGCCATGTTGCCGACTACTCTGACCAAGCAATCCACCACCAGCGCCGTATATCAGACGTGTTTCCGTCACAAGCCCGGCCCGGCCTCGATCACGTCGCCATGCAAGTCCCACTTAACGAAACATTTGAGTCAGAGGATGGATGGTGGAAAAATGAAGGAAAATTCGCCTGCCGAAGGCGTGTCTCCGACCTACGGAGAGATTGCAGGACTATATACACCTGGAAGACTCCCCGAGGCCGTCTGATTATTTTGACGATGCTTCAGCATAGACATCAGCTTAATTTCCTTTCTTTAATGAGAGTTCACGTGCCATGGGTTCTCCAAATGCCGAAAAGCCGGACGGCATGACCGCCGCTGTCAAGATCCCCCGGCTGAGCACCGATCCGCTCACCGGCCCCATCCCGGCCGCCGCCGCCGCCGCCCCTCTTCGGCCCCCCGCCGCAGCAGACGACGAGGTGATGGAGATGCCAACGTGGAAGAAATGGGTTACACTTGCAGTCGTTTGCTGGATGGCCTTGCCCGTCGCCTTCTCCGGTAGCTCCATCTTGACGGCGACGGCCGATGTTGCTGCCGACTTCGGCGTCTCTACGCATGCCATTACCACGGCGAATGCTGGTGTGTTCATCGCCATGGCCATGTCAGCCTTGATATGGCTGCCGACTAGTAATATCCTCGGACGTAGAACAACATTCCTCGTCGCCAACTGCCTGTTGACCCTTTGTTCGATCGGCTCGGCACTCTCTAATAACTTTGCCTGCTTTACGGCGATTTGGGTCATTGGAGGAACGACGGGCCCCTTCTTTCTAGTTGCTGGGCAGACTATCTTGGCGGATTTGTTTGAGCCTGTAAGCCAAGATACCAGGCCCTTTTGCAAACTTGTTTGTTGAGTCTAACAGCTTCGGTAGACAACTCGCGGAACTGCAGTGGGTTGTTTCTTAGGAAGCTGCGTGGCGGCAAACGCAATTGGTGAGCTACTTGACCATAATGATGTCAACAACTCTTTGAACTAACAATACTTCCAGCGCCATTAACGGGAGCTGTTATTGTGACCTTTACCAGTTGGCGGGTCGTCTATGGTGTCCAAGCTGGCATGACCTTCCTCGGCCTCATCGTGGGCTTCTTCTTCGTCCCAAAAGCTAGTCAATTGGCGCATCTCAAGATTGCCGTGGCAGAAAGAGCGCCTATCCGATCTTTAAGTGACTTGGCCCACGCATTCAATCCAATGGGTGTTCTCCGCCAGTTCAAGTATCCCAATATTGTCGCAGCCGTGAGTGACCCATACCACGGTAGCTGGTCCCCAATCTCTCGTATTGACACACCTCATAGAACTTTGCTTGCGGACTTTTAGGTTTCAACCAATACGGCCTTCTGAGTTCCATACGGCGGGTCATCAATCCTCGTTTTGGTCTCACTACACCTCTCATCAGTGGCATCTTTTACCTTGCTCCCGGAGCAGGCTTTCTGATGGGGAGCACTATCGGGGGCAGAGTCTCGGACCACACCGTTAAGCGATACATCCGAAAGCGTAATGGTCTTCGCCTACCTCAGGACAGGCTCAAGAGCAGCTTACCGGCAATCTTCATCGTTTTGCCTGCCGGCACTTTGATATATGGATGGAGCGTTCAAAAGCAAGTTGGAGGAATCGCTTTGCCAATCATCAGTTGCTTCTTTGAGGGACTCGGCCTCATGTGGTCTTTTAGTGGTTTGAACACATATTCTGCCGGTGAGTTTCATTTCCTGCCTTTGCATTTTACTTCCTCTTAGCAGGACTGACTTTCTGTTCATCAGAGGCAATGCCCGAACGCAGAACAGCTGTCATCAGCAGTAAATACATCGTTCAGTACAGTTTCGGAGCTGGCAGTGTTGGCGGTCTCGTGCCAATGATTGACGCCATTGGAGTCGGTTGGTCTTTCACAATCAGTAAGTCGCCCAAGGTACTTCTTTCCTTTGAGTTTGCCGCTTGCTAATTTTATTCCAGCCGCGTTTTCCGCTCTCCTGGCCGGCATTTTGGTCTTGTGTGTTTCAAAATTTGCATCGAGGGCGCAGGATTGGGCAGAAAAAAGTAACAGTGATGACTCGGATTAAACTCATGCCGAGCTTTACGTTTGCTGGCTGTGAAATAGATCTGCATTACATATGGCGTTCATTGGGTATATCACGGGATATCTTTCTTGCATCTTACTACTTGATACAGTCACTTATTCAGAGCTGCGGACATGAAGACACATTGTAAATAAAGTTAAATAGGATAAGACTAGAGTAAAGATTACGCATACGACAAAGCGATGGGATGATTTTGAGAAAATTGTGCTTGACCTACTTTGAGTGCTTGACGGCGTTGCATGATAAGTATCCAGCCTGGCTTTCAAAGTAAGCATCAAAGGATCAAAGACATCATCATCGACGATTATATAAGTAGAGGAAAGCGGCTGTCTTCTCCAGTCTTTGCCACGAAAGATGCGTCTCATCAAGTCTCTTCCCCTGATTCTCCTTGCTGGGCTCTCCAGGGGTTTTCGAGGATGTTTCAAGTCGCGTCCGCGTACAGGATACGCTGGTGACAACGAAGTTATGAATGGCCCTTGGCACGTTGTATTTATTCATTAATGGACTTACTAGCGCACAATCCTCTAACAAAAATAGTACCAATAATGACCATTGTATTATTCGCAAAGACACTCGCAGTTGGGACTCGTACAAGTCCAGCATTGTTTTCCTTGTCGTAGACACTATCACACAAACGTATCAGCAACTGCCCAACGCCTCGAGGCGTTGTTTATTGTAAATACCTCGGCAGCGCATCCGCCATCAAAGCCTCCACACCACGACATGAAGTCGCATCCGAATCGTAGGTTGTATTCGAAATCCGACATGGATCCCTGCGGAGGGGGCCAGGTGAAGGGAACAGGAGCGGTAACATCAGCGACAGTGACGTTACAAGCCATGGCCACGGCCCAGAAGAAACGTTGGGACAGCATTCCGCCTCGTAGTCGAACAAAGCACGTAGAACGATTTTGATAAGTCTTTTAACGTGTTGAATTAACATGCCACAAGCTCTGTGGTGTGTGTGGTAATCTTATAAGGTAGGTTGTCGAAGGCCATGGTTAGTGATGGGTCTACAATGGGACATTTCACACAGCCGGTAATTCATGAGTCCGCCAAGTGGGCTTGTCGGCGAAGCAAGGAGGCGATGAGCTGCCGATGCCTAGAATGCCCACCGACGATGTGGAGATCTGTGGTGCAAGTTGCAACTTACATTACTCATACTCACAAGTGGAAAAAGTATCGTGATCTTCAGAATTGACGGGCCATGATTACTGGTCTTGGCGATTACAGTCGCAGCTAAGACGGTCACTATGAAGAAGCTTTTTGCCATCTGTGCTTCCACGTCAAGCACTGGATGAGCGACCTATGTCGCGCTTGCAAGTATTGATGACAGGGTCGTCTCAATGCACTCAATCGAAGTTTCCCGTATGACGTGACTTTGGCCTACCTTGGTCAACCGAAACCGTCAAATGTGCCAAAGATTGAGTTTGTGAGCTTGTGGGTGTGAGAGAGAAGCTTAACTCTACCAGCGAGCGAATAAGAAATACACAACAATCCTCCGGTGCAGCCGCGAATTGCCTCGCTTCGCCTCAAGAGATTGGGTGGCGAGGTAATGTTTTTGGTCGACTTGCTGGCGGTGCCTAAAGATGGAGTGTATACCCAATCGGTCAATAGAAAATGAATCTCACATGGCACCCATTGGCCCCGGCATTTCTGGAGCATCCGATAAGAAATGTTCCCAGGCCATGCATTGTGGTAAAAACGGCGGTCCAGCTAATGCAGGGTCGTGACGGAGACGACTGAATGATGTCAGCAAGCCTGATCTCGGATGGATCATTAAGGCTTTCTGTCTGGGTCGGGGGTGGCGACCGGGGTCTCGCTTGGAGGTTCCTAAAGGCGTGTTGGAAAAGTCGGGATGAAATTCACACTTGATCGCCGTGTCGGTGGAGATCCGACGCCGATGACACGGAAGACCCTGCGGGGCATCGCCGGATTGTACTAAACTTAGCAGAGGGAGAAATGCAAACAAGGGGCCTTTCTCGGCGCGGGTTGAGACGAGGCGAAGAATGGTCACGGGGGTTGCCTTGGTATGACAACCAGGATGTGCCGGTCCGAAGGCGGGGATTTGCGAGCTGACAGCGGTAGATCAGAGAGGTTGAGATGACGGGTGACTGATGAAGGGTGACTGATGATGGGTGAGGTGGTTGAGAGAGTAATGTGATGAACTGGAGATGAGTGAATGAAATAAATGATGCTGCGGGTTGGTGATTGAGTGAGAGGAGAGCCGTCTAAGGTACCTTAGGCATCACAGACTCTCAGTGAGCCCCAGGAGTTAAGGGTCCGGCAATGGGACTCAATCCGGCAACGGCGTAATATGTCTTGCTTGCGTTTTTGGACCTGCCGCCACTGGTTGGTGCAACTGTCTCAGCCCAGGAGAAAGGAGCGCCAGTGACGTAGTGTAGAGGCGGAGATTTTCCTGAGTAAGTCGCACCCACGCACCCACGGCACCTCACCTGGGGCGGTCTGAGAGTGAGTACAATGTAGAAGCTCATCACGTGGCGTTATTGTAGGGGCTTGGGAGAAGCATAGAACAGCGGGATTGATTAGGTAATTGCCGCCATCCGGCGCCTCACTTATCGCAGTCTCACTCTGGCAGTCCTAAGGTAAGTACGGAGTACGGATACTTCGTACAGAGATGCCGGTCTCAGAAGGGAAAAAGAAGTTTTAAAAA